>NC_020493.1:19789336-19820283 GCF_000184155.1 Fragaria vesca subsp. vesca | reverse complement strand
GAGAGAGAGAGAGAGAGAGAGAGAGAGAGAGAGTGATTGTTGAAGAAGACAAAGTAATAAAGAGAAGGAGAAGGTCTGAACTGTTCGTATAATCTAATGGTTGGTTTTTAAAAGTCCGTAAGCGATCCGCAACTATGCAGTCCGCAGCAGAAGGGGCTCCGTAAGAACTATATTTGGAGCGAAGAGAAATGTCTATCTATTTTATTTAGTTATTCAGTTAAACTAACGAGTCGTTATTGTAGCAGATAGCAACAACCATTCATCTAACATGTGTATTTTTTATTTTTCAATGGATTTACATCTTTCATTAATGGAATTTTTTTGATGTAATGAATAATAGATCCGGTTGATCTCTGTTCAAGAATTCTTGTTTAAGCAATTCATACCATCCATAGTGCCATACATGCGATTTATAAAGCACTATATGCTTTGTTTGCTTGAGCTTGAAGATGAAAAGCAATACAAAAGAACACTAATTATTAGTCCATTTAGGGAATTATATTGCCACACATCCTTTGATAATCTAATGTAACATATGTCACACCATCATTATCATCATCATCATCTCGTGAACATGTACGGATGTGAATGATAGTTTGAAGGGTGTGAACACAGAGGGTTTGATGGACCTCCACAGCTCACGGTATGTGAACACAGAAGACTGATGGACCATCCACAGGTTCTACTCTTTTTACTGTTTTGGATTTTCCCTATCGTCCTATCCCAACATCCAAACTACATAGTAAAGGTGGTCTGGTCAATATGTGCGATGTGCCCCAGCTAGTTTCAAGCCACCAGGAAATCTTCAAATTAGAATTGGAAAATGGAGACAATGGAGACTATTTGTTTTAGTTTTCAAATTAGAATTGCCAAATCTCAACTTGGACACATCACTCATGGTTATCTCTGTCGATCGAATTCCTCATCCTAATATGAGCTAAACCATTGATGGAGAACTCAGAATTCAAAAAAAGAAAAAGAAAACAGAGCACAATATATTACGATCAACTACCTACCAAATACCAACTGGTCAACTAAAGAGAGGTCGAGGTAGGTTTTAAGAATCTATATTGGGACAACTGGGCATAGAAACACTGTAACTTGCATCTTTGTCAGTCTGTTGATGTTAATCGAAGTTTAAAAAAAGCTACTTTGTACCCAAAAAGAAGTTTGTCAAAGCTTTTCTGCCGGAGAAAGAGTCACCAAAGTTGCCGTCTGTCACCCAAGTTTCTATCTTTCCAGAATTGGAATTTCAAGCCAAAGTTTTATCTTTCCGGAATTGAACATGAAGCCAATGGTAAACAGATACAAAAATGAAAGAAATGAATGGTAGAACTGAACAGCATCAAATATCCAAACCAGGATATTCAATTATAGCATCAAACCAATTAACCAATCTGCCATGAAAAACTGTAAAGAGATTATGATTGAAGCAAAACTAAAATCTCATACAAAATTTATATCATGCTATTTGTTTTACAAACCCCAATTTTCCTTCTTGAACCCCCCAACCTTAACCTCATCTCTACCCAAAACTTGTAACCCAAAGTTAATTACTATGCACATTATTAACACCACCAACAACGTTATTCAGGGAGTTTCTCACAAATACATCAACTCATCAGATTGGGGGATCAAGAACGATCAGACTGAGAATCGGAGCAGTACCCACTTGGAGTTTCAGCTGGAGTTTGAGGGGTAGAGCTCAAAAACCCTCCATCTTCTCCGGCTGGCTTCCTGGCAAACCCACCCAACATAGAAGCCAACGACCTGAACAAGCCCTTGAATATTCTGATCTTGACCTGCCCTCTCCTGGGAAGGTAGAGGCTTCGCTTGGTGTTGAATTTGGATATGGTGTTTGGGTTTTCCATCAAGCTCATTTTGATTCGAGTGTGGAGGATTTTGGAGATGAAGAGAGTGGTGATCTTGGAACAGAAGAAAACAGAGAGTACTGAAAACAGGGGAAGACAGAGCAGAGTAAGGTAGCTGGACTGCTGGAAGCTTTGGTTTTTCTTTTTTGGGAGAGAGAGAACCTTGTGGTGGTGGAGTGCTTTAAGTGCGTCGTATTTGTAAGTTTTTGGACCGGTTTCTTGGTCATCAAGTTTGATACTGTTCCTATTTGTTTCTTATCAAAATGGCAATTAATTTTAAATAAATGAAATTACAGAAAAGCTCATAAATGGTATTCTCCGAACACTAGTTCGGTAAATAAAGGTAACCATATTCGTAATCATAATTGTGATCATCAAACTCTAATGTTTTTATTTTTATTTTTTTTGGATTAATCAAATAACTCAAATATAACAACGAGTCTGTTATGAATCGATCTTACGACCTCCCACTAACATAGGAAAGACTTATGCCACTACACCAATGGTGATGGGCATAATGTTTTTTTTTTTTTATGAGAATGAAACTTTCATCAATAAAATAATGATAAATTTTAAATACACACATCTAACCTTTTAATACACACTTCTTGCTTAATACACTCATCATCTAGTTTTTCATTTCGATATTAAACTTAATACACATCTCAAACTGCTTATAATACCCTTATTTCTAAAACTAAGAAATAATATGTTATTTAGTATAATTATTGTAAATTTACTATATATATTTTGGTAACTCTTTTACGTATTTTTTTTCTATTTTCTGCTAGAAATTTTTTCTTTTCATCATCAAATTTATAATCAAAAGACTATTATTACACAAACTTCAAATCTCCGATGCGACATCAATCATTTGAAATTCGAAAAAAATATCAACTATTTCAAGTTTTCGGAATTCACAAGCTAGTAAAAATACATTTGGTCACTAGCTATTAAACATATATACCTGCCTTTTTCAATACAACATGTCAAGATGAACATGTAGTACTTCAAAATGCTCTGCAAGATCAAAACTAAAACTGATACAAAAAAGAAAAAAAAGAAAAAAGAGACAGGACTCAAATGAATCGATGTTAATTGAACAATACATGTGATTATTTGGTAGCAGTCGAAATTCAAGTCATGAATTCTAAAAGTAGTTTAATTTTTTTTTTTTTTTTTTTTTTTTTTGCGTAGGAAACTATGATTTGTGGAGAATAGTCAAATTTAGGGAAGAAGTAGTTGTTTCGATGGTTTTAGGGTAGGAGATTAGATTTTTAATTGTGATTTTCTTTTCTTTTTTAGTAATAAATGTCTGTTTTTGTCATTAAACATGCCTAAAATATTTGATGTGAAACATAAATTAATACGAGTACGTATTAAGAACATTGGTATGCTTTAAGTTATTTAAGCTCCCATGATTGTTAGAATCAGGGGGAGGTGCAGACATCAGGGGAGAGTCTGGCAGGTACATGTGAATTTCAAATGTGAATGGTGCGTTGTACTATTTTTATTCCTTCGACCAATGTTATTTTTGCCCATGAGGTTTTATTGTTACTTGGCAAAGTTTTTAATGAGGCAACATAGAATGCTCTGAATGTATCATATCATTTTGACACGGCACAAGGGGGAGTGTTTAAGGAAATATGATTTATTGTGTGTGTCTTAGTCAAAGTAGAATCACAATAGGATTTGATATTAATATTGTAATAGGAATATATGTATTTTCCTTATGTATTGTATCCTCTATATATAGAGGTTTATTCTATAAATGAAATAACAACGATTATTCTCCTTAAATCTCTCTCTCAGTTTATATCAGACACTTTGCTCTAACCCTGAGTAACCCTAGAAACTGAAAAAAAAAAATTCTGCCGTCCATCACCTAGAAACCAAAACAGTGGCCGCCGATCAATTGGTTTCTCTGTGCGCTAACCCCTTCTATTACCATCAATGGCCGAATTGAAGAAGGAGGTTTATTATGTGGAGGTGCTTTTGTTTTATGAAGGTTTAGGACTCACAAGTCACAATTGTCAGGAGGCCATGACGTGTGGCCTTTCTACCAAGACAATATATACATGTGGAGGAATGAAAAGAATTATAGACGTCGTGGCATACAAAGATGCTCAATTCCAGACCTAGATCTTCTTCAGCAAAAGATGTTCGAAATTGGGTCGATGTGCCTTTGAACACGAAAAGCTAAGTTTTCTAGATCGATATTTACATATAAATGTCACATATATATATATATCAATTATTCATGAGTCCGTGGCAGGGCATATATATATATATGATACTGTGGCCTTCTTATGTGAAATTTTCATTGCACACATATAATAGTCCTGCTTATATCAACGAGGTGCTAATCATATATTTTATCTTATGTTAAGAAGGCAGAGTTTCTTTGCCTCGCAAAAGGTGATTGTTGGAGATCGAAGCAACATCTAAAATCTCGGATTAGTTACAATAAGCACCCGACAATTCTCAAGAGACATACACGTCTACATCGGTACGTGTTTTTATAAGAATTTCAAGCTTAAATTTTACCATGTAAACTTTAAATCAAAGTTCCTGCTTTTTGAGAATTGTGTTTTTATTGAGGATTTTCCAACTTCCCTTCTTCTACATCCCGCCCCCTCATATGGCGTGGGACTTTTGAGAATTAATTGAATCGTGGGGATTCATATGCTATGAGCATCGAAAAGAGAATTATGGCTATGAAAAAATTCATGAGCCTCAAAATGACCATTTACACATCATGGTTTTGGTCTAATCCAAATTTCTTGGAAATATTAGTTGTTGAGGAAGTCTTTGGGACTATGACACTAATTCTTCTTCTTATTTCTCAAGATGGCGAAAAAAAAAATGCCCAGAATTTGCAAAATTGTACTGCAATGATATTGAATATCACCAATGGGTGACTGACATCGAGAACCATCTCACTGCCATGACATGACTTGGCATTTGAATGGCATTTGAAGATGAGGTATATATGCTATAGACATGGATCTAATAAGCATTAATTTTGGGCAATGCAAAGTAAGTGCCGAACTAGCTGCACAATATAAAGTATATAAATATATAAGAGAGCAAAAGGCTCATCATACTGTTGAAGAAGAAGATGGAGATGGCAATGATGTCAGTCTCATTATTACATACTTCAAATCTGATAAAGAACACATTGATGTTACAGATTTTGATTGGAGCATTTATTTTCCAAGAATACTTTGTACAAGCTTTTATGCCTCACTATATAAATGACGATTTGTCATAGCTCTTTATTTTGGATTAGATTTTGATTACAAAACCTCGATGCTCGTTGACATATTAATAGAGTTTCGAATTTATTTGAGATTTGAGCTATATTCAAATTTTATTGTTGCAATGACATATTGCCTTATTATGGTATATGGTTTGAAAGAAAGAAATAATTTCACTATGAATGCACATGGTGTGACAACATGAGTCAAAAGGGTGACAATATTTTCGGCAAAGAATCGAAAAAAAAGTGCAAAAGTCAATTGTGACGAAAAAGGTCAACTCTGACGAAAAGTCATCTGAAACAAAAAGTCAACAAAAATGGTACTGTTGATCATGAACAATAACAGCAAAAAAAAATTGTTGTTTATTTGTGTATATTTACACTCACATGTTGACTAATCTCCTATAACTTGCCAGTTGGAGAGATTGAATATTTAAAGTTGATGGCATGACTATCCACATAATACCCAAACGTAGGTAATTATTTGTGGAATAATATTTTATAATCCCTTTGTGACTCAGATGATTGAATCATCACAATTGATAAAAAAGAGCGATGGACGGCTCAATTTCTTTTGTCTTTATGACACTATGATTATTATAATTAAAGCTCTTTATGCTCCAAGAGCTATTCGAACCCTTATCAGCAATAAATGATATATTGCCAACGATTATCATGTGGAAACACATAAGAGAGAATGTGCATGAGTTCCTTTGCATTACCTCTAATGACTACGGATGTACACGAGTATTAGAGAAGATTATGTGTCATTAGTGGGTTAATTTGTAACCACTATTATAATTGTTGAATCTAACAACGTCATATGAGATGACATTGGGATTATGACACATATAGGCTTTGACATGACAGATTAAGACATCATGGTAATGGTATGATGATTCGTATATTGAAAATAAAAATATCACATGGACATCCATTATTTTGAGTGAGAAGAAGCAAGAACCAAAAGAATATGGTTCAAGAGGCATATTGCTACTTGTATAAAAATGCCGCCGCTCCACCTAGGCGGCTCTGGGACATTTTTGATGCATATGTTGGTGCAATCGTTCCCTATTATGCTTCTCAAGTAAATTATGACTTTATGGCTAAACCAAAATCTTCGTTGGTTAATTCTGAGAGCTAATTAATCACTCATTTTGTAAAGCCTATTTCTTTGGAAAATTAGGATTAAGACCATCCTATGCAAAGGACACATGTATTCTTATTATGATCTTAATTACATTGAATCCAAGAGGATTTTGTAGACAAATTCAACCAACTTGCGAACATATTTGATCTTTTATGGTGTTGGTTGACGTGCATACACTCTGGTCACGTGTCGCACTATCGTCTACTAGTTATATATGCTACTTATAATATAACTTCTAGCACAAATTATATATTGGGCTCACTACCCATATCATCCCATTCAGTCAATTCGACTTGATAATGCAAGAGAGTTCACATCGACAATTTTGGATGACTATTGTACATTTTGATGGAATGATGTTTGATATCATGTTCCCGTGTACATGCCCAAATGGTCTCGCGGAAAGTTACAAGTAAATGACTACGATAGTAGCCTAAATTTTGGTAATGCCCACCAATTTTTCTACTTGGGTTATGCGATTGCATGCAGCTATACTAATTCATCTACGAACCATCACCGCTTAACCTTTCTATGCGTTAAAGCTAGTGACTTACGCATTTATGTGCCAAAATTATGCAACCACAACACACTATGATGGGTTCTTAGACATGAATAAGTATTTATGTTGGATATAAGTCTCCAACTATAGTCCGCTTTGTTGAAACCTTGACAGGCAATCTCTTTACCGCCATATTTGCGGAATGTCACTTTGATGAGACAATCTTCTCGTCATTAGGGGGAGATAAGAACAAGAATGTTCAAAGATAACGACAGGAAATTGTCGTGATTTATCCCCACTTTATCTCATCATGATCCTCAAAACCACACAATATTAAAGTGCGTAGAATAATTGATCTTCATAACGTAACAGATTCGATGCCTGATGCGTTATCTAATATTGTTAAAGTGACGAGATCATAATATACATGCTGCAAACATGTCTGTAAGGATTGATGTCCTATCAAGAGGACATGGCGCACCTAATGAAATTGGTGTCGACGCCGTCACCATGGATGGTGGCATAGTGACGCCATAATGTGGCATAATGGTGTCACAGGCCATGGCTCCCCAAGCAAAAGGAGGCCTTATAGGTTCGATGAATACTCGCCTAAAGGAGTGAGCGAGTGAGTTTGGCACAACTTGATCCGTTGATCATTGATACTCAAATCCGTCTCATGTGAATATTTATGAATTATGGTTATCATTGGGGGACGCCTCAATGTTAGAACCAATTCTTGAAATATAGAGATCTCTACAACTATAAATTACACTAGTGTACATGAGGACGTGGGATATTGAGATATCGAACCTTACTTAGTTGCAAAAATGCAAACGTAGTTAATATTGGCCTAAAAAGAACAAAGCGATCCAGGCTTAATTGCAAGAAAGGTATTTGGGTTGGTGATGCCGACACCACCAAGTGTAAAGCCTATCAATTAAATAAGTCTTTGTTATAAAGCATGATTAGTAGACTCGCCTTATAGCGCAAGGCTTGTCATATTGTCCTGAGATCAACTATGAGGAGACATATTCTCTAATGGATGTCATTGCACTCCGCTACCTTGTCAGTTTGGTAGTGTCTGAAAAACTTGACATGCAGCTTATGAATGTGATCACCATATCTCTATGGGGATCTAAGTTAAGAGATATACATGAATGTCCAAGGTTGAGTTCATTTACCCATCACAAGTGGCTCTAGACCAAGGAGCACGTTTACAATAAAGTTATAACGTTGACTAAGTGACTACTTGATTGGGAAGAGATATGAATTATGCCCAATGCGTGTTTATTATAAGGAAAAGTTCCGAATTTGCAGTTATTGCGGTGTATGTTGATGACATAAGTTTTAATGGACTCTTGATGAACTAAGAGATACCGCTATGGATTTGAAATCCGAATTGAGATAAAAGACTTGGGAATGTATGGTTTTATCTCGAACTGGAACTCGAGCACCATAATGATGGTATTGTCCATCAATCGGCTTATATTATGAGATATTAAGGCACTCTAATGATGATAAAGTGAGGCCTATAACTATTCCCATGATCGTTCATAGTCTTGATCCTTAAAGGGATACGTTTCGTTCAAGGGATGATGGCGAACACATTTTAGAGGCTGAATACCTGATATAAGTACAATAAGTGCATTATTGTACCGAGCAAAATATACAAGACTCAACATCTCATACATATTGTGAACTTGTTAACTAGATTTAGCTATGCGCCCACGCATTGCCTATGGATTGACATAAAATAATCTTCAGATATTCATGATATTTTTGGGCTTATTTTATCCCTATAAAGAGAATAGAGCATATGACATGATGGATTGCATCACATAGCCATCGCCGCAAGCCATGCGGGAAGAAAAACGCATTAAAGGCGAAATCAGAAAATCTGTTTTTACAGATCAGTCAACTTCGACAGAGCTTTCTGATCAGCTCAGGACGAATCTGATTATGAGTAATATATGGTTGGAAAGCTACGGATGTCTAGTTTCTAGAAAGTTTTACGGTTCGTCCATATCTATTTTGAGCAGGAAGTTATGACTGATTTAGTACACAAAGGTCATGCCACGCGTGAATCTGATTTTCGACTTAAACTCTTGTTTTGAGTTCTTGGGCAGCCTTCTACTCATTCCACCAAATATTTGTGATGTTTTGGTAGGATTTGCTGATATCGGGTATCTTTATGACCCATATTATTGTTGTTTCTGGATGAGTTATGTATTGAGAAACACTGATATCTTGGTGAACAAAATAGACCTTTGTCACTACATCTTTGAATGATGTATAGATGATTGCTCTACACGAAATTGTTCGTGAGTGTATATGGTTGAGGCCTATAATTACACATATTTTAAGAGCAAATGGTTTAAAGTTTCCAACAGATAAACCTACATACTTTTATGAGGTTAATGATGCTTGCATTCGATATATGAATATGAAGCAATGTCTTACCAAAAGCGACAACACCAAGTATATATCATGAACGTGATCAGCAAAGAATGTGTTTTCCTCATGATCAAAATGAAACAAGTTAGATATGAGGATAATATGGCATATCTTTTTACTAGATCACTACCTAAGGTCGCATTTGAAAAACATGTCAAAAGCATTGGTATGCTTTAAGTTATTTAAGCTCCCATGATTGTAAGAATCAGGGGGAGGTGCAGACATCAGGGAGAGTCTGGCACGTACATGTGAATTTCAAATGTGAATGATGCGTTGTACTCTTTTTGTTCTTTCGATCAAGGTTATTTTTGCCCATGAGGTTTTATTGTTACTTGGCAAGGTTTTTAATAAGGCAACATAGAATGCATCTGAATGTATCATATCACTTTGACACGGCACAAGAGGGAGTGTTTAAGGAAATATGATTTATTGTGTGTGCCTTAGTCAAAATAGAATCACAATAGGATTCGATATCAATATTGTAATAGGAATATATGTATTTTCTTCATGTATTGTATCCTCTATATATAGAGGTTTATTCTATGAATGAAATAACAACGATTATTCTCCCTAAATCTCTCTCAGTTTATTTCTCCCGCAACAGGTGTGTATTTAAGATTACTCTAAAATAATATCGAAAAAAAAAATTCTTGATTAATAAAACAAAGGCAACAGCCCATAGCCCAACAGAAACAGGAAGAGGCCCAAATACATGATAACTAACGAAAGGGCTAGCAAGTCATCTAAATCCGTTGTTGGAAATATCCAATCCAAAAAAAAAAAAAAAAACAAATTAGGGTATATACAGTATACTCATTTTCACTCTCTTCCCCGCAGCTCCAGTCTCTCTCTCTTTTAGTTCAGTCTCCTCTCTTTCACTCTCTGTAACTCCATCGATCTCAAACTCTGAAACCCTAACTTTCAATCTCTTCTCTTTCTCTATTTTCTTATCCTCTCTGATTTGCCAAGTCCCTGATTTCCCCCAAATCAAAATGGCGAGGAGATCCGGAGTTTTGCTACGCCAATTGCTCGGAAATCAAACCAATCCAGCCCTTCTTCACCATCAAAACCTAACCCTAAATTCACTTCCTTCCGCCGCCAAATCCTTCTCCACCTTCCCGCTCGATTTTCACTACGAAGACGTACTGCGTCAGGATATGCTGCTCAAGATGAACTACGATAACGTCATGCAAGTTCCCCGCCTCTCCGAGCTGAAGCTTCTCTCGAAGTCGCCGGAGATCGGGAAAATCGCCATGGAGATTTCCGGTGGTCAGAAGTTTCTGACACAGAAGGATAAGGATTTGACGGCCAAGGGGTTTAAGAACGCCAAAGGCAAAGAGGTCAGCCACCGAGCTCGGCAGACCACACTCCGGAGAATCGGAATGTCTAATTTCTTGGTGAGAAGCCTGACGGTGATGTCTCTGTTGTCTTCTCCGGTTCAAATTCGGAAGAATTTCATTCAGTTTTCGATGGAGACTGAGTTTATCGAGTCCGCGCCGGAGCTGGAGGATCATTTCGAGATCTTTGAACATATTAAAGGCTTCAATGTGTTTATTGTCACTTCAGCCAAAACCAAAGAGGAGGCGTCACTGCTGTGGAGTGGCTTTTTGCAAAAGGATGAGGTCAAATTCTGATGGCATTAGTGCATTGATCGATCATGTCATTTGTAATTAAATGCTCTGTTTATTTTCTTCGAGTTAATCTTTGGTTTACATTTCTTGTGCAGGTAGCTGATTAGTTAAAACAAATGTGGCCTATTGATTGGAGAGCATTCATAAGGTGTGCCATTGCAATGTCATCTTCTGTTTGTTAATTTCGATCAATCATATTTACTGGTGTTTTGAATTGTTGGAGGTCCGTTTGAAGATTAAGGTCTGGATAATGCATAACACAAAAGATTGAAAACTGATTATTTTGGTCTTGCTAGTATCGATGTAATTTTTTTGAGAGATAGATAGTTCTCAGAATTTTTAATTCATCTAATGAAGTTGAGGATTCTAAACAATGGATCTGATAAAAAAAAAAAAAAAAAAAACTTAAATGAATAAGATGTTTGCCCACATATGTGAGATTATTGAGATTAGAATAAAGCATGTTAAGAAATAGGTTTGGATTTTGATTTGGTCTGTTGTCTTGAGAGTTGTTCTGTTACCCTTACACTGAAACTTTGTATATTGATCAGAAGTATGGTTGTATCTATGACCCCAGTGATATAACTGCTATACGTATTTTAACCATTGTTTTTGTTTTTATACAATTCTAAAGCTCAGTTGTGAATTTTACCATTTCCTTAAGTAGTGTAAAGAAGCTAGAAAAGAGCAAAGCAGATTGATCTAACTGAGTGTATATACTGAGCTAGGGATGGCAAAAATCCCTTCTAGTTGGGTCCACATTTGTCCTCCAACCTTAAATAGGGGGAACTTGAAGAGAATTTGGCTATAACAGGGATAGTATTGGGCAGTTAGACTTTTAGTATTAAAATGTAACTTATTGAACCTCGAATTACTGAGATTTAAATTTGGAGATATGGATTATGAGATCATTGAATGGAACTTTCATCATTCATGACTTACACTGTTACACA
The DNA here is from genome assembly GCF_000184155.1 of Fragaria vesca subsp. vesca. Lineage (NCBI taxonomy): Eukaryota > Viridiplantae > Streptophyta > Magnoliopsida > Rosales > Rosaceae > Fragaria > Fragaria vesca. The sequence continues at coordinate 19,808,463 of NC_020493.1, read as the reverse complement.
CCTTCAGAGAGTTTATTGTATATTGTTTGGTTTTAGATAGTCTCTCCCAAAGTCCTAATGCCTATTTCTATGTATTTGTAGGATTCTTGCATTGATACAGAGAAGTCACTTTGTTTACTTGAAACTATGAAGAAGCTGTGGAGTTGTAGTTGAGAGGCTAGTCGTGCTTAGCTTTGTAAGATTCAGATGTTGCAGGCTTTTAGCACAGGTCATGAAATTTTTAGCTTTACTTAGTTGTCGACTTGAACTTGTTTTTTAACTTCCAAATAAATGATGAATGAGTTCAGTTGAGTTGAATCGATTGATTTTATCTTTTAGAGTTTTGGTTCTTCGGATGGTAGTGAATTGAATGTTTTGGGGACATACTCTGATCAGATGATACTGTGATTCCATCATCCCGAACCCACCTGTCATTATCCCTAGATTTAACCCTCCTTAATTCTGAAAACATACTTAGTTTACTGACTGTTACGAAGCAAATCAGAAGCTTGCTGTTTTCTCTTCCTCCCCGGAAGGCAAGAACTTATGCTTCATAGGCTACAGGGACGTAAGCATGTTAGTTCTTTCATATTTGTAATCCTGGATGAGGCCTCTGGTTCAAACCTTGGCCACATTACAGAATAGCTATATGATCAGCTTATTTGCTACTTGCTACTTACAGAATAGCATGAACTAATGGAATAGAATTGCTAGTTATGGGCAGACAAAAAAAAACAGGAATTGATTCAACACATTTCATATGTACCCATAGGTGCTATATTGGATTTGAATAGGGTTTTGTATCAATCTATATTTGACTGCTTCTATTATGTTGTTGCCGATAACTAACTTATCGGGAGGAAGATGACATCTCAGTTCAATACATACTTTGGCCTTTCCTATCTAATCAATTAAAGAAAGAGTGTTTAGGTAGATAATCCCTTGGTTCAATCCAAAAACAAACATTTCCTCTAGAATCCACCTCAGAAGCCTCAACCCTATAATAGTCTACCAGTAAGAGAAATGAAATCTCAAATCTGTGTCCTGTTTAGAAAGGATGTACTCTGCATATGGAATTGATCGCCTCTCCTGTCTCAGATCTTTGCCCTCTGTAATGATCTGAACCTGAGAATCAAGGTGGTGATGACCTGGACACAATAGGAGGGACAGAATTTGCCCGAGTTTAAAATAACAGCAAGAACATCACACACAAAATTCTTTTGAAACAGTACGAAATTATGATTGAACTAAAATGGGAAATACAGTAAACTTAGAGAAATTCTGCTTTCTCCGAGTTATAAACACTGTTACAATAAACAACCCCTAATCACCCCAACCTCTATACCCAGTAAACTTAGAGAAAAAGAAATAAAAGAATGAAGAAAATTATTTTCTACACCACCTAGCTACAACACCATCAAGGAGTTGCTCACACAAGAACCACAGTTCGATGAGAATTGGGGTTGTCAGGAAATCTCAGACTGAGCGTCTGAGCTGTACCCGCTCGGCGGTTCAGCTGGAATTTGGGGCCCATCTTCTTTCGGCTTGCGGATGAACCCACCCACCACCACAGCAGCCACTGATTTGAAGATCTTGATCTTGATCTGCCCTCTTCTTGGAGGAGGGAGGCGATTAGCGCTGCGGTTGGAGTTGAATTCTTGGTTTTCCATCTTCTTCGAGCTGGGTAATGAAGCTTTCAGGGAGTGTATGAGATAAGTGCAAAGGAAAAGGCGGTGAGAAAGCGAGAGTATCAGAGAGAGAGAGACTTGGTATGAATCGAAGGAGAAGGAAGAGGGTCCCTTTTCATATAGACAATGATTTGGTAGTGATTATGTGGCAAAAGTAGCTTGATCTCCACGACTGAAACTACTGTTCATAGTCAGGGGTCAGGGGAGGCTACAATTGTCATATACTACCACCAACGGTGGCCACCAGTCAGAAATGGAATATATATCACCAGATTGTGTCTAAGAATCAAACTGATGAAATAAACAAAGAAGCAAACGAGTTCATAGAAAAACAAATAATCAAAAGACTTAAAAGGCTTCAAGAACTTACAATAATCTTCCAAATTCGAACTTATTATTGAAGTAAAAATATCACTGTAACAAGTAGAGTCACTAAATCAAAACTAGGAGAAATTCAAATTGATTAAAAGTTTTAACCTTGGATCAGGCAAACCTTGTGGCTGAACCCATTTGGCTTACTTTGATCATCCTGGTCCTTCGGTCGTTTTGTCTTCCCCTCTTTGTGTCCCTAGAGTTCTATTTAAATTGACTGCAAGGGAGTGTTCAACGTGATTTTCTCTTGTAACTTCTGTTTTGTGTTTATATATATGGGTCATTGACTGTTCACAATAACAACTAAAATTCAGCTCATTAGGGAAGATGATTGATCACCTTTGTATGGGAAAAGGGTTGTCACACTATCAAGGAGGACAAGCAGGGTGTTCTTGATGATGAGGATGTCGCAGGATCGTATCTGGAATTAGAATCTATTGGGCTTCAAATTTTATAATGTTGCATTTGATGTCGATTGTGCAACAACCAAAAGATTATCAACTGAGATTGATTTCATTATAATTTTTGGACTGTTTAAGCTGTCAGGCTGTCACGCAACGCGGTCTATGATTGTGGAAATATACGTTGGATAGTATAATTAATCTTGTCGAATGGTTGTAACTATAATTAATTAGATCAACAGAATTTAGTGTGGGAAAATAGAATTAATAATCAGAGAAAACGAAATCTACCATCATAGAGTTAAGCCGATGGAGAGGTATGCATGCACCGATCAGTTAAATTGATGAAATTAATCAATAATAAGAAATGAGAAGATAATTATCATACTAGTCACCTTGAGTCAGGTACGCATTATTTAATATACGAAGATATATTTTGTTGGATTTCATTATGCATAGCAAGCTCAAAGCACGGAACTCACGGAAGAAGGCGAAGCCAATGAAAATGGATGAAGCAAAGTCTAGAGTCCCTTCTACATGATGGAGATGTTGTAAATTGTTAATAATATTCCATATATACTTGTCTCTCAGAGATTTGATGAACTTCCCGATCATAAAATCACATCTCCACCGTTTAATTTGTAGGTCTATATGAGTAGATCACTTTCACAAGTTTTTAGAAGATTTGATGATCGTTAAGTCATCCAAAACTTTGATTTACTTTTAATAAAATTGAACGGTTCTGGTTTGTCAGTGTAGTCAGTTGTGCATAAAACAACCTTCTAAGCCCGTAAACCAGCATGCATTCCACCACGACCAAGGAAGCCAGTAAACCAGCATGCATTCCACCACTACCAAGGCCGCCCATAAGTAGGATGGGCTGGGCCTGACCTCGGTGGCAGCATTGAGCCGGAAACAGTTTCAAAAGGGATAAAGGAGCTGGGTGTTTCAAGTAACAGCAAACAGTAAAGGCAATTGTCCCACATCGGTTTTCAAGTAAAGAGAACTCACTCTGGGCCATAAATATGGCTCAGCCACCAGCTTGTCAGATATCATTAATTACCCTCAGTTATTACATTCGACCAAAAGATACTGACTTAAACTTCGGAGGATGAAAGACCGGAAGCCCCCGGTCCCCCTTGTTATTGCAGGTCAGCAGGAGGATAGTCGACCATCTACTAGACACGCCATCAGTTTCTGCGAATCCGTCCAGGATTGTACAGAAACATTTGGCGCCGTCTGTGGGAATCTTTACAAAAAGCCAGCGTGACTCGATGACTGAGTTAAGCGAGCAGCAAGAGCAGAGGGAGGTGATATACGGAAGGACCCCAGAAAGAGTGGGGGAAAACACGAGAATCGCGGAAAGAACATTGCGGGATGAAACACCGGAGTATGTGCTGCGAGATCTAAATCCCTGAGAGGTAGCCGAGATGTTAGAAGATATGAGGGCCCAGATCACTCGGCTGGAGCGGCAGAGTGTAAGGGATCGAGAGGAAGCCTTCGGGAGGGAGCGCAGGTTGGAAAAGGATAATTCCACGGGGAAACGCGAGAATCGCGGAAAGAACACTGCGGGATGAAACACCAGAGTATGTGCCGCGAGATCTAAATCCCCAAGAGATAGCCGAGATGTTGGAAGATATGAGGGACCAGATCACTCGGCTGGAGCGGCAGAGTGTAAGGGATCGAGAGGAAGCCTCTGAGACGAAGCTCGAGGGGTTGAGCATCGGGAGGCGATGGACCAGGCAGTGGAGACGGACCGGGCGGCCACGTCTCGGCAGACGGGCGCTCCAGTGGGAGCAAACCGTAGGACCGTGCAAATCGGGACGAACTTGTTCCCGAAGGAAATGCGGAACCAGGGACTGCCGCCCTTGCCCGAGCCAATCCCAGAAGCCCAGGTTGGAAGACAAGGAGAGATGGAAGAAACCTTAAGAGCAATCCGGGATAGCGTGGCGAGTTTGGCAGACCGAATCTCGAACGCCGAGAGAAGGGGAACACGTAACCCCACCCGCACGAGTTTCGAAGAAAAGGGGGGACCGTTCACAAGAGCGATTACCCGGTCCGTCCGACCGAACACGGCCAAGCCATTGAAACTTAGTTACAATAGGGATCGTGACCCCGATCTCTTCCTTGATGGTTCAAGTGTCACACGAACGCTAAAGGGTATTCAGATGTAATATGCTGCGATCTGTTCTAGGAAACTTTAGCTGGGGAAGCGCTAAGTTGGTTCTACGAACTCCCGTCAAACTCGGTCGATTGCTTCCGGGAGTTGGCTGACAAGTTCGTCAATAGATTCATTTTACGGACGGACGGGCAGAACACCGCCCAGCTGTTCAAAGTAAAGCAAGATAGGAGAGAAGGTTTGAAAGCTTTCGTGAACCGATGGCAAGGTGCCACAGCCAGAGTCAGGAGATTTGACAAGAAGGTTGCGGAGGAGGCGTTCATTCAGGGATTGTTTCCCGGGAAGTTTTTGTATGCAGTAAAAATCAAAAATCCACAAGGTTACGACGAGCTTATAGAAATGGCGATCATGCATGCACAAGCGGACCATGATACTTATGGGGGAACCTCGGCCGGGAAAAGGAATGACGAAGGGAGAGACGGCAGGTCCCCGGTGCAAGTGATCCAAGAGGTTAGAGCTTGGAAGGGAGAACGAGAACGGGACTCGTACCCAGCTGGAAAGAGGCACAAAGAAAGGAGTTAGGGGAAGGCATGGAAGCAGCATAACGCGCAAGGGAAGGCAAAAGGGCCCTACCAAGATACCAGGTATGCTAGAGTGGCACCAGTGGATAAGGAGCATTTCTCAACGCTCAACGCCACTTACGAGGCGATATGGAACGAGAATAAGTCTGCCATTCCGCCTCCCCCGGCTCAGAAGTTTCCCCCATCTCGTCTCACCAAGGAAGATACCGGAAAATTTTATGGATACCACCAAGAGGCGAGCCATAACATTAACAGCTGCATAGAATTAAAAAGGCAGTAGAACACCGGGTAAAAGAAGGAAAGTTGCCGCAGTATGTGCTCCAACCAAGACACGTAGGGGTAATTGAAGTATATGGGACAATCAACACCATCCACGGCGGGTCCCGTATAGAAAACAGGAGCAACAAGGCAAAAAAGCAATGTACAGGACAAAGGGATGGCAGGGAAGTCTTCGCCTTTGGAAGTAGCAATAATCAACGGGTAACCACCGGTTGGAAGTCCGTAACCTTCCTGGAAGAGGAAGAGGAGAGAATAAGGCAGCACGAGGATTCGTTCTTAATGATGTTGCAGCTCGATCACTATATCACGAAGATCCTCATTGATACGGGAGCCTCAGTCAATGTATTATTCAGAAGTGCTTGGAAAGAACTGCATCGAGGAAGCAACAAGTTGATACAAGACCATGAGCCATTGATCAGTTTCTCGGACGATGTTGTTCAACCCCTCGGCTCGGACAGTTTTGGAGTAAGCTTGGAAGGCTGGGAGGGAGTTGCCCGAGCGACAATAGAGTTTATCGTTGTGGACTACGAGTCGTCTTACAACGGGATCTTGAGAAGGCTCTCCTTATGGAAACTAAAGTCATTCGTGGCTGGTCATATGTTGATGATGAAGCTCCCAACTCCAACAGGAATCATTACGATCCGGGGAGATCAAGGGGCGGCAAGGAGCTTCTATGCGGTAGATACCGGGAGAAAAAGGTCAGAGGTTCTATCGGCAAGCCAAGCCACAGAATCCCCCTCGGATCCTTATATTGATCCCAGAGATGATACCGACTCGAATGAGGAGCATCCTGGATCAGTGGAAGAAACGGAAGCGGTATCGATCTCAGATGAGTTCCCGGAGCGGAAGTTGACCATCAGGACGGGACAGGCACCCGGAGTGCGAGCGGCCCTGATAGATTTCTTGAAAAGAAACAGTGGGGCATTCGCTTAGACATATAAGGACATGCCCGGGATATCAAGTGGAATAGTAACGCATAAGCTAGGAATCCAGAAATAATTCCCTCTCGTGCAGCAAAAGCGAAGAACGTTCAAGCCAGAGAAGTATGAAGCCATGAGGGGGGAAGTTCAAAAACTGATAGATATCAGGTTCATTAGGGAAGTTAGATACCCCCAATGGTTGGCCAATGTGGTCATGGTTCCAAAGAAGTCAACAGGACAATGGAGGATGTGCGTGGACTATTCAAATCTCAACAGAGCATGCCCATATGATAGCTTCCCGCTCCCACGCATAGATCAACTGGTGGACTCCACGTCCGGGTTAGACCTATTGAGCTTCATGGACGCCTACGCGGGCTATAACCAGATCTAGATGGATGGATCCAAGGGATGAGGAACACACGGCCTTCACGGCCGACAGGGGCCTGTATTGCTATAAGGTAATGGCTTTCAGGCTAAAGAATGTTGGAGCCACTTACCTGCGGCTGATGAATGTCATGTTCGCCGAGTACCTCGGGAAAATAATGGAAGTATATGTTGATGACATGCTGGTGAAAAGTCTAAAGGCCGAGGAACGTGTAGGGCATCTTCAGAAAGTCTTTGAGGTCATAATAAGGTTTGGGATGAGGTTGAACCCTCAGAAATGCATCTTCGGGGTCGTTAAAGGGAAGTTCTTGGGCCACATAATCAGCCGGAAAGGGATTGAAGCCAACCTGGAGAAAATCCGGGCCATCATAGATATGGAAAGACCCACGCTTAGGAACCAAGTGCAGTCGTTAACTGGGAAGATTGTCGCACTGGCTAGGTTTGTGTCACGACTCACGGATAAGTGTGCCCCCTTTTTCCGGTTGTTAAGAGACCAGAGATGTAAGGAGATAGTATGGGGACCCGAGCAGGAAGAGGCTTTCAAGCAGATAAAGGCGTACCTCACGTTCGCACCGGTTTTGTCAAAGCCTATCCCGAGCAAGATGCTTTATCTGCATATCGCCGCGTCACAGTCAGCAGTTAGCTCGGTCCTGATAAGAAAAGAGTCTGATATCGAGCACGCTATATTTTACGCCGAGAAGGGATTCACACCTGCAGAGAGCAGGTACCCGGACGTCGAGAAATTAGCCCTGGCACATATTGTAACCGCCAGAAGGCTCAGGCACTATTTCCAGGCGCACTCGATAACCCTTTATACCAACCACCCCTGAGGCAGATCATGCAAAAGCCAGAGATCAGCGGGAGGCTGGTGAAATGGGCAATTGAACTAGGGGAATTTGATATCCACTGCCGGCCGAGAGTGGCAATCAGGGGCCAAGTAGTGGCTGACTTTATATCTAAGCTCACACCCATGAAAGTTGTAGGAGAGTCAGTTGAGCTCACGCCCGTGCAAGTTGTGGGAGAGTCATTGGAGCCCACCTTCAAGAAAGTTGTGGGCGAGTCCTCCGAGGCCGGTCGGGGAGGAAATCGTCCCGGAGAGGGAAAGGAGATACATATTAAGGAGCCGCCGGCACAACTCTGGAAGCTTTTTGTTGACGGCTCAGTGACAAGAAAGAAAAGCGGGGCGGGAATAATATTGGAAACCCTTGACGGATTCAAACATGAGTATGCCCTGGAATTCTAATTCCACACCTCGAACAATGCAGTAGAGTACAAGGCCTTGATTGGTGGATTGCAACTCGCCCAAGATATTGGAGTGGATAGAGTGGAGGTGTTCAATGATTCACAGCTGGTTGTGAATCAAGTCAACAGGAGCTTCAAAGTAAAGGAGCCTCAGTTGAACTCCTACCAAGCGTTGTCGAAAGCCTTCATGCAACGTTTCAACTTGGCCTCTCTCTCTCACATTCCCCAAAAGGAAAACAGTAATGCAGATGCCCTCGCCCAGTTAGCCACCGGAGGGCCTGGGAAAGGCAGAAAGAAGGCAAGGATTGAGGTGCTTGGAAAACCGAGTATCAGTAAAACAATCTCAGAAATATTCATGGTCGAAGCGGGACACGGGGAGCCAACGTGGATACACCCAATAATCGAGTTCATGAAGGAAGGGGTGCGCCCGGAAGACAGGCAGCGAGCACGAAAATTGCCATCAAGATGTGCGAGATCCACACTCATGAACGGGAAGCTATACCGCAGAGGCTACAGTTTCCCAAACCTCAAGTGCGTGACAGAGGAGGAAGGAGGAGTGATCATGGGAGAAATCCACGAAGGGGTGTGCGGGAACCACTCTGGATCCCGGTTGTTAGCACATAAGGCCCTTCGCACAGGGTTCTTCTAGCCTAACATGGGCTCCATGACAGATAAGATGTCGGCGAGATGGAGTAAATGTCATTTGCACGCCAACGGGATACATTCCCCTTCTATTGCTCTATCAATATTGTTGTCGCCCTGGCCTTTTGCGCAGTGGGGCCTTGATCTCATCGGGATACTGCCAACAGCTCTTGGGCAGTTCAAGTACGTGATAGTGGCGGTTGACTACTACACGAAGTGGGTGGAGGCAGAGCCCCTAGGAAAGATAACCACCGAGTGTGTAAAGAATTTCCTGATGAAGAACATATATTGCAGATTCGGGGTCCCGGAGACAATCGTCACGGACAATGGAACATAGTTCAACAACAATCATCTGATTGAATTCACGAAGGACATAGGCACCAAGATGGTTTTCGCGTCGGTGGCACACCTTCAGACCAATGGTCAGGTAGAGGCAGCTAACAAAATCATCAAAAAGCTTCTGAAGAAGAAGTTAGACGACGCAAAGGGTCTGTGGGCACAGAAGCTGCCAGAGGTGTTATGGGTAATCAGGACTACGACAACTAAAGCCACGGGAGAGACACCTTTTAGCATGGCTTTTGGCACGGAGGCTTTTGGCTTTTTGCCACCAACGAGGAAGGCCTCCGATGGAATATTGATCTCATCGAGGAAAGGAGGGAGAGAGCAGACTTGCACAATCAAGTTTATAATCAGCGAGTAGTAAAGTCAGGGCCCGGATGTTGGGACTGGGGGACTGGGTAATGAAGAAAATCATGACCAAGACGGTGACCTTGGACCCAACTTGGGAGGGACCGTACGAGATCATTGAAGAGGTCGGCCCAACAACTTTCTTTCTCCAGGATCAGGATGGGATAGTTACCGGGCACCCGTGGAATACAGAGCACCTAAGGTTCTACCCAGTCTGAAGGGGGACAAGACCCATTTTTGTAACATGTATATTTACAAGTGTTGCTGCCCTCCGGGAGAACAACAAGTCCCGGAGGATGCCTCCATTCATTTTGAAAGATTTAATACAGGAATGGGAAGTTGAATTCAAATTCTAGTGATAGTGTGACGATTTGTATTTTAATAAATATTAAGAAAATAAGATAGTGTATTTTATTTATTTATTTTTTTAGCAGTAATTTAAATTCATAAATATGGGAGTGTTTATTTATTTATGTATTTATGTAAAAATCAATTTGTTAGACCAGCCCAATATTTTTTTTTAGACCCAAGCCCAATCTAAGTCAAAACCCAAGACCAGTCAACTTCTTTAATTTTAGTTTAACGAAAAAGGAGTCTGTTCGACTCAATTCATCCTCTGCTCGCCTTTATTCGTCTTCTGCTCTCTTCACTCCCTTCACAATCGTCCTCTGCCATCTTCATTGTCTTCATCTCCATTCTTGTGCTCTCTACAAGCACCACTCCAACTAGGAGATCAAAATCATTGGGGATATGCATAAACCTTCAAGCTAGAGGTGTCATTCATATAGGAGAAGACTTGGAGAATCAGTTACCAGAAGCAGGAGGTGGCAATTCAATCGAGCTAGCATAGCAGTATAAATACCCAAGTTTGGTTCTCTTATTTTTCATTGAGTTTCCTGTCTGTGGTGTTTACGAAAAGAAAAGAAATAGTGAGGGAAGGGAAATTTTCTGAGAACAAGAGGGTATCTCAAAAGCATAGCTTTAGAATTGAGGTAGGGGGATCTCGGGAACCTCTATTTAATTTATTGTGTTTTGTTTGTTGGTATTCTTTGTTTGTTGTTTGCTGTTTTGAAGCTATGAGTAATTGATGTGTTTCTGGCTGATGTGTTGTTATATATGATGTTGTTTATGAAACTTGATTGTGGAATTATTGATCAGGTGTTATTGGTGATATGTTCTTAGTTAATCAACATGTTCATGAATATAAAATTGAGGCAGAAGTTCAGTGAAATTGGGAATAAGATTTTTGAGAGAATGTTTTTGTGTAGTTGAGCTTAATTCGTAGGGACCAAGTATCAGGTGGGTTATTATGATTGTACGATTTTGGTGATCGAGATTAAACAAGAGGACTAACAAAAAGGGAATCATTGTTTGGGTGAGGGGGTTATTATTGAAAGGATCATTGCATTCATGCATTGTTATTGTTGGCTTATGTTGTTTAAAGAGGTCTAGCCTCCTACTGAGCGTTGCTCACCCTTAAGAAAATATTGTGTAGGTATTGAACATGAAGCTTCGGTTTCTCTCTTGAAAAGCTTTGTGCATGATGTGATGAAAGTGTGTGGATTATCTCTTTAATTTTCTGTCTAGAATAAGAGCAAAAGGCTGTCGGCTTGTGGTTTTGCCTTTTAAGCTTATGTTTTAATTTCAGTTGGAATGATGAACTATGAAGCAAGTTTGTATTGTAATCTATGACATCTTTATTGAATTGATTATCCACTTATTGATTCCAAGTTCTTCAAATTGGTTCATTATTTTTCAGCTGTAATATTTGAAATTCTAACATTCTGCATCAGTTAGCTTTCGTCTGAAAACCATATAGTTTTGTTTGGAATTTGAAGTTGGTTTCTTCATAAGAATTGTAGTAGACATCTTAAGGTTCATTCCAGATTTTAAATCACTCGAAAACGATTTTTATAGATTAAGTTATGATTTTTCAAAGTTTAAGGTTTGCATCAGGAAATTCTGCAGATCAGTGTTTCTGAGATTTTGGACCAGTTACCTTCTTTCGAAAAACTGTACAAATTGGTTAGTTGTTTGCACTTGGTGTCTTCATGAAAGTTACAGTAGACATCTTAAAGATCAACTGAGAGTTGGAATCTCATGAAAATAAGTTTTCTAGAATTAGTTATGAATTTTCAAATTTACAGCTCAGTTGCATATTTTCCTGAAACATCAAACTATCATTGGTTTGTTTTTCCATCCTATTTTATATTTTATTTTCCCAGTCACACCTTCGACTCAAAAAAAAAAAACAATCCGGATCAGGGTGTGAGAGATAGGCAATCCACTAGGAGGCATAAATTAATGATCCTGGGTAAAGTCGAACGGGAAAGGTAATCGGCCGAGAGGCGTACGTAATGGAAATTCCCAGTAACACCGAACGGGATAGGCATAATACAAATTACATAACACAGGAGAAACAAGTAATAAAATTCAAAAATGCATTATATATTAAAACCCGAGATGCCGAGCGTATACCACCAATGAGTATTTACAAAAGTCACCGGGAAGTGTAACCACCGGGATAAGGCACAAAGTCAATGTCTTGCAAAAGCAAAAAAGACGAATTACAATTTATGCTTCATGGTCGTCTTCTTCCTTGTCCCCGGACAACTCGGCTTGGTTGTCGTCCCTCTTGACGCCTTTCTCAGCATCCTTCTCGGACGGCTCGCCTGTCTCCTGAAGCTCTTTCTCGGCAGCGGCCTTGGACTTAGCCTCCCTCTCTCGGGCCTCCCGGGTAGTGATCACATCGGCGATCATCTTTGCCTTGTCCAGATACCCAAGGCGGCTCCATTCACCAAACTTCTCGGTGATCCCACTATCCCGGGCTGCCTTGAGCATGGCCTTGAGCTCATTTGATTCCTTAAACTTGGCCACGGTAAGCTCGCCCTCAGCGGGAATCTGGCCTTGCAGGTCGAGAATTTGGTCGTCCCTTTCCTTAAGCTTCACCCTTAGCTTAGCGTTCTCTCGCTGAAGCGCGTCAATGTCGCACTCCAAAGCTACCATCCGCTCGGCTTTTCCCTCCAGATCCTTGGTATGAAGGTTAAGCTTAGCAAGCTTATCAGCCAACGAGAGCTTCTCTTTCGTCTCGGCCTCCAAGCTTTACTCCATCCTCTTCTGCTCGGCCCGGAGGTAGCTAATTTGGTCATTAAGGCTAGCCAAGCGCTCTTTCATCTCGTTGGAGTCTTCGCTAGCGTCAATGGCATAGACGGCGAAGAGAGCCTGCAAGAAAAAAATAAGTTTAAGTATAGCATCCCGGGTAGTAAGTTGGAATAAGAAAGGAGACGCCTACCTTCATCATCGCCTCCCGGGCGTATTGTCGGTTCTGCTGAGGAGTGTTAGACCCCACCCTGATCCGGTCTAGCTCAATTCCCTTCAGATCGCCCACCATGCCGCGGACGAACTTCTTATCGGCACATCCATACTCATCCAGTATCTACTGAATAGGTGTCTTCCGGATCTAGGGAAGGGCAGGAGCGAGAGCGCCCAGATTTACAGGTTCGCCGGTCGAGGGACCTGTCGATTTCTGCTTCTTCGGGGGTGGAGAGGCCCCAGTCACGCTCAGGCCGGTCAAAGTCACAGTGTCGTCCCGCTGAGACTTTAACTTCTTGGACGATGGCTTCTTCTTCTTCTTCTCGCCCAAGTTGACGTTGACAACGTCACCGCTCCTCCCGGGCTCCTCCATGTCAGTATGTGGATTCCCGTACCCTTAGTCGGAAATCTCCATGAGCACGGGCGTCTCCAAAACCCGGGCGGTAGAGTCCGCCAAGTTCACTTCAGTGTGTGAAGCGGTTTTTCCTACCTCCAGAAGGTCATGCAGCAAGTCCAGGTCCGAAGCCATGTCGCGCGGGTGTGAGGGACGGAGCTTACGCTTGGGAACCTTGGCTGCCAGCAAGCGCAACAGTTAGTAAAGCAACAGAGAAACAGAGAACAAGCGCAAGTACAAAAAGTAATCGAGAGACATTTAGCGGGAACCCCACCAAGCATTCGGCCGAGTTCACAGTGAACTAGCACGCCCCACCGGGTCAAATTGTACCAGCTGTGATCCTCGTCCGAGGGCCAGGCCGCAAATATCTGGCCAATCCATTTCCTCTTGATTTTGGATAGCGAGAAGGACTACTCCCGGATATACCTGAACCGGTTGGGCACGATGTACGTAGGGCAAGCACAACCTTCGAGCGCCAGTTGTTGTTGATAGAAGTAGGCTGATCCGTAACGGGAGGCAAGTAATCCCGAGTGGAGAATGAAACACACCCGGCGTAATTCTGCTTCTTCGAGTACGAGAGGCGGTGGAGAATGAAACCCCATCTCGGACAAATAATACAGGCAACCAAGAGACAAGAACTGGTGCCATTGGTTTGGGGGAATCTGCCCGGAAGCTAGCTGAAGCATGCTCAGCAGGTACTGCAAGCACTGAGAGAGCGGGAGAGAGAAACTGTTCCTAAACATGTGCTCGTGCACAACAACGAAGCAGTCTCTCGGGCAACACGCCAACTCGCCCTCGTAAAGGCCGCGAAGTGTAATCGTTTCTGGGATACCCTAGTCTTCGTGGAATTGTTCAATCTCGGTTGGGGTCATGCTGCCCTCTGGCTCGTCACACATAGTGCCATCCTCCAAGATATATCGCCTAGCTAAGTTAATGACGTTCATCATCAGGACACCGTGCAAAACTCCTTATGCCCAGTTCACTTGCCAGGCGGGTACGCCAGTCGAAGACAATTCACCCGGGCGAGATGGTCTACTAATATACTCCTCCATCCTCTCGTCGTCATCCATTATCGACCGAGAGGATGTGTTAGCCCCACTTAAGTCAGTTGTACTTCGGGAATCCATCTACCCTAGTGTAACAAACCCTAAGATCTATTAGTATGCGCCGCCGGGAGCAAGCGCAAAATTCACAGAGAAACACAGCCTAAACTCAGAAAGCCCTAGAATCCCAAAATCCCCAGTCTTTTACCAAACCAGTGCAAAAACAACACAACCTAGAGAAGCAACAACAGAGGTACAAGTAAAGACCTACAAGTGCAGCAGAACGAAGAAAAACAGAGCGCAGAAACTTACTAGATTTTCGACGTAGTAGCAACGCTGGAAACTCAGACGTCTGGTAACACCTCGCAATCGTAGGGATCAGCAGTGGCAAGACGACAGAGAGAAAGTATAGAAACAGAGAAACCCAGAGAGAAAGCAAAGAAACAAAGAAACCCATAGAGAAAACAGGGAATCACCAGAACAACCAGCGAAGAGTGGAGTGAGAGAGGGAAGACGAAAACAAAAGGAGGGGGAAGCGTTTATACGCTGTCAGCGAGCAGTCGCCTCAATCCACGAACCGACGCATTAAAAACGAGTAACTGAAAATGAGGCACCCCTAGCCATCCGATCAAACCGCAAGATGGTGCCACGTGGCTTAACTGCCGTAGCTTCTTGAAGAAGGAAACAATGAAGTGACATGCATTAATTGCTTGGCAGTTATCTAGGAATATTACGACATCTGGCGAACATGCACTTAATGCACCTGCCACAGCGATGAGCAAACTTCAAGGTATAAGACCCATCTCGGGTGAAAGTCACCGAGATCATACACGACCCAGTGCAAGACCTATCCCAGGTGAGTGTCACCGAGATCATAAGACCAAGTATAAGACCCATCTCAAGTGAAAGTCGCCGAGATCATAAAACCAAGTATAAGACCCATCTCGGGTGTGCGTCACCGAGATCATAAGACCAAGTATAAGACCTATCCCGGGTGAAAGTCACCAAGATCATAAAATCCAGTGTAAGACCCATCTCGGGTGCGAGTCACCGAGATCATAAGACCCATTGTCAGACCAATCTCGAGTGAAAGTCACCAAGATCACAACATCAAGTAAAAGACCCATCTCGGTTGTGTATTACCAAGACATTCATTCGACCGAGAAAGGCATAAGTGATCAACCGAAAGGCATAAGTTTAATATCATCCTTTTCAAAACAGAGAAAGTGGCTTGATAAACCACGGACGGCGTTAACGCCCCGTCACTCGAGTAGTAACACAGCAGATGGAGGGGCTTGCTTCCCTTGTCCATGAAAAAAGGTAACACCCGTTCAACCCACGTCATGAGTCCGGACTTGGGGGACTATGGGGCCCATTCAAATTATACTGGTCTACGGGCTTATTTTAGCAAGTCCCCACTCAAGATGTGTTTTGAACGGGAACTTGGGGGGACTTGTAGTCGGTTGTGCATAAAATAACCTTCCAAGCCCGTAAACCAGCAGACATTCCACCACGACCAAGGCCACCCATAAGTAGGATGAGCCGGGCCTGACCTCGGTGGCAGCATTGGGCCGGAAACAGTTTCAAAATGGATAAAAGAGTTGGGTGTTTCAAGTAACAACAAACAGCAAAGGCAATTGTCCCACATCGGTTTTCAAGTAAAGAGAACTCACTATGGGCCATAAATATGGCTCAGCCACCAGCTTGTCAGGTATCATTAATTACCCTCAGTTATTACATTCAACCAAAAGATACTGATTTACGTTCGAATCATTCATATACTTGGATCATTTAAGGATTTGATATGCGATACGCTTATGATGACGTTGTACTTTTGGGGTTTTGCTTTTAGCAAAGTCTTTTAAGATCTTTATAATATACGATGACAACTGCCGTAAATCTCTTGTCAATAACTATATGTAACACTGTACTTACATAAAATTGTCACGTATAAGGAAAGATATTTGTAATCCCCACGTGTCTTGTAGACATTGTGCCATATATAGTGATTTATTTTCACTATGATTAATACCCTTTTGAATCATGTAGGGTTAAAGGTCTAATTATCTCATCACGTTTCATATATTCAGTTCATTAGAATTGCCTCTATCCAATTTGGCCAATAATATGTATTGTCGACATTCATAATGAAACGTGATATTGCATCATATAGTCCTTAACGGTCTTTGGTAGCTACCATATGTAAATTTTCATCAATGATCATCATTCATAGATCTCACACATTCTTATATGCATGCATTAGCTATTATGAGCTTATTAATATTGGGTACCCATGCCACTTCTGGGGAAAATATTATCACTTCTACGACAAACATCTCTCATAGATGAATTATATCTAGCGAATGTGGATCTATATTCATAATATCATAAAACATTATATGACATGTATAATCTTCCATTTTCAGGAGCTTAAAACTTTAGACCTGGTGGATACATTCCACTCCAAATTCACGCCGTTATTCAAATGACAGTAGTCTTTTCTCTCCCCCTAACGGGGGGAACACTGTCTTATTTTGACCATGCATAAAAATACGTTTAAATGTATATCACTTCCTTTCGAGTGAAGATGTCCTTTGGCTGGTGGCAAACCCAAACCAAGTTTAAGGTCAAAAAATATTAAATTTATGAGTATCAACCATATTGATGCATAATTGTATTACCAAGATATCATCCTCTGATGGTCTACTTTTAACCTTTGTATGTGTAATATTGTAGCCTCCATATTAGGAACTCGGACATTTTTAATAACATTCTCGTTAGAAGAACCATGTCACTTAGATTCTCATTCTTCCCACAAATCAAACGGGGGCAAGATTATTTTTGTTAATATGGTTGGTCTCAGGGATTTTACCCAAGTAAATCTTCTTCCGCTAGCATATAATTTTGTCATCAATAGTTTTTATTAAGTCACTAGCTGCGATATTCCTCAAGCTCAAAATGAAACAATAGGTAAATATTCCACAACAATTCATGTTGTTCTTCAAGAACAATCTTTCTTCCTTTCATAACAAGAGAAGTGTCTCATTAAATTGACAAACCAACAAAAATATGCAGCAAATAAACAATTTGCTATGAGTAGCGTTAGCTAGCAGGCATCAAAAGTTGTTACTGATTTCAAACAACACTGTAGGTAAAATATGATATAACTAGTCATGCCAAAGTAATTAATTTGGTTCAATGAACTTTTAGTTCATGACATTATGTGTCTCACTATATTGTAGAATTTAACACACGTAATAGGCGACATAGCGAGATACTGTCCATTTTAGATCTCGCTCGCTTTACAATTTTGTGCTTGAGTTGCCAACCCAAAAGTAGTCTCACTATGGGGAGGTATGTTTGCAACACATCTCCTCCCCTCCTTCGGGCGATGTGGGATCTCAATACATATTCTAGAACCATATTGAAGCCACTTCTTGTAAAGATGGGATATTATGTGCTCTTCCGGAGCCATCAATCATATGTGTAATCGAATCTTCAAGTTCAAATTTATAATGTTAGAACTTAAGTACTTAAATTTCATATGTTGAACTTCTAGTTCAAATAAATTTGGTGCCGGAAACTTCAGGTTCTAGATAACTGAACTGAAACTTCAAGTTCACTAATTTAATTTACATACTCAACTTCGGGCTTGAGCTTTTAATTTACACGTTATCTGGAATTCTTATGTTCTATAATTCAGTAATTTGAACTTCTGGTTCAAAAACATGACATTTTAAATTCATATGTTTGTGCTATACAGTTGCTGGCCCGTATGAGTAACAATAAAATTTAGAAAAGAAAAATAATTAACAAACTCTAAAATGGTAAGGAACAAGGATAAGTAAAATGTGAGAATGGAAACTTATAGTTCCATTGGTGAAGAAGTACAAAAACTTCTGGTCTAGTTACCTTCACGAATATGATAATCTTGTTTCTCTCCTCTAATTTCACAATCACATTGTATCAAAATAAATTGGAGCTTCATGCTCTCATATAATTGTGGATCACAAGAAAACCATATTGTATAGCTCTAAGGAGCTTCTGGTCTTTGTTGATTACATAAGTTTTGAGAAATTTCATTTCAATAATTTGACAATATCACTTTCAAAGAACTTTAGGCCCTCATATAGTTTGATCAAGAAACTCCAAGTTTCGATCAATTTTAATTACAAAACCGAATAAGGTTAAGAAAAATAAAACATACTTGAATTTCATAATCTCATACCATGATATTGTTTCTTCAATATATGTGAGCCAAATTAGTCATATTCTCAAGACATGCATAATGAGTGTATTTGCAATGGGTACATGCAGAGCTTAAATAGTTACGTGTTTCCTCTAATTCTCATAAATATGCATAAGGATCATCTTTCAATAAGATGAGTGATCGGGAAAAAACTACCGGTAGTCAGAATTCTAGCAAAAACATCTTGCCAATGGTCAGATACTCTAGACAACATCACAAAAGATGCAACCGGTAGAGGAAAGACAACAATATATGTGCCCTTTTTCTATCAGAACCTCTAATCTTTCCACTCAAGTATAAAGCGAGGAAGTCTCAGCCTACAAAGGACCGAGAAACATGGTCACGGGAGAACACCTCTTATGTCCTTCATTTATGTCCATGGTGATACTATGATACCCTACATCTCCCCACTTATCATATTACTCGTGAGGAACTTCAGGCCCTCTATACTCTATAGTGAGATAAAGAGGCTTCAGGTCTCAATTATGGAGTTCACTATAATTCTCTCGGAATTCATAAAATACTCGTGAGGAACTTCAGACCCTCTGTAGTTGGATAAAGAGGCTTCATGTCTCAATTATGGAGTTCACTGTAATTCTCTCGGAATTCATAAAACGAAGAATGTCGTGAAATGAATAGATTAAATTCATGCAAATAATAAAATGGGAAAATACATACCTTAGTCCCTTTAATAAATTTGATATTATGGAAACAATAAGTTTCATGAAAGACTAATACAACAACAAAGAGGCTGTAAAAAACTAATTACTATACCTGAATTGATAAAACAATAAATAGAGGTTATCAATGGTCATAAAAGTCCAAAACTACTACT
>NC_020493.1:19768521-19789316 GCF_000184155.1 Fragaria vesca subsp. vesca | reverse complement strand
AAAAGTCCAAAACTACTACTTATTATGGAAACATCCATCCAGGCTAGGTAATGAAACCAATAAAATGTAATTAATATACATATAATTCAAAATCTAAGAATGATGATGTTTTGGGCTGTTAATGGGCAAAACCGTATAAAGAAACCAATGAATTTCCATGTTATTAAGAGCTGAAATTTGGTATATATAAATGCTTGTAAATGGTGCACATAATTGTGAACAATGACATTTGATTGCTATATTAATGACCTAAAAAATATTTATTTGCACTTATTAGGAAGTAAATTAACCATATACACTCGTATAATAACCTTCATTTAAGGCACTCATATCAATCACAATAACTCGGTATCCAAAATACCATTATGATAGGCTTAATATTAATCGGTGTTAAGAACACCCCCATTGATCATGTCTTTAACAATTCAATTTAGCCATAAAAACATTGTCAACTTGGGTGAAGTGACATCCACTCATGGCTCAGATTTCCCAAGAGACTGATTAATATGATTAATTTTGGTCTTATTGCCATTCAAAGAGGGCTTTGTAAATTGCCACTAAATTATAGGGCATGCGTTAATGGGCCGAAAATGGTTAAGCCATAACTATAGCCATATCATGATCCATATTAGAAGGTGCAAAATCATCCATTCATATCATGCTCTTGGTAACTGATCAACCGATGTTTGGCAAAACTCAAGCGGATATTTCACCGTTAGATACATGTCTTTCAGACTCTTTTTCAAGTCCACATCGATCATCATGGATCTAATTATGTTGTTTAGAACTTCATGTTCATATGAAAGTTATATCAATATCGAAACTTCATGTTCGAATTTTGTGAACAATGGATCACATGTACATGCACAAAACTTCAGGTTTATGCAAACAATTAGAATTGCAAGTCTACTGTAATATTTGAACTTCAGATTCATAATCTCAAAAAGTTCATATTTGAGAATTATTAGCGAAACTTCAGGCTCACAAATATAAGCAATTGTAAACATAGAGTTGAGTAATATAAACAAAGTATATATGTAGACAAGATATAATCAAAATAGAAGTGAACTCATAGATCGTGAGTATGGATAATAAGTAACGAAAGTTGCACCAATATCTCATAGATCGTCATGGAGTTTATGGAACGAATAAGCGAAAACGTGCTGATAACGTGTTATAAACTAAGAATGAGATAGAGAGAAAAAAGAAGAACAAAATGTAGGAGGAGGAAGAAGTGTCACTTTCATTCTCATTAAGCTCCTTTATATAGGAGTATGATTTACATATTAAAGACATAACTAATAAATATTTACAAGGACATCCATATATATTATAATATTTTCATATTAGACCTTCAATTGTTGAAGACGGGCCTTGTTAATTAAGTTAAGGACCATTGTTTTTACTCGATCTATTGTTGTCGAGGGACCCTAGCTAACACAGTGACACTGCACTCATCTTCTTCTATATGTAACTCGCAGGTACGGCACCGACTATTGATACACAGGTCCATTGTCACCACCCACACACCCCTCAAAAATATTTATCCAATAAATGAGATGCAGGTCAAAATTTAGTGTTCATCAATGTATTGGAAACTTGATGAAGTAAAATGGGATCAGCTTGCTAGAGAGGAGACCTGAAGAAACTTCACACAGCTCGATCAGAATTTCAAACTTCCAAAATCAAGAGCTTTGCCTCGCTCCGCTTTGGTAAAAGATGTTTACGTTGAATTGTTGTGTAGCGGGATAGCTAGCTAGTCTTGATGCACTAATCATTATGAATAGAGAAGTTGCAACTCTTTTGCTCCTTCCTATGTAGTTACTAATTTGACTCGATCAATAACTCAAAGCGGCACAAAGCAGATCTTATTATATATAATACTCTTATAGTGGCGCAGCAAAATTATAGATACCTTTGTCTGTCTTAGTTCAATTGGTGTTGGGGGGACCATGCAAATAGATGATTTGAGGTTGGGATCTGGGGGAACATCATCATCATGCAACCGACCATATATATATAGGAACAGCTGACTATGGCGGCATTGCCAGCTAGTGCAGCAACATGAATCCAAAGACCTGGTCTGGTGGCTTGACTCCTTTGCCTTCTTCATGAAGATAAGGCTTCAAAAGTCTGTGATACCAACTTTATACCACATTCAGCGATCAAACGCTCTAACATCTAGATGCGAGCATATTAAATTATTATAAAATAATATCAAACCTCATATTTCGAAATCAGGATCGTTTAATTTTAAGTATTTTGTAATTTTGTTCAAATCAAAATAGACGTGATCGGATACATCAAACACATGATTAGAAAATTATGACATGTTTGGTTGCCACACCACTCCGCTACAAAGTGTTAGGTACCTATAAACCTGATTCTTCCTTAACAAGATGGTTATTTTGGTTCTAAGTTGTCTCTTCATTGATAACATATACCACGTTGAAACATGATGGTGTGTGTAATTTCTTTTAATGAAAAAGCCTGATTGTTTATGAGCATCACATTCTACCCGCAACTCATGTCAAAACCTCCACTAGTTCTAGACTTCTAGCTAGTTTGTACCAAAGAAGAAATGTCACCAAAATAAATTATGAACGATAAAATAGAACAAAAAAGACCACAGTACTCATCATCTGATCCGATAGATGGCTGCATCGTGTGCTTTAACTAATGGTTTAGCCGTTTAGGTGGCTGCAAAGAGTAAGCCATCTAGGTTTTTAAGTATTACTTTTCTCACATACTAAGAAGTATCATATAAATCCAAAGTGCGATACTGGAACTATATGCATGGCAGCTACCCAGATATTGCTGTGCAATTTCCTGGAAGCTGCTGCATTGTGAATACACAAATAAGTTGTTTCCAGCTGGTGGTGGTGATTGATAAACTAAGCTCCTAGACATAGGCATATATCATTTTCTCATAAATAAAACATGCATATTTCTAAGTTTTAAAAGAACAGAGGATTAAGTAGAGCAGATTAGCAAAAGAATAGCAGAGACCATAAGAAGGATTAGCTAGGTCAGCAGTGAGGTGTTGATATGATGAAGGAGTCAAGCCCCTGGTTTGTTGTTGGTGCAAGCCAGTATTGTATGTGCATGTGGTATAAGCCTATTGGTTTTGTGTTACTTCACAATTTCACATCAAGAATTTCAAAAGAAAATGCTAGCTGGAAAGGCCAATCTGGGAAAGAAAAAACAAAAACCTCAAAAAGTGACTCAGCTGTGATTGTAATCTTGCACAACAAGAAAAACAAATTATTCTTTATTCTCCAAAGCATCAAGAAGTACAAACAACCGTACACAATAATGCCAATTATTTTATTTTTTTGGCAATGTGCACAATAATGCCAATTTAGAACACAACAAAACGCTTGAACAAGGACAATTTTTCTCTCTATTTTAATAAAGATGCCCCAAATTTTATGGAAGTTTCTGTTTATTTCGATGAGGTTGCTAGAAGTAAGCAGATGTATGTTTATTTTTTCATTAATTTGAATAAAAAAAAATTAACGTTTGGTAATTTTGTTTGTATACATCTCTCTCATAATTGTTAACTCACCATTCTCAAAACGTACCACTATCAAGTGGCAAGCACATTCTAAATCTTTTGTTAAAATTAACATTGATGGATCAGTCACAAATAACTCAGTTGCTTGTGGCTTTATCATTCGAGACGCTAATGGAAGACTAATTTCAGCAGCGTCTAGTCGAATTGGAAATGCTTCAGTCTCAATTGCTGAAGTTGTGGCGTTAAGAGACAGTTTGATCAAGCAAAGCAAAGGAGAAAGGCTTCACCAATGTTGAAGTTGAAGGAGATTCTAAACTTGTGATAGACACAGTGAATGACTATTTTGAGCCCCCTTGGAGATTGATTAAACTAGTGCAAGATATCTAAACACTTGTTACTAGTTTTAATTTTATTACTTTTAGGCATATTTTCAGGAAAGTGAATTTGTTGCTGATGCCATAACTAATCTTGGGTATTCTTGTAATTCATCTTTGTACTGGAATGATAGAGTTCCTCGTGAGGCTTCAAGAGTTTTATTATTTATTTGACATTGTAAATGTTGGTTGCTCTAGAGGCTTCTTAATATAATTTCTTTCTCTTTTCAAAAATTAAAAACAAAAAACAAAAAACTGTTAACTCACCTATATTAAAATTTTAGGTTCAGTTAACACAAATAAGTGGGATAACTTAGCTATCTCGATATATAAGAATTTGTAAAATTCAATATCATATAACAAAATAACCCAAATATAGCAACCTCATCGAAATAAACAGAAAAAGACGAATACTTCCATAAACAGACAGGATTGAATCCTAGTGCTAATCTTTGGAAAGAAATTTGGAAAGCCCAGGTGCCCGGGAAAGTAAAGATTTGTGCTTAGAAAGCTACCTCTAATATTCTTCCTACATGGAATAGGCTTAGTCAACGTGGTATTGATATTGACACACAATGTCCGTCCTGTGATGAAGAAGTGGAATCTCCTTTACATGCTTTGAGAGATTGTGTTCATGCTAGTTCTTTCTTCCAACTAGCCAACCTTTCAAGCCATATATCAGCTCCTACAGTAGCAAATTGGTTAGTTTCATTTACTCAACCTAGTACTGTCACATCCCGACCCTTATATTTTTATCTTATTTACTAGCGTGATTATAATAAGAATTTTACCGTCTCGATCATTGAGTTAATAGTTTAAGTGGTCCCTAGAGGGGTTCGGGGACGATTATGTGCGGAGGATTATTCGTATGAGGAAAAATACGACGACGGTAAAAATGGTAAATTTTAGCTAGTAAAAGGTAATTTTTATTCGGGTATTATTTTTCGGGGTGTTTTTATTTTTTGAGTTGGGTTGATAAGGGTGGACCGGTTGGGAGGCCCAACCCATTTCCTCTTTTCTCTTCTTCTCTCTTTTCTCTTCTTTCTCTCTCCCGTGCTCTCCCCCCTGCCGGATCGTCCAGCCGCCGTCCGCCACCGGCCGCCGCTCCATCCCAGTTCGGACCCCCATCTCCTCCTCTCCCTCGCCGGGAAGCATTTCGCCGGAACTCCCTCCTCCGGCCACCAATCCCGGCAAGCTTGGTATGGTTTTGTAGCCCTCCAACCCAGCAGCCTTACCCTAAAAGGACTCACTTCCTCTTGAGCTAGGTAAGGAGAAATTTGAGGTGGATGTTTTATGGTGTTTTTGATGTTTTTAGTCGATTGCCCTACTTAGGCTTGGAATTGGTGTTTGTGCTAGTTATGAAAGTTGTAGAGCATGATGAGAGGATTATTCTGTCAAAATTTCATAGGTTTTGGAGGTCGCCGGAATTGGCCTCCGGCCGCCGCTGCCGGCGGAGCCGCCGGTTGGGAGATTTTAATGTTGTTAAATTTGGAATATTAAGAGGAGTATATTGATGTGATTTATGGAATTTTTGGATGAGATTTGGATAGGTTTGTGAATTTCCGAAGTTTGGTATTTTTGGCGGTTAATTAATGTAGAATCCGGCCGTAGGATTTAAGTCGTATTTTGGAGAGGTTGTATTTACGACTGTTGAGCATGATATTTAAGTTCGGATCGTTCCGATTTAAGAATATCGAAGTTAGGCAATGATGAGCGTATTTATGGCTCTCGGGTAATTTTGCCTATTTTGATTAAATATTGGATTATTGGTTGGGAAATTAATATTATATTTGGAACAGGACGTGAGGAGGCTCGAGCAGACGAGGCCCTAGATCGACATCAGGCTTAGGCCAAATTTGTGAGTGGACGTTTATTTTAAATAAATGCGTGCTATAGTTCATGGTTGAACAATTAATATTACGGAATATTTTAACGTCATTTTAAATTTGACGATTTTTATTTTTCTTGGAGAGTTACCGAAAATGGGATTTTCGGTGGACATAAATATGTATTTATGAGAGAGTATGTATATAAATGCTAGCTAGCCATATGTGTCTGTCCACCTTAATGGCGTAGCATATAGCCGCATTATGGTGTGACGTGAGCGTTGAACGTAAGCGTAGTAGCCCTATTTGAGTGTTTAATTCATATAGGGGGTATGGACACATATTTATACACCCGTCTGTCCACCTTGATCGCGTAGTGTAGCACCGCATTAAGGCGTGACGTGAGCGTTGGACGCAAGCGTAGTAGCCCTATATAGACCCATGAATTTATATAGGGAGTATGGACGAGTGTAAATACATACATATATTATAAAGTCTGAGAGGCTCAATATTTTATAGGATAAAAGTTTTATCGCTTGCGGCATGCATTCGATTTTTCCTTAGAAATTAATTTGGGAAAACATAAATATTTTATTTATTATTTTATTTTTGTCCACTCACTCTAACGTTATTAAATGTTTTCCCCTGGGCCCTTCGTTTTAAATTGCCCAGTCTGCAGAGTTCGGGTTGGATCTAGTAGGAGGCGAGGCATAGTCACCCGCATTTCTGCCAGTTTTCGTCAGTAGGTTACCTGTTCAACCTACTCGTGTTTTCTTGCTTCCGCTTGTGTTTAGTAGCTCTGAATACTTTGGGATTATTGTATATTATGTGTAGAATTTCGGAAGGAGAATTATGTGATGTTTGGAAGTTTTGAATTAAGAGTGTAATTTGGAATTTTCGAGTTAGGGTTGTCCATCTGCAAGGGAGATTTTCTTAATCTTTTCAGTAAATTTTCTTTGGAGGTGGTCCCCGCACGACTTACTCCGGGTTTCAGGGTGAAATTCGGGGTGGGTCGTGTCAAGTACTTCATTCGCTACCGTGTTGATGATTATTTGGGCTATTTGGATGAACCGTAATACTAAGGTTTGGGATAATGAGGTCAAACCAGCATCTGAGGTTGTTCTTTCTATTTTGGGTTGGTATGCTGAATAACGTGAGGTACATGTCAGTAATAATGTGCCTATTTAGGTGCCCAGAGTTGGTTGGCAGAAACCTCATAGTGGAATGGTTAAACTTAATGTTGATGCTGCTTTCGATAACCCTAATTGTTTAACAGGAGTTGGGGGTGTTTTTCGGGATGCTAATGGAACCTTTCTTAGGGGTTTTCGGCATTCTTTACCTCATGCAGCCTCTATACGTCATGCAAAACTTCATGCACTGATTAAGGGGTTGGAATATGCCTTATCAGATCACCTGGTGCTGTTGATTGTGGAAACTGATTGTCAAGAGTTAGTGTATGCAGTCACAGGTCATTCCCTGGACCATTCTGATTTGGGTTTCTTTATATCAGATCTGAAACAGCTACTACAACAAGTTGATTCTGCCATTCTTTTTCATGTCAAGAGGGAAAGTAACATGGTAGCACATACTCTAGCTAGAGAAGCTAAGTTGACTGTTTATTATGATAATTTTTTTACCGTTATTCCTCCGTCTGTGATAGTGTTACTCTCTCAAGATTGTAATGACGTTTAATCAATAAAGTTATTTATTCCCCTAAAAAAAATAACCCAAATATATATCCTGACACTAATAAACAATATTATTCTATAAGAAGAGAGAATTCAAGAAATGTATTATTCAAAATCCACATTACTAAGAGCAACTTCAACCAAGTTGTTATTTCTTACGTGGCTCTTCAACAACTATAATTGACACCAAGAATTCATCTCCAATGGAGATGTTATTTGCCACATGGATGACAATTTCTAAGAGCTGTGTCAAATTTGACACAGCTAATGCATATGGTCTTTTCTTTCTTTAATGCTTTCTCTCTCCTTCCTCATTCTTTAAAGTTCAAACCCAGAAACTGCTGTAGGCTTGCACAGTATTTTTTTACTTATAAATATAATAAAATAATAATTAAGTTTGGCATAATCATTGGAGTGAAAAGTAGTCTAAAATGACAATTGTCGTCGTAGCTGTCAAATTCGAATTTGACATAAACATTTTAACATTCTAATTGGAGATGCTCTAAGTAGCCTACAAATACTAATAAAAAGTATTATTAATATAGAAAAGCCAATAACCCAAAAGCTTTTGCCTCTTTGGGCGAAATCCAATCCAAACCCACTAATTGGCAACAAATGGAAAAAGAGAATGTTATTTTTTTCCCTATAAATATGAATATGAAGCTCCACAGCCCAAGGCCATATCCTCACCTTTGCTTCTCTTTTGTAACCCAGGCTCTGCTGGAAACAGAGACCAAGTCTCTGCTTCTCTCTGTTTCTTCTTCTCTTAGCCTGAGTGTGCCCCTTTTCAAATCCTTGTTCTTCTTCTCTCTGTTTCTTCTTCACTTAGTTCTGAGTGTTCCCCCAATTCAAATCCTTGTTCAGCAACTTCATACAGATATTCTCATAGTCATACTTCTCCTTAAAATCTTCTGCTCCTTGTCTTAAATCCTCTGCTTCTCTTACTCTGTTCACTCCCTGTCTTACTTCTCACGCACCTACCATGGCTGCTGCTTGTCCAACACCCCAACAGAAGAAAACCACTCGCCTCCCCCCACCAAAGAGAGGCAAAATCAAGGCTCGAATCCTCGGAAACTTGGTCAAAGCTGTGGTCTCCATAGTCAAACATGGAGATCAGGGGAAAAAGATGGCATCTGAAGCTGGTGGAGGCTCTGCCGCTCCAACACCACCACCCAGTGGCTACAACTCCTACGGCAGTCCCAATGTTGTTTGAAGAGACATGGGTCACCACTCACCACCAACATGTCAAAACTCACCAACTCTCATCGCAAACCCGAGTCTCTGAAATGGGTTTCGCAGCTATCCTATTTATATATACTGAAGGTCTTGAATTCTGCCATTTTGAGCCAGATTTTCAACTTCAGCTGTGTTTTCCAGCAGGTGTCTAGTAAGTGTGTTATCTGTGTTTTCCAGAAATCAAATATGGGTGTTGATTATGTTCCTGCAAAACTCATTTTTTAGGGCGTTTTGCAGAACAGTAGCCCAAATATAAGCTTGTCTGAATATCAGATATGTCAGTGTCTTATAGGTATGTTGTTTTTCTATTTTTTCGATTACAATCTTATAGATATGCTGGTCTTCCTATTCTTCTCAGTTTTTGTTGGAATCACATTGGGAAGAGGCAGTTTGTGTACGGGGTTGTGTTTTGTATGTTCAGGTTCTTTCGTGTGTAATGTCATTATGTGATAAAGTGAATATAAATTATAGTTTCTCACTTTTTTGTTAATTAGTGCTATTTTTATTTATGATTGTTACGTTAATATTGAAATTTTGTCGTACTTTTATTAAATAATCTATATGCTACAGATAGATTTGTAATTTACAATTAACGATTGAGCTACTAACTTTAGGACATGAAGTGATTTAGGTATGGTCACTCATCAAGCGATGTTTTTCAAAAACTATGGTTTAAATCAATTATCAAGAGAACCTTACATCGTTCCTCTCATTTACAATTTAACATATTTCCACTAAACCAACTTCATTCCACAATCAAGAAGACATATTTTTCTGGTTTGCTGTTGCAATCGATGTCCAGTCACATATTATGAGACGAGAAGTTCTCACAAAGGTGGTGTGAAATTAGGACAAATATGCTCCTAATGGGGTGATATATTAATCCTATATGTTTTCTTTCAATTATCAGGAAAAAAAAAATGGTGATGAATGTTTCATGTGAGTCAAGTCCAGTCAAGTCAATGCCTTCAACTTTATATGAGCAAATGGATAGATTATAGATAGAGCACCGACCCTTGACCATCCACCACTTGACCCTATTGTATTCATTTATCATGATCAGCCTGCAGCCACAAAGCGAGAATCAGATAGTTTGAAATATTGGATAATGAAAATTGATCATCTCTACCGGGTGGCTAATACGAGAGGAGTATCGATCAATATCACAAGACTCGCGTGTGACCCGTTAATCGCTCCCGCATAACATTATTTTCTCAGCCATATACTTGTTGTGTTGTATCATTTGTAAGATTGTGGCAAATGGAGGTAGTCGTCTATCCTCAGGCGTTTTGATGGACTCTGATTAAGATAATTATGAAAATGTCAAAATGCTAGACACGTACATTAGACTATCTCCCATTATAAGTTAAAAAGCTAAATTTAGCCTATGTTTACTCCCATCATAAGCGAAACTATATTTTCCAATTTGGCTTGAGTTATTTGGTAAGCCATATTTGGTTTATGAAGTTTGTAAGTTAAAATTAAATGTTATTTTATTCAACTTTGCATTTCTTCTTTTAATTTACACTATCATCAAAATTAAAAATTCCTTACTAACAACCATCACGAAAATCTCGACGAGAACTTTCATATGAGCCTCATATCGAATATATTTATATAATATATTTTTTTCATGATTAATTATTGATTTAAACAAATATATGACAAAAGAAAAATAAATGGTTTTATCTTAGGATTTAGCTTACGACGAGAGTCTTTCTAAAGCCAAAACGCTATTAATTTAGCTAAGAATTTAACTTACGAAGAGAGAGTTTGATAAGCTAAAAAAAAAATTAATAGAATATTTTTATTTTATTAACAGATAGAAGATGCGCTGCTTAGGCAAGCAATGAGCTCAGTGGTATGGGTTAGGCTTGCATAAGCAAGCACGATGTATCAGATACATTGTATAAGTTTGTTGCTAAAGTCTTGCACTTCCACATCAATGTCTTTAAATTTGTTGTCTAATTCCAGAACAAAAGTGACTCAACTATGATTAAAAACTTGGAAACCAAGAAATCAAAGACAAGCTTATCTAGATCCACAGCGAAAAGAGCACAGAAAACAACACCAAAAGTCCATGATGTTCACATCGATGGTCTATTCATTGTGTATAAATTTGATATCCTAAAAAGCTGTTTATGTGTATAGATTTGTGATTTGTCTCTCCTAATTAAGCTTGAGAGCAAAAGCACGTTAAAAACGTCGTAAAATTGGTCAAACGAGAAGGTAAATTAAATTTAATCTTAAAAAAAATAATCTTTTACAGTACCAATTATTACTGACCACATCTTTCAAAGGTGGGTACAAGGAATAATTATTTATTGGTGAAACCATATAGGTGGTACCGTGGTACATTAAACATGATTCATTTCATTAAGAAAATCTGGATCCCGTCCCATTCTTGAAATTCTTGATCCCATCATAGGTCTCACCAGATCGCCAATTTTTTGACACAATGTTATCAAACTCTACCGTCTTCCCATCACTAGTGGTAACTAGGAACGACAAGCTTTGGCCTTGTAACTTGTTTCCGATCTGCCAAGTTTGGCCCTGAATTCATGTCATATGAAGCCAACCAGAACTGGTAGAACCCTTAATTTTGACATCAGAAACATTACCAGCTCCGGCCACATTGTACAATAACACACGCATCACACTAGAGCCCCCCTTCACTATTTGGAACTTAACCCCTCCAGCTTTACCACACGGGACTCTGCGATATATAACTGGTACCATAGGAGTATTTTCATCTGTGATTTTTGTGAACGCAGGCAGGGACAACCTGAAGTGTTTCGATGGTGGGTTGCACCAGTTGTTGGTGCCCCCTGAAGGCTTGGTATAATTTGATGGGCAAAAATTGGTTGCTGTAACTAAGACAGCACCAGCATTAGGTAAGCACCCTTTTGGATCATCGACACATATGAGGGCGTAACAAGCGCCACAAGCAAGGCCGTCGTTAAAGAGTGCTGTGCTGAGAGCCGTCGTCTCCAAGCCATAGCCTTGTTTTTTCAGATCACCGTATCCACAGGCACCCTCTGCCAAATTATAAATTTATAATCACAAAGTTTAAACTGCATCTGTCATTTTACTTTACTTGGCTAAGAAAAAACATACTGTGATTCATCAACTGCAGTAGTACTTACTATTGGTTCCTCTGCCACGCATGTCGCCGTAGAACGACGCAGTTGCACCAGTAAACCAAGTAGTCATGTTATCACCGCGCATGCCCTGAACGAAAAGAGAGATGAACAGCGACGCTGCTGCAAGCAAATACTTCAACATAGCCATGTCTGTTTGATAATGAGAGAAACTGGAATGGTGTTACGTTTGATCTTACGGATGCTGCTTTTTATAGGCATAAATGGAATCATAAAATGACGTACTATGAGTTAGCTAGTACTGTTAATATTCTCAGGTAACTTGAAGACTTAAAAAGGTTAGTGGCCCAGAAGAGCAATCCTCACATTTTCGGTGCGGGAGTGTTTCTATCTCATACGCATGCTCTACAAGTGTATGAGATCAGTCGTTCATGGATGCCATTTAATGGTGTATGGGAACTCACATTGTTGTTGAGAGCAATTTAACTTTCTGGTAATTGTAATTATGGCATGTATATGTGTAGATTCTACAAGTTTGTGATGATGCATGATGTGTTATCACATGTTTGTAGCAAGGTCATGAACTGTGTTCATACAAGGCTAGCTTATATATGTTGGTGTTTTCTTTAGTCGGGAAGGGTAAGGTTCTATCAGTTGAAACTAAATATTTCTCTAATTTTGGGTTAACCTAATTTTGAAAAGGGAATGGAGGAGCATAACTATTTGTCACGGATGTCCAACTCAAAAGGATTAGGTTTGCCCTAATAAATTTTTTGTAGAACATCTCATTCATGGATAACTCAATCTACATAGTTTAATTACTGCATTGACGGAAAGATAATCGTTTAATTTTGATTTTCTATGAAATGCAGCCTTATAAGCAGCAACGTATCTACACCTAAGGCTACCTAGGCTGTAGCCCTAAGTTGCACAGACACGGAAAAACTCAAAAACTGAGTTTCTGACACGGTTTGGACACGGTAAACAAAATTATATATTTATGTATTTTTAATAAATAAAAAATATACTAAAATATGAAATAAGTTCATTACATTACCAAATAAAGTTATAAATTCAATATATTTCATAACCATAAGAAATAAGTCAAGTGCATAACTAATAACATTAAAAACAACAGACCTCTAGCACCTAAAACATAACATTAAAGAAAAACAAACTTGAGCAGTCTCTAGCATAGTAGCACCTAATAGACAAGAAGATGAATTAATATAATTATCATATCTATAATCCATCCAAACTTGTTATTCCATAATTGATCTAATATAAAATGAATAGAAAATTTACTTTTTTTTTTTTTAAAGTCTGAAACGTTGACATGGCGTGTCGCAATACCGTGTCGGGGCCGGTCAACGTGTTTGAAAAGTCGACTTTTTCAGACACGCCACGTGACGTGTCGGACACGTATTTTGCCGTGTCGGCGTGTCGAAGTGTCCGACACTCCAACACTCCAGAGGTGTGGAGTGTCTGTGCAACATAGCTGTAGCCCGTCCCATGATATCTCACATATTAATTAGGGGTAATAAGTTTTAGATCACTGGTTCGAATCATGAATTTTAATAATCTTTATTGTCTTTTCTTTCTTTTTTCCTTCTTCTACTAATTTTTCATTCTCATTATTATTATTATTATTATTTTCCGTTATTCTATCGAGAAATCAAAACCAAAACAAATTTTTTTTTGGACCGCGCCCAAATAGCCCAAGTGCCCAACCCATAATCAAAGGTACGTCCCTGTAGGCTTGCTAAACATGCATGTAATCTTTATTTACTATTTTCTTCTACTAGTAAATAGTAGTTTTCCGGATCCTAAACAAAACTATTTAGCCAGTGACTGATTAGAATAGTAGCAAGTAAAAACTCTTTTAAAGTTACAATGGCAGGGCCTGCAACTGGGCCCGATTACTGGACCCGGCCCGATTTCCCTTGTTAAGATCAAAATTGGCGGACTTGGCTTCTCTGCTTGGGTTTTTTTTGCTTGGATCTGCTTGGAATTTTTCCTAGGCTTGCCACGTCACACCAAAGACATCTGACGGTTCCAAACAAAAACTTAGAGAACACCAACATCAACATGTAACATCAGATTGGTTCCTTCATCTTCTTCTCCGAGATGCCTGCAATTAACCAAAACTAAAACAATCGAACACTAATCCAAAAACTAGAACCCAAATATTCGTCAAATCTCTGATTCATTATAGAAACGCGCGAACTCGATCAAGTTTGGCAACGGGCTCCTCTCGCTTCTCTCATTCTCTGATTCGTTGGGTCTAAGTTTTTCTCCATCAAATCCAATAATTAATACTAGCTTCAATAGGAATTGTGTAATTGCATAATTAATCTTGGCTACAAGTCTCTGTTTGAAGAAGGGATAGATCTAAGTTTTCAGATCCCTATGTCTTTCAAATCTCGGGTGCTACTTCTCTGCAAAATTTACATTTTTGGAATCTGGGTTCTTAAATTCGGTGCTTTTTAGTTCTTGGGTTTTTGAGTTTTGATTTTGGGAGGTTGGATTTTTGAAGACATTTTCAAGTGTTTTGAGGCCGGGTTGAAGATGAGAAAGAAGAAGAGGAAGAACAAGATGATGATGAAAAATGCAACATGCGTCACTTAGTTGTTTGACAGTCAAAGAAACTCGAGAAGATTCCCATGGCTTCAGTCAACTCTAGCAGGTATACAGTCTTTGTTCTTGTTTACACTGAGAGAAGGAGATGGTTACGAGTTGTTTCAGACAAAGTCAAGAAACAAAGTATAATCTCATACTTCTCGATACAAATTCAGTCTTAAAAGAGTTTCATTTTTCGTCCATTGGATTGTAAGACCATAAACGTGGCAGCCTTAGACAAAAGCCAAGCAGATCCAAGCAAAAAAAACCCAAGCAGAGAAGCCAAGTCCAAAATTGGCGCTTAGGGTTACGCAGTTGGCGGGAAGAAAGCTTCCGAGCTTTGAGAGAGCAAATGGCGAACATGCTCATCAACCAGATGGGCCTTCCCAAAT
The DNA here is from genome assembly GCF_000184155.1 of Fragaria vesca subsp. vesca. Lineage (NCBI taxonomy): Eukaryota > Viridiplantae > Streptophyta > Magnoliopsida > Rosales > Rosaceae > Fragaria > Fragaria vesca. The sequence goes on along the minus strand of NC_020493.1, from coordinate 19,774,563 downwards.
CCATCGCCAACGTCTTCGCCGCTCGGAACATCACCACCGCCAAGGTAAACTTTTGATCATATAATTTCTAAAATTCTCAACGATTTTTCTTTTTCGTAAAAATTCCCAATTGAAATTCTTTCCCAGGAAGCTTTGTCTTTGACCGAATTCGAATTGATGGAACTGCTAGATGTGAGTATGGCGCAGGTTACGTCTGCGATAGCCCGCATCAGTGAAATTACATGTCCACCTTATCAAACTGTGAGCGATCAGAAGTCTAATTTTGAGGTTTTAGGTTCGGTTATAGTTATTGGTGATGATATGAGATGATTTGGCTTTAGCTGTGTTTGATTAGGTGCTCTCTCTAATGGAGCAAAGGGTCCAGACGGAGCACATGGGTGGTCACCTCTCGACGCAGCTCAAAGGGCTAGACCAGGCCTTATGTGGTGGTATCCCATTTGGGGTTTTGACTGAGCTCGTTGGGCCTGCTGGAATTGGCAAAACACAGGTACATTTCTTTCGCTGGTCTGATCGTGATTAATTTGTTTGTTGAAATTAAGCATAATGCATCTTTTAGTATCCGGCTGAACTGAAGATTTTGAATGCAGTTTTGCCTGAAGCTTGCGTTGTTGGCTTCATTGCCGGTGGCTTGTGGAGGTTTAAATGGTCATGTGATATATATCGATGTAGAATCCAAGTTTAGTTCAACAAGGTAATATCGAAATGTCAACTGCTTTGTGGCAAACTTTTTCCTGTTATGTTGTCAAAGAGTAGGTATAAATTTCAATTTCTTGTTTTTATTCTTAGGATGATAGAGATTGGAGCAAAGAGTTTCCCAGAAATATTTCACACGAAAGGACTGGCGCAAGAGGTGTGCTCGTTGGAATTAGTTACTTGTCTTTTAAATGAGTATTTGTGCTCAGTTAATGGATTATGGAAGGTATTCTCAAGTTAAGAGATTCTTTCTATTGCATTGCAGATTGGTGGTAGGATCCATGTTTTGCGGCCAACATCACTCTCTGAATTCACTGAGAGGTATTGTTCATTGTACTATTTATTTTTCCTAGCCTAGCAAGTATGTTGGTCATGGTCCGGAGGTGTCATGGAAGTTCATGAGTTTTTTCAGAAATGCTACGGGCTTTTTAAGAAGTGCTAGATGGTTAAACATGAGTTGTTCAGATAATGCCAATATGTTCATACGAGGCTTGAATCAGTTGATTAATGTTTACCAGTTTGCAACAAATCAAGATCTCACTCCTTCAAAACCAAGTGAAGTTGCTAATCATTGATAGCATGGCTGCTCTTGCTGCAGGGTAAGTTCAGAGTTTTTCAGGAATGCTTGCAATCTAAGTTGGATATACATAATTTGATCAACTTGTGATCCTTCATATTGTCAAGCTGTTTGATTTGATTTCCATCTGTAACCTTGTTTTAGATTAAGAGATATTATTTCTGATAACATATGAAATGATTATACCAAGATCGTATCCAACTTATATAGCCTTCAGAGTTCCTTTTCTTGGTGAACTCAATAAATTATCAGAGAATCCTTTGATTCTCAATATCTTTGACTCCACTGTCAAGGTATTGGATAGAGGATTGAACAGGTGTGTCATAATTATATCTCTGCTAGTCTGTCAAAATAAAGGGTTTGTGAAAATGGCTACATATTTTGTTTTATACATGTATATACTGCTGTGATTCAGACATCCTCACCAATTTTTGCCATTTTTTTTTATTCGAATTTATGTAGCATTTACAATTCCTTCAAAAGATGTAGCGGTATACAATAGAATGCTCATTATACGGTGATACTTCATGCATCATCCAGTTGGCTTCCGATTGTTACTAAATGCTAACATTTCTCCAGGGAACATGTGCATGGAGCTACTCGGCAACATTTATTGGGTTGGCATATCTCCTTCATTAAGTGAGAATCCTATATTACTGGAACTTCTTTGGTGTTGGTGATGTGTCTATCTGCTCACGGTAAACCTCATTTTACTTGCCTATTGCATCTAGGTCACTTGCTGAATTTTCACGAATACCTGTTGTTGTTACAAACCAAGTGAGATCTCAAAGTCATGATGAAATCTGCCAGTATTCTTTTCAAGGTATGGAAGTAAGGTTTTGTTGTGACTTACAATATGTGAGTTCTAAATGCACTACATTTTGTTGTGTCAGCACATAGCAGGGAAAAGACTGTGGATGATTGTACAGGACATGATTCTCATCTTGTTGCTGCTTTGGGAATTCACTGGGCTCATGCTGTCACAATACGCCTTGTGCTTGATGCTAAATTTGGTTTGTTCAATAGACTTTTGACTTGAAAAGATGGCACTGTCTTGATGAAAACACATGCTCCTTGGTTGTTTAGATTTTTCTTTTCTTTTTATGGGCATTTTCTCTTAGAAAGTTTGAAAATATATTTTAAGGTTACTGAACGCTTTTTTTTTTCTCTTGTAGGGAAAAGGTTCATCAAGCTGGCAAAGTCTCCAATATCACCATCTCTTGCCTTCCCTTTCAACATAACATCATCTGGAATTTCATTGCTGACTGATGATGGAATAGAATTATCCGGACCAGAGATAAACACGATTCATTGTCAAGGTTTGTCGCTAAGAACTCTGTTGATTCTTGAAACCCCAGTGTCAAATTATATAAATAGTAAGGAGAAACTTGACGAGCAATTCTATCATTTTTATAACTTCTGCTCCAGGAATTCCCCATTGGAAGAGTCCTTTCACCACTAGAAATAATAGTAATTGACTTGCCACTAGGTCATTAAAATGCTTCGCTTGGCCACTCAATTGCAATACCTTAACGCTCAAGTTTCTTCAGGCATTTGCTTTCTTTTCGAGTTAGTACTTAATAGTCTCCTGTTATAATGACAAATTTTGCAGGTCACAGTGGCATAATTAATTTCGATGCAGAAAGATTTTAGTATAAAGCTGCATAGTATGCAGGCATGTTGCGAACAATAGAATGTCATGGATCTGTGATTGTACATCTCCATTCATCTGTAGAAAAACTATGTTGGGTAAAACTGTGCACGAAGCGTAAATGTCACCCAACATTTCTCGAAGCTAACTGACATTGGAGATCAACCCAGGTGTTATAAATTGCTGGGAGATGCGTTTGTTTTTGCAGATTTAGAGTTTGTAGATTTAGATCAATTTAGATGCTTTTCAGTTTGACGAGTTTGTAGCTCTGTTATGTAGTTGTCTTGATGTATATGTGGTTTGAATCTGAGAATGATATTTAAACATCACTGTCACAAATCTAGGATACTCTTATGTTATCCCAAATCTCTGCTTGCTCGAACCACCATTGGCCAATCGTGCTTCTTGTGATCCTCATAAACATAACAGTTGGCAATTCTTGTATATATCGAGGACTCCATGTACATCAGTACATGCTTATATTTGCTCTATGGCAGGGCTTATTTGTAATGTTTGCTATTGGGCTTTGTATCTGGATTGATATGAACAAAATTATACATTCTACTCAGAAAATCTTGTTTCGGTAAGAGCAAGTTCTAGGATGAGTAACCTTCTGGAAAGGCCTTGTGTTGCCATTTTAATTATACTTGGTGGTGCAGGAATTAGAACCCTAATGGATTCATATGCATGTGTTTGGAACGATTAAATTCATTCACACCAGAACTGTGATTTGTGAAACCTACTCGATATATGAGCAATTGCTCGCATACCACAAACATGTAAACAAAAAAACTTTGGTTTCTGCTATTTAAGGGAAATGTAAAGGATAATACTATCATAAGTTTATGGTTCAGGGTAGTTATCAATAGGAGTTTTGTGGTGAAAACATGACTATTCTGATATGAGGTATTGGATGAAACTAATAAATCCAAATAAAACAGGTTATGAACTGTGGCATGGTACTTAAAAGCGCACATAGGTTTCATTTAGTAAATTATCTCTATGAATAAAAGAAAGAACTTATAAATTAGTAATTTAAATGAGTTGCACGAGATTAGATATTGAATAATAGTGTAAAGCTTGAAGAACTTCAGGTTTTATGAATACGTTTGCATCAAATTGCTCTATCTTTTAATTTACAGCACAATCAAAAGCCTTAACAATTTATGGGCAGATCAATGATAGGTGCACGATTATGTTGTCTCAACCAATGTCTCACTTTTTTCTGATGGAAAATAAAATTTAGATTTTGATGTTTGTTACATAAATAATCGCTTGCAAGTTTCATTGCACTATTGAGTATTGAATCTGAGCTTGGGAGGGATCTGGGTGATCCATGACAAGTTGCTGCACTAATTCAATAAGAAATGATAGATCAGATCTTTTAACAAGAATTTCTTAGCATGTACTCCATCAAGAATCAAGTTGGAGACTATTTTGACTCTTCTTTATTGTCTCTAGGAACCAAGGAAAGGGCGCTTTCATATTATAATGAATACACACATAGAACCATAAACTTGTATCGCTTCTTAGTTGAAAAGGACACAAAGTACTCCAAGTCTTCTGTATTATTTGTCAATTTCTTCCTTAAACAAGAAAATATAATACTGAGAAGTAGCCTACCTTGGACTGGGTTTTAAGGTTTCTCTTTTCATTACTTTCTTAGCTTTATTCTATGCCTCTTTGTACACATTGGGTAAGTTTCTTGTCTCTCTATTATAAATTATGCACATATTGTTTGTAACTGCATGAATTGTATATAGCTGTCTATTAGTTTTATGCAATTTAGGAAATCTGAATAATCCATTGAACCAGCTGTAGCACCCTGACTTTGACAGATTAAACAAGACCAAATTGCCTTCTTAATCTTGCCTGCTATGAATTTGGACCTGATTAGGTTGATTTTACTTTCAAGCACGGGTACAACAAAACCTCATTATAACAAATAAGTATGGATTATATTCTGATTCAGCTCCGAATAGGCATGCTTTCTTGTTTCCTGCATAAAATATAGTTTCGGCATCTTAATCTCCTCGAAATTTTATGCTCTATGTTTGCCCCAGTTGGGCATATTATATCAGATAATGCATTGTATCTGATGTCCATGATCAGTTATACTAATCCGATTTTGTCGATGATTTTTAAGCATTAGTTTAGTGCAACTTTTCTGTAGCTGTAAGTGGAAATCTGGGTAATGCATCAAAAGTTGATCATGAATATGAATACGTATGATTGGCTGCGTTGCTCACCAATGCTTGCATTTCAAGAGACCAACTTATCTCTATTCCAGTATAATATAGGGAAACACTTGCTTCTTAAGCTTCCCTCTCTATGAATGACATTACTTTAGTTCTTACTAGTACAACTCTAGTGTACTCTTTACTTAATGGTAATTATTTTTCTTGTTCTTGATAATTCATACAAGTTTTTCTATTCTTTAAGCATGTATCTGCATCAACTATTCATAATTAAAGAAAGAAAGTAGATATATAGTACATTTGGTTCAGTTCTGATCAGTCATGAGTACATCAGTCTGAGTGCATATATAGTACATTGCCTATATAAAAAATCAAATTTGTAATCTATTTTTCTCTTTCTGATAGTCAAAAGTTGTCGATATGCATCCTCAGCATGAATCCGGATCCCCTCCTCATAACTCTCTGCTAATATTGCCTCATAAGATGATCTTGACCGTTCAATCTTAATCAATGGTTAAGATTTCTCTGAGTTTAGTTTTTGAGATATTTCATCTCCTCAAGATTTCTCATTGAGTCTCATCTCTCTCTCCCCCTTTTTGCATACACTCCCAGAATCTGAAGCATCGAAAGCCCGGCAGGCCGATCTGAGCATGGGCCACTGCCAGCTTTGCCCCTGCTAAGAAGAAACCCGAATTCGTCGCAAATTCGATCAAATTGTGGAAGGAATGGGATTCCGGTTCTGGGTGTTAGAGATCAATATCGGGACGCATAACCCACCATTCGCCGGAGATGGAAATTACAGGGAAGAAATTGGAGCTTTGGGGATATATGGGGTTGATTTGCAAGGGGTTTGGTTTAATTATGGAGAAAGGGTAGATGAGAGAGAGATGAATAAATCATGATATGATAATGGAGAGAGATAT
>NC_020493.1:19766671-19768501 GCF_000184155.1 Fragaria vesca subsp. vesca | reverse complement strand
CTATTGATCATGTTCTTAGCAAATTACTGAGGATCATTCTGCAAAACTTGGTTTGCAGATTGCAGTCAAATTGGTAAAGCTTAGTTTCAATCAAAATCCCAAAGTTCTCTCGCTGCTCTATTCTTGTATACTTTAAGTTCAACAACAATATTAAACAACAAACATACAAAGGAAAGGGCATAATGCACGGGCAACTGCAGCAAGAGTGATTTTGAGAGCTCAGAGAAGACTGAAAAGAAGAAGTGCGATAAAACAGATGAGATATCTGACGAGAATTCGGGAAGAGACGAGAGGAGATGAAAATATCACGAAAACTAAACCAAAAAACTAAACTCAGAGACATCTTGACCGTTGATTAAGACTGGACAGCCAAGATCATCTTGTGAGGCAATATTAGCAGAGAGTTATGAGGAGAGGATCCGGATCCCCTGAGCATCCACATTTAGTCATTTTGTTTACCTTTGAAGATTAATCTGAGTTTTAAATCTTCCTCATCTCCAATGATCTTTCTTTCCCTTTCTTTTTTTTTCTTGGGGCATGGAAGTTCTAGAAAAGTATGATTGATATTAATCTTCTTGATGCTCCATGTCTGGTGTGATTCATGTCTGATGCCTTTTTATTGTATTAGAGCAATTATTGTATAAGAAATCCAAGCTAAATCATTTATTTATGTGATTCGAGTTTCTGCCTAAATGACAAATGCCCCCTGTAAATTAATTTATAACTATGAGATCTATGATAACATGGGATACTTAATCAGGCAAATTCTAATAATCTTGTTGTAACTATACCTATTGTGATTCAGTAATATAATTGTGGATTATTCATGCTTGACATGCAAAGGAAAACAAACGTGTTGAGAAAACACAATTTTGATTATGCGCTTGAAATGTTTCGAGAAATAAACTCAACCAGTATTAGGTTAGGTCACAATTCAAGTTTTTCCGCCATAATCCAATAACAAAGAAATGGTTACCTACATATTAAGGAAAAATGGAAAAGTTCTATGCTTGCAATTGAGGGCATCAACATCATACTTATGAACTTTTCGTGTTCCTTAGGGAGGAGACTTATTGTTGCTAATGCTCACACTATGCCTTTAGCATAGATGTGGTCGTCGTATGGAGTCTAATCATAATTTGGCGAATGTTGTTCCTTCATAGGCATGCTAATTAATGACATTTTCAGGCTGTGGCAGTTTGAACTTTCAACAGTTTCTGCAACTAGTAATGGTCACTTCCTTTCATACCCAAAAAAAAAAAAACTGGTGGCCACAACCAATGAACATGGAATACGTGTCTATTTTAAAAGGCTTGGCTGTAATTTAAGGACATAACATGAGGATTTTGGGTATTTGACATGTTTATTTATAATTATTGTTGACACTTGTCCATCTCTCATTGGTGTTTTTCACATATAAATGACCATAACTGGTCACCCAAGTTATTTCCTCCTTTGGGTCAGTCGACATTTGGGAAAAAAATTTAAATCTAGAGGTTAAATCCTTATGGGGAGTACTTACCCTGTTTATCAAAAATTAAAATAAAAGGTCATTCGAGTAATTTTATAACTTAGATATTTCTCAAATTTGAAGTACTATTTAATTTTACGGTAAACTAATCAATAATGAAGAAATAAAATAAATAAAAACTGAGGAAAACGAAGGATTTAGGAAATGTGGGGACGACTCTGCATGAATGGAGAAGGACCGTCCACGTCGCCCAACTCCATAAAACAAAACCTCGTACCCTCCTTTGCCATTTGCCTACCAAAAAGGAAATCATTTGTACGCTGTCTTTTTTTACATTATTATATAGGGTATAACGGTCT
>NC_020493.1:19765375-19766482 GCF_000184155.1 Fragaria vesca subsp. vesca | reverse complement strand
TTCTTTTTCTTCTCTCTCTCTCTCTCTCTCTCTCTCAGAAAACCTAGAGTACGCCGCCTCTCCTCTTTTTTCTTGTCCTGTTGCGCCGCGGCGCCGGCAATGGCGGCCTAACCGGCACATAATGGTTGTGGTTGGACAGGTGCTCGGTGTTGGATTGATGCCTCTGGTTCGGCGGATCGGACTGAAAGGTAACCTGATCTCCCTTTCTTGGTTTCAAATTGTGGTTGACTTATTGAGGCGGGCTAGGATCAGAGAGGAGGAATCGAGATTGTGTAGGATTGGAGCGGCATCAGGCGGCTATCGGCGAGCAAGATGGCCAGTTGGATCAACGGGACGGCTGCTTCAGATCAATGGCGGGTTGGGTTGGCTCCGAATCCATTTGCATAATCTCGGTGTGCTAGTAGGTGGTGGAGGGACTGAGATGCTTGGTCGATGGCCGGACGGCGAGGCGTTGGAGGCCTGACACCGGTGGTGGGGAGACAAGGCAGAGCAACTTCGGATTTGGGCTGGAAAGAGGACTGGGTTGTTGCTAGGGTTGGTCCATTGGGCCAGGGTTAAGGAAATTAGCCCACTTAGGGCAATTATATTACTAGCTTTATGTTTTTTTATTTTACTAGCTTCTAGTTATTTATTGTTTTCAATAAGGAGATGTGGGCGTTGTCCCGGTATTGGCACCTTGCGTGCCTTGTTTGTCCTAGGTGAGTTGCGAGTTCTTGCTTTGTCAAACGGTCTCAACCTCCTAATGACAGGATGAAAGATAGGGTCGCCGGATATGATTCCGTGCGGCAACATAATAGGAAAGTTGCACTATTAATCGTCATGATGCTTGTCCTTAGTACAGTTATCTTTCCGTTTAGTTAAAACATATCGAGTTGTCAATGATGCACTCTTTGCTAACTGGTACATGTTAGAATATGTTACTCTTTGTAATTTGGGGTTTAGGCTCTATGTCCCCCTCTTGTATTCTATGGTTTCATTAATCAAGGCACCGGCCCTTCTTAAAAAAAAAAAAAAAATTGAGGATTGAGGAAAATCGACATATTCTTTTAATTTTAGATAATGAAATACAACAAGATGAAACATAACCCTAAACCTTCTTAAAAAAAA
>NC_020493.1:19761198-19765355 GCF_000184155.1 Fragaria vesca subsp. vesca | reverse complement strand
CTCTCTCTCTCTCTCTCTCTCTCTCTCTCTCTAAGTCGGCAACCAACCACAAAATCCCATCCTCATTCGGCGGCAGTCTAAGGCTAGGCAAGTCTTTTGATTGCACAGATGTTGTATGACTTTGCTGACTGATAAAGGATACGTCGGCAACTCATTGTTTTGAGAGGTAATTGGCTAGAGGTTCTAAACAACTTTTAACCAGTGTGGTTTTTCAGATCGGGTTGGAGGTATATCACCATGAAAACTGGCTTGAGGAATAGATATGATTCCATCTTCCCGAATGGCGGTGACGGCGTAAAATCTCCATCCTTGTTTTTTAAGGGAGAAATTTTGGTTTGGAGGAGGTGTTGTGTGGACCCTGTGTTCGTGGAAAAGATGGAGTTTTTTTCTTCCCGTGTTAGTGGTTGCGGGACTCAGCGGCGCTGTTTTCACAACGGTGACGGTATTCGGCTTTTCTTTCATGTCTTACCTGCAACTAGGAAGAAAGGCTGGGCTAGGTCAACTGTTTGAGATTAGGTTTAGTTCTTTTTTGGGTTTTGGGCTGCTATTTTTATTTTTCTAGTTTTTCTATTACAATAAGTTCCTTTCATTAGGATCCTAAGCACATTGTGTGCCTCATGCGCCTCTCGGCGTGTATGTCTATTTTCTATGGTAGTTTTGAGTATCTCTAGCGTCTTTGGAGTAGTACCGAAGAAGAATATCTGTTATCTCTATGTATCTGATTTTACAATAAGTCTATTTCTATGTATCATTAGTAGGGCTGGGCATAAGGCTAGATGAGACGGGATAAAGCTAATCTCACGGCCCGTCCTGGTCATTGAAATCGGGACGGGACGGGCTTTGCGTTTTTTAGATTTCATCCCACCCGGGCCCTATCCCGGTTGGGACGAGATGCGACGGGACGGGCCGGGTCTAATCCCAGATAAAAAAAGTTGAAAATAAACGTGTAAGCAAAAGAAAGAGTTTTATAGTTTTATAGTTTTATAGTGCTCTTTACTCTATTATGTATTAACAAGTACGTGTAACATATTTACAGGTACAACATGATGTAATAAGAGAGTTTATACTACTTACTTTCTCCAAACTTGTCATTACTACTATGGTGCAATAAGAGAGTCTACAACAATCAACAAATTAAAGTATTAAACATCACTGTTATTGAATTGATAACAACCTAGTAACTTAAAGAAACAAAGAGCTAAGATCAAAACATTTAAATGAAATGCTTAAATCACATCTTAATTAATAAAAAATCAATCATTAAAATAGTCGGGATAAGACGGGACGGGACGGGCCTAAACGGGACTTGAATTATCCGTCCCGTGTCCTGTCCCGTTATATATAAACAGGACGGGCCTAACATTTTAAGATTTAAATCCCGTCCCGTCCCGGCAAATTTCGGGACAGGCCCAGGACAGGTTCGAGATTACGGTTTTTTATGTCCACCCCTAATCATTAGTGGGTATTCCCACTTAACTTCTTGACTGCTTTCAATGGCAACGGCATGATATGTAATGACCTATTGTGGCATGTGATGAATATATGAATGACAAAATTATCTTTAGTTTAAAAATCTAATCAGAAGAAGCATCTCCTGGATCTAAGAGGGCAGAAGATGCCCAAAAATTGAAGCTCTATGTCCAAGGCCCATTCTGAAACCCTAGAATTTTAGGCTTAAAGCCCAACCTAGGAGAGGTGTAGTAGGAACTACCTCCAGCCACCACACCGTCATCATGCTCGTCCTTGAATTCGGCATAAACCAAACCCAGACTGAAGTCATTGCCTCTAGCAACATAAACCCAATTTCCCAGCCAACTTTGCGCCATCACCATCCTAGGCAGACCACTAGCCACGGACACCCATACCTTTGTTAGAACGGGAACCTCGTCGTCGACATTTTCTGTCATCACCTCCATGGTATCAGCAACATCCGTGAAATCGCTACCCTTCAAGAGATTATTACTCAGAATTGAGTCATAACCACCATCAGGTTGAATCCACCAGCCCTCTTGCCACCACAGGGCACCACCACCGCCAGCCATATCGGATCAGAGGGGCCAATTCCACAGTGGATCTATCCTCCGCCCCACACCCAACTCCTAGAGAGAAGAAAGAAAAAAAAAAAAAAAAAAAGGACGGCCATAACCACCCCGATGCCTGAATCCAGTTTGGGCTTTCATCAACAAAATCATTGTCATCATTGACCCAACACTAGCCGCCGCCGAATGAGAAGGAAAGCAAGCCTAGGGCGAAAAAGAGAGAGTCTGCTCTTATCGTCATATATGAACGGGTTGTGTATTGATTGTTACGTATAAGCAATAGATCATTATTAATTGGTTTATTAGTATAAATATTTTCTGTATAAGTAGAAAGTCGAGAGTTAAACGCAAAAAACTAATTATTAAGATATATATAGAAAAGCAACACAGTCAAGTTTTTTTTAAGGAAAGACGAGAAGCGTTTTTATTAGAAATAATCTAAAAATACATAGGGCAATGTAAGAATATCGTAATATCATAAAGTAAAACATGATGCACATACGCATCTAAAATAAAGAAGCAATAAAGGAAAACAAGATGTACAAACACATCTAAAATATGACTTGATGTCGCAAAACATCCTGCACTGCATATGTCATGAAAGCAGTGTAAATATAATAGTAACTGTAACCATGATCGTAACCGTGACAAGGGAGATACACCCTGCTAGAAGAGAGGGACGGTGACTCTTAAGAGAGCGAAGTCCACCAAGGGTGTGAGAAACTTGGAAGGAATGCGGATCCTTAAGAACATGAACCATAATTTTGGGCCTCTAACCTAAGAGAGAATCAGAGCCAGCATAATCCATAATCACCCACCTGGGTCCCAAATTTGGGCCCAACAAAAGGGAAGGCCTGAAGAAAGCCCAATCAACTCTTATCAAGCCTATAGCAGCCCAAGCCCACAGAGGAGAACCCAAACCTGACCTGGACACCCAGATTGATCCTGCCCACTTCCACCTCTGTTGCAACGTCGTTGCCGTCCGTGGGTCTAGTGTCGGCCTCGACTGTTTCCTCTGCACTGACCACTGTCGTCGCTATGCCTTCCTCCACAAGCAGATGCCTAGATCTGCTTCCAATTCGACACCCCCTCATTTCTTCGATTGCATATCTAGTAGCATGCCATCACCACCATATTGGCCCAGGTTCATAAGAGTCCACGACACCAGTGTTGAAGAAACCTCATCGCAAACCCAATCGGATTGGTAAACCGAATCAAACACGGCCTCCCACCGACGCCATGATGGCCCGGATACCAAACGCGGATCGGTTTGAACAATCCAACATCCGAAACCAATCTCCTCCAGTTTGAATTCTTCAACCCAGCAATGTCCGAATTTGTTGCCATCCGAACACCGCCCAAAAAAGCTGATCGACAACCTGACCATAATAAAGTTCCAGAGATCCTATCTTGAATGGAAGGGGTGCATTCTCTCGTAGATAGCACCGAAGAGGCTTCACGTGAGGACAAAAACCCCTTGGAGGCCAAGGATCTCAACGAGCTGAACACTAGGGTAAGGGTTTTCTGCCGCCAAGCGAGAGAAAGAGGAGAGCTCTCATTTTTTTTAAATTTTGTATTTAGTTTGCAACACAGTCAAGTTATCATATTTGTTTTTAGTAAATACATGATCATATTTGATCAACAAGCTACATGTATGAGTGTCTCATTAATCCGGTTTCGTGTATAACTAACATAAAAACAAGATTTGGCTCCTCTAAAATCATGGATATGTGGTGGTCAAAGGAAAACAAAGCTTAGTGTATTCTGACGGGTGCAAAACCTGCATCAAATAAACCCTTTTTATCGTTAGTAGCATTGAGTAAGTAGGATATCGTATAGGGCCGGGGATTGAGGGTACCTTGCAAAACAAAGCGTTAGAAAAACACAACAAATATTAACAAGTAATAAAACATTTAAACAATTTACAAAAGTAGCTACTGTTCCATAGAACAGCAGTCGAAAACCTAATTAAAAACCTAACCTAAACTACTCAGAAAAATATGAAAATTTACAGAGATCTACTAGACACACAGAGGAACTACTGTACAAATTTTCAGGGGATTCGGAGATCGTTTGATACGAAAATAAAATAAAAGAAAACAGAGAACAGAAGAGTGA
>NC_020493.1:19758104-19759976 GCF_000184155.1 Fragaria vesca subsp. vesca | reverse complement strand
GATTCATAAGAAGGATTTGCCCACGAATTGCACCGTAAGTCTCATTCAGACCCATGAGAAATTGCATCAGTTTTTGTTGATCTGATTGTCCTCCATTTATCGGATCCGAATATGCGGCCAATTCATCCCATAAATTTTTTAACTTTGTATAGAAGGTAGAAACAGGGAGTTGTTCTTGCCTGAGAGAAGCAATATCTCGTTGTATTTCGAAGATACGAGTCGCATTTGATTGAGAGAAACGCTCATGTAGATCCTCCCAAACCTCGTGAGCATTAGGATAATAATTCACACTGTCAGCAATTTCTGGATCACAAGAATTGACGATCCAGGAGTGGACCATATCGTTACATCGTGACCAAGCCGCATAGCCTTCAGGATCGGTTTCTGCTGAGGGAATTTTGATGCGGGATGATCCGAATGATGAATGAAATAAGGATTTGAAGGTTCTGCCTTGAAGGGATCGGCAGATGAACTGGAACTGTTTGGTTTTGATGGAGGGATATCATCATCACCGCTTGATTTCGGTGGAGGGACAGGAATATTGGTGTCAGACATGGTGATTGAGAAGGATGGGAACAACTATGGATTAGGATCTTACTCTGCTCTTGATACCATGAAAACAGGATAGAATGGAATTGTGTGTATTACTGATATTCAATCATATCTTTATACAGGGAGATTTCTCCTAATTCCTACAAGTCAGGAATTTGCTACGATTTAGGATTACAAGAAAGGAAAGGGAATATACAGCTGTAATACAGAGAGATATGGAAGATTAGTTTCCTTACACTTTGGTCACTCAAACGGTCATAACTTGGTCACCAAAATAGCTATTGACGATCTGCGAAAAGTTCTGAAAACTAGACTCTTCTAGCTTTCTGCTGATATAAAGTTCATCTCCTGGATCGTTGTGAGCTGATCACAATTCTCTGTCGAAGTTGACTGACTATTCCTGGCAGATTTTCTGATTTCTTTCCTTGCGCCATATGGATTCCTTTTCCTTCAAGATTTCTCCTCTTTTGCCTCTTTTGTGCTCCTCGGCTTTATTTGTGACCTAAAAACACAAACTAAGTTAAAATCAATATTGTTAAAGGAATTACATAACTAAACAGGGTCGGAAATACATTAAGAACGTTGCATAAAATGCACCTATCATATTCTTCAGCAAAAAATTCTAAGGAGTGGTTGCTATCGAACGTCACTAGCTCATCCTGCAATAACTTTGATTTCACTTTCTAAAATTTTTACTTTTTTTAGAAGAAAGGCGTATGACCTTGTATTAAGTAAAGAAAGAAATTACATATACATGACTTACCCCAGAAGGGCTATGTAAGAGTCAAGCCATGGCGGCTACCCTAAAGTAACGTAATGAAATCCTCAAGTGAAGAAGCACAAAGAACAAAGATCAAGTAGAACCCAAAACTTGCCAGAAAATCTAGCTTATTGGGGTTGAGTTCCACAATAACAAATTAAAAACCCTAAATAGACTAGGCCCAACCTAAGTCAGGCCCTGTCCTATAGCCACCACCATGGAAGCAAAAGAGGACCAGCATCCACCAACAAGCACCACCCGGTCGATCTTGCCTTCGTTGACATCATCAAATCGCACCATAATAGAGAGAAAACAGTGGCGCTCTTACCCCCATCGAAAGAAACGAATCCAATGCTCCCAGACGACCACTGCCAGTCGACTTTCTCTTCTTCGTCTTCTCCCCAATTCTGACATGCCCGACCTCTTTCACCATCGCACAAGCCGAAGAGAAATGTAGAAAAAATTTGTCACACACTCGACCCTCAAAGGGTGGTGAAGTTCTGTCCGAAGATGGCGTAGAAACACACCGTCAGACAGGGAAGAGATCTCTCTCTCTCTCT
>NC_020493.1:19713776-19755841 GCF_000184155.1 Fragaria vesca subsp. vesca | reverse complement strand
TACTCTCTCTCTCTCTCTCTCTCTCTCTCTCTCTCTCTCTCTCTCTCTCTCTCTCTCTCTCTCTCTCTCTCTCTCTCTCTCTCGCTCGCTAGCGTTAGAGAGGAGGCGGCTCCGCTATTTTCTAAATTTCTAATATGTTTACTTAAGAATTTAGTTGCCATGTTTCCATTCATCAAGCATAAAGTTATAGGCAATTAATTATTTTCCTTTAGTTTGAATTTTATATTGTCTGCAAAAAATAAAAAAATAAAAAAATTTAGCGACTCTTATCATTTTAAATTAAAATAAGAGTAAAATAATACATCAAATATAAACTCTTTCCAGAACCACATAAGTCATATGAGGGGTCTCACTCTGCTAAAGTTTTGTCATCGCAACAACCTCTTCGAGCACACATATGGGTGCAGCGACCATTTTGGAAAAGAGTCGTCGTTTCCAACATTGAATTCTACTAGGGGTGGGTGGCTTCGGCCTCTTCCTTTTTCCTTTCTTCTTGTTGGTCTGCAATCATCCTCACATGCACTATGTTGCACTAACGGCATGTGGTGGCGGGGTCTGGGTAAAGTAGCAAGTTTTTGGATGGTTGAGTATGGTGGAGTGGGATATTGTGTCGGTTTCATCTTGGTGGTGTTCAGATCTAGATGTTTTGTGGTTGTTGTCTTTGTCAGGCTGTCTTGATGGCGTCGCTACGTGGTGTTATAGAAAACATAGAGGTAGAGCTGCTGTCTTCCGTGGCTAGGGAGAGGTATGGTAGCTCACTGACATAGTGATAGTTGTGGTAGCCAACATTTTGGTCTAGGTGCCCAAAGCATATCTTCGTGGGCACGCTCATGGGCCTTAGGGCCTTATGTTCTGTTGGTATAAGGATGTTTTACAATCCTTTCGAACGAAGAAAACACCTTAAAATGCAGTTGTTGGTTGTAAAGAACAAGTTTGAAGACACCAAAATATCTCATGTAACTCGAGTACATTTATGCATATGCATAAGTTTTTCACAAAGGATAACAGCTTTGCTTGTTATCCTAATGACTGGATCCATGTTTCCAGCCATCTTGAGTCTTCTTGATGTTTGATACTTAGAGAACATATATTCTTTGTTTTATTTGAGATCCTATTGTGTTTAAATTCAAATTGACAACTGAGTATGTGTTATGCCTTGCCGTTCAAATCAGTCTGGGTTGGGATATTTGTTTCCAACCCGTGACCCAATGGTTGAGTGCCCTAAGGCTCCAGCTAGCTTTGTGATACACAAACGAAGGTTAAGCTGGGAGTTGATTCAATGACTTTATCAAGCTTTACTGAGTCATGGTCCACTTATAGACTGAGTAATATGTTCATCTCGAATCAAGATTCATCTAGCCAAGATTCATCTTAAATCAGATCAGGTCGTTTTTCAATCAGACAAGTTGATATTTGCGCCTTTAATATATGCATTCCAAACAAGTCTAGAAGGCAACATATTCTCATAAGAGCCCAACAACCCAACATAGGCGCAATACACACAACGCAACACTACAAACACAAAAATGCAACCTCCGATGAAAAGAAAGTGGCCACCGCACCACCAAAGCAGCTAGGCAAGCTAGATCGATCTAATTGAAAGTGCATGGAAGAGACCTATGCCAATTTCGACACTCCAATCCTCAAAGTTCTAAACGAGCCGAAACATCGAGGCTCGGAATGGAAAATTCACTAGGCCAAATAAGGGAGTCAAACTCCATCGAGTCGAACTCATAACAAGCCACATCGGGTGTCAGAGGAAACAAGAAAATAAAAACTAAAGAGATGTTGCAGCCCTTGGAAGAAAATTGAGCACAAGGACTCATGTTTCTAGATCTAACCTATATCTTACAACACCGAAGACCCACTAATCACAAACCTTGATCACTTCCACCCATGTCCATAAAGGCCGCTACCAACAAAACCTTCACAGTTGCCAAGAACCACCTTAACGACCTCCATCAATAGATGTGCCACATGTAGACGCACAACTGCCCCCAATCTGCAACACCTCGATCAGAGTCTAATATGAAGATATCACAAAGGAGAGTGTCGACTCATAAAAAAAAATCGCTATCCTCCTCTAATGACAAAAGGTGCGAGGCCAGGAGAAAATTGGCCATAGCACCGCCTAATCTACACTACTAGTCCGCTCTCGAACCGATATGCAGCGGCTAGAAATGTTGCCTGCAATCGGCCGAGAGAGGTAACAAGAACTCTCTTGCTTTGGGTTTTCTTGTATTCTTGTTCGAACTTCTTATTGTATATTGTTTAGCGAATTTACGTTAAAATGTTACAAGAATATGGCTTCCAATTAGGTATGCGAGCTTGTAGGACAACGGAAATGGAGCATGGAATCAATCATTTGAGTTGATA
Source organism: Fragaria vesca subsp. vesca (assembly GCF_000184155.1). Lineage (NCBI taxonomy): Eukaryota > Viridiplantae > Streptophyta > Magnoliopsida > Rosales > Rosaceae > Fragaria > Fragaria vesca. The sequence goes on along the minus strand of NC_020493.1, from coordinate 19,753,465 downwards.
GATGGTCAATGGAATACATAATTACATTAGTGACTTGTGTGAAAAAGTGACAGGTGGTGGAATTCTTGCATGTATACAGGGTGGATGTAATATAGTAAATGGAAGAAAAAAGGTTGTCGTTCCCATGAGGATATTAGTTCAATTCAAATTATGAAATACCTAAACCAACTACACTAAAACACAAGATCACGATAACAATTTAAACAAACAAACAAGAAAATAAGTAAACAAACAATGATGAATGAATCTAGGGTGTCAGAATCAACCACTAACAATCCTATTTATGCTTTGATGCAACTAACAGACTCTTTCGTTTCTCTAGATGACAATTCTCGTATCTAAGTCCAGGTACGGCACTTAGACCATAGTTTTTCTTAAGTGTATAATTCTCTCTAGGTACGACAGAGGTCGTATATCCTAGCATTCAATCTATCCAGTTACGACATAAATTTAACATGTAAAACTCATTACGTTCTAGAAAACAAGAGAATCATGCAAACCATTACTTCAGTTATGACAATAATGTAATTCACAACTCTTAATTATAAGAAGCTAATTTAAATTATATTGCAGTTACGCCTCAAATTCATCTTCTAATTACTAGATACAAAGTCCTAAGGTGATCAATCAAAGAACTCAAACATATACCATCGATTAAAATAGTGACTAAGAATTTATCATAAAGAAACTATAAATCTATTAATCAATTATCAAAAATATAAACAATCATGCTAGGGTATCATCATAACCATAGAAAAGGTTTAACAAAACATGATTAAAGAAAACATAACGAAAACATAAAAAGAATGGAAAAGTGAAGGATGGATGGATGGTCTCTGCTCCTTTAGGCATCTACAATGTGCTCTCGAGACCTCTCTTCATGTGAAATTCATGCTCCCTTAAATAGAGAAGTTTCCTGCTCATATTTGATTTCAAGTTTTTGTGTAAGACTTGGATTCAGACTCCTTTCACCTTGAGATATCTCTTGTAGAACTGGGAATACATGTACTGCTTGAATCCTCATCTGCATTATTGTCCTTAAAACTTTAGGATTGGTGGTCTTGTGTGATGGAACTTGAGTTCTCCACAAATGCTTGCAAATCCTAAAAGATTTTCTGATCTGACCTATCTTCATTCAACGATCATAACTCTATCTAAAAGTATCGAAATCGAGATCCGTAAAATTCTACAGAAAATAGACATCTGCAGATTTTCATTGATATAAGGCTCATAGTCTGATTTGATCTAAATCGTTCCCAGTAATTCAGCGAAGTCGGATGTTTTTCTCATACAGATTATGACACTTGGGATTGCAATAGCCTTTCAATCCTTATTTGCGCATTTTAGCTCATTTCTTCTCTCTACGACACAAACCTACAAAAACACTAAATTAACGTAAATAAGTCAAAAGAAGAGAACTAAACACAATTCTCAAGCATAAGAGGCTTAGAAATATAGGATAATATAAGCACATCAACAGGCACTAGTAGATTACTTCTTTTTTTTGTCGTGAAACAAATATCATAGAAGCCAAAAGGCATAAGGAGGCCCAAACAAAGCCATGAGCAAACAAACAAGCCTCTCAAAATCATCTCCTAAGAAGATTAAGACATGAGAAGAACATTACAATAACAAAACAAACTAAAGGCCCAAAAGCCTAAAACATTCAAACCCTAAACAAAACTTCTTCTTCATCTCTAACTTGCAGCAGCTATAAAATGTCGTCACCAGAGCTCTGATGAAAATCGTGAGCAAAGATTTGTACCCAGATGTGGTTTGCAGAGGTGAGGAGGCCAGAGCCGTCGTACATTCTCTCGTTGACCAATTACGAGAAAAACTCGTATAAGAGAGCGATAACAACCAAGCCAAAATAGATCTCAATAACAAAGCTTGAGATCTAAAGAGGTGGTTCCAAAAGATGATGGAACCTTCCATAGTAGGACAAGGTAGAGAAGAAGATAGAGCCTTATTCATGGTTTGAAGATCTTGAGGAGCAGAGGAAGAACAAGATTTGAGATTCAATATGAGAACAAATATGAGAATAAGCCTTAGAGATTTAGATCTAAGGACTAGAAACGGATTTGATCTATGGGAACCAAAACTAGATGCAAAAGAAGAGAAAAAACAAAGAAAAATCACCACTTGGGGTGAGAAATCACCACAGATGATGAGAGATCACCACCATGAGTGAAGAGAAACAAAGAAACAGAGGAGGTAAGGTTGCTGGTGAGATTGGGAAATTGGGTTTAGAGAGAGAACTTTAGGTCGACTCTCATTTGAAAATCAAAAAACCAACTAGTAGATTACTTGGTGCACCTTAAAATTTTATATCATAAAGTTTGTACCCTTTTTATTTGTTGTGGAACACAAACGAAATCATACATATTTAAATTTAAAGCAAGCAATACTTTATACATAACTATGTGATAATAGCTCATACTTATTCTTATAGGTTAGCCTAGGCAAAAATTAAAGAGTAATTAGTAAACTTGATGTCCGGTTATGATATTGTGTCAATACGTATAATCATTCCAAGTAGAGAGATATAGAATTTTTCATTAGAGATAACATTATCTCAAGTCAATATAAGTTTAATGTACTATGCGCACATAACACCTATTCTCTCTAAACCTAAGAGCGCTGCAGCGTTCCCAAAACCCTGACCCTACTCCACCAAATATCGCTGCCTCTCCATCACCAATCTCGCTGCATCCATGGCTTTCAAACTCCCGGAAATCATCCTCCCCTCCTCTTCTCCATCACCAACACCAAATCACTCGTCCTCTGCAACATCCTCTTTGCAGAATTCGAGCAAGTCTTTTGCTTCCTCATCGTCGATCCAATCTGCATCGATCGAGGATGTCACCAAGTCCTTTGCTGCGTCCTTGGCGTTTGCAAATTCAAAGGTTGTGGATCTCTCTCACCGCATCTCTGCTCCTAAAAGAGGTGTTGCGCAATCCTTTTTGATAGCGAAGTTGCTGAACTCAACCCTTCCAAGCTTGATGGAACTCAAGCGGTTCTGTGGAAGGGTATGGATCCTGGAGCGAAAATTTTAGATCCAGGAACGTTCGAATAATATATTCATCATCAACTTTGATCTCATCAAGGACATGAACAATGTTCTCTGAGGAGGACCCCGGTGGTACCAGCAGGTGCCGATTGTGATCCAACCATATGATGACGTCAAATCAATCAAGAGCTTCGCCATGGATTCTTTATTTTTTTGGGTACGTATTCAAAACATACCACCTAAGTATGAAATCCCTGAGAATTTTCCTAGTATTGCTTCTATTGCTGGTCGTTATATCGAGTATGATGACAAACTTTTCATAAGATCAAAGAAGGTGAGGATTAGGGTTGAGAAGAAACTCTCTGATCATATTCTTAACTCCAAAACCATCAAGTTAGCAACGGATGCTGAGGTAGGGATTGATTTTTACTTTGAAAATTGTTTGAGTATTTGTGATGCTTGTAACTTGGTGTTCCATGAAAATGGAAAATGCCGAGCAAACTCTGGTTACAGTACTGCAGGTCATTCTAATGTAGACATCATGCCAAACTCTACCTTTGTGATCAGCTTTGCATCCAAAGCTCTAGTACATGGAGCCTTCAAATTCCAAGGTTGAGTATCGCCTTCTACACCAATTGCTACCTCGGTCTTTAATCAAAAGAAAGACAAGATGCACAAGCGCCCTACCATTCTACAGAAGCCGGCACATGAACCTGAAGATGATGCCCTAGCTCTTATACATGTGAATGATCCTGATCGATCTTCTGACCAAAATGCATCGGAGCATGAACCTGAGGATGCCTTGATTGTTGGAGAGGGGTGCAAAAGAGGCAGACCTTCATGACTTGAGACCTCTCCCAAGAAGTTGAAGGTATTGATAGACTTGCTGCAATCACATGAAACTCATGTGCATACTAAGAGGATGAAACAACCTGACTTGCTGCTCTCTCGGCCAAAGCACTCGGCCTCACACCATGTCCAACCAAGATGACTTTGGTGGCAACTGAAGCTCAGAAGAAAAAGAGAGGACATCCCATTGGCTCCAAGAATTTGAAATCGAGAAGAAGTGTTAATCAGGAGGATCTGACTCCACCTGCAGCGCCCCCAAGCCCTAGTGTGAAGGGCAAGGAGGTTATGTGAAGTTCTGCTATTTCTTTTCTACTATTTCAGTTTTTGACTCTGTTTTCTATTGCGGAACAATTGCTCTTGGTCCATGCTTTTCACATGGGGGGGCTTTATTTTCTTGCTCTAGTTTAGTTAGAAACATTTGCCTATGATCTATTTGTTATTGGATTATAGGCTTCTTGTGAGCCGAAATTTGTAATGAGGATACAACCCTCATACAAATCAGATGATCTTGCTTGTCCTCTATGCGCATGACAACGGATCGATTCGTATTGTATCCTCTACTTGAGTTCTAATGACAAAATTGTCTTTAAGTTCAAAATAAAAAATGTACTATGCGCACATTTTATAATATAAATGTTAAATTCCCCAATCATACATCCTCATTGTTTTTTTTTCCTATTGTCTTTTTGGTACAATTATATCTTATTGTTTATTACAACACAACACCCTACAACCTCTAGAATAGATCTTGTTAAATTTCATAATAAAATTGGCCGACATCTGCATGAAAGCAAATTTTGTAGTTACCACTTCAATATGAGCCATGAAAGATCGTCGTAAAATGTCAAAATCGGAAAACCACTCGAAAGAAAATTACACAATATTATGAAATGTAAAAACATCTCCTAACTTTTTAGGTATTAAATGAAAAAGAATTGTTATCATGATCTGAGTTTACTCATCGTTTGACAATCCTCGTATTTATTGCTGCTAAGATGTTTCTTTGATGACATTTTTGCTTTAGCTGTAGACTAATGCTTAGTTTTCTTTTTTTTTCTATTTGGGTTTTTAGGACCCATTCTGTTAAAACCCAAAAAAAAAAATCCAAACTATAGTACAGCTTTTTCTTCATAATGATATAGTACAGCTTTCCCACTCTAATCAAACAAAAATATAATATTCCATAACAAAAATCAATCATTCGCGAAAATATCCCATGTTTAAAATCAACACCATCCGTCCGATCCGCACCAACCTTACTGGACAGCAATGAGAGCTTCCACGTGGAGAAACACGCGGCAGACCGGGAGTGGTGAGACGACGGGTCCGGGCAACCGGCTATGTCCGGTGGAGAAAGTAAAAAAGGAACGCAAATGATGAGTGGTGGTTGAAGTTCGTTACCAGAAATGGAAAATAAGTTAAACGAAGGTTTTTACTTTTTAAGGTAAGACAATTACCTTAATATGGGAAGCTACAAGTTAAAGAAGAAACCAATTTTATTCTTTTTCTTCATTTAATGTTTATTGCTTCGTTTTACTTTCCTCATTCCCTTCTGTCACATCTTGGTTTGGTTTCGGTGCTTTTCTTGTCAATCCTAATGACCTGTAATGTCACTAAAGTAGACAAATCACTTCACCTTTTTCTTTCATTTCTAATAGAAGATTTTAGATTACTTTCACGCACGTAATTATTCACTGTTTGGTAATTACTTAAAAAAAGAAATAAATTATTCAAATTATGACCCTAACTAAATAAATATCTAGATGCGCTGTTAAAGGATCCCTTCTAGTGAGGACTCTTAAGTTGATGACTAGTTGAAGACTTTTCGGTTTATGATTAAAAAGACCCATTTTTCGATCACATTTTGACATCTTATCCGTTCAGTTTTTAGGTTTATATGAGTATATCATTTCTACAAATTTTCAGCCAAATTGGTGTTCGTTAAGATAACAAACTAGATCAAATTAATGGATGAACCAAATCTGTCAAATATGAACCGTTCAAGTTCATAATTGATAAATCACACTTATGAATGCCTTAACAATTTTCAATATAACTAAAAATTTGGAAAAATGATCTACTCATAAATACCTATAAACTGAATAGTCAAGATGTGGATATAAGATCGAAAGGTGAGATAAGCCGAAAAGTCCTCGACATGTTCTCAACTTAATGGTCCTCATTAGAAGGGCTTCCGCGCTGCTAAATAGCTGAGGAAGTTTTTATGTGTCATTTGGTTCGCGAAAATTAACCATTAAGAAATGAAAGTTGTTCATTTCCTGCTTTTAAGAACGCTGAAGAAATTGAAATACTTTCCTGAAGGTTAGGAAAATGTGAGAGAAAGTTGTTCCTTCCAAAATCAATAGGAATCACTTTCTCATCTCATTTTCTTACCTTTATTACTCATAATATATTATTTTATTATTTTAATTAACAATTTTCCGGATGATTTTCTTTGTGTTACTAAACATTGAAACGGAAAGTTATCGATAAATTTCATTTCCTTTCTCTTTCCTTTCCCGTGAGAAAGACAAAATAATTACTTTACTTTCCACGAACCAAACAAATCTATCGGAGCGAACTTAAATCTCGAAATTTAGAGTTTCTTGTGACTATGGCAGATCTCCTTAGAGTGTTCAATCAAATACATCTTATAAGATTCATATGTGTGTGTGAATGGAAGATGAGCAGCGAATTATATATTAGACTAAAATTTGATGCCGTACATACAATTTCTCCATATATCAAGTTTGAGAAGGTCATATTTTAAACATTCCTTGAAAAATACATGAATTCATACAAACAATTTCCTTCTAAAAATAACTTCCGAAACTTAATTTCGCCAAGTATGAAATCTGAATGAATGATACAAACAATTTACTATGTCTAGCTTTTAGAGCAGCATGAAATGGAGAATACTTTTGTCAAAACTAGTTGCTAATCTAATTCACCGGCCATAACAATCAAAATTCTCATTTATAAGTTTTTCACCCTATATATAACCTAATGCACCGGCCATGTTCATCAAAGTTCTACGGAGTGGCATGGAAAACATGTTATATGGAAAAAGACCTGACGAGATTTGTTGGTTGAAGTTAATTAGTCGGCTGCCTAAAAATGTTCGTATTTACTTAGAATCTTGTTATATTTAACGTTAAATCATTGAATCTTGCCAAAGGCAAAAAGGAGAAAGTGATAACATCTCTTATGTAGTTTGATATTTTATAATGAATCAAATCCATGATCACAGACAAATTTCAAGTTTCCTAGATATCATGTTTCCTAGGTTCAACAGATATGGCAGCCATTTGCTCTGGATTCTATAGGTTTCTACAAATCGAAGATCAAAAATAGTCAAATTTTGCGACGACTAATATTATTATTATCCTAGGCAAAAGTGGTTATTCCCTGTCTAGTAAACTTTTCCAATATTATATAACCCTTCTCTTTCTAGTTTCTTCGATTTATATATATACGTATTAAACACTACCATCTTTTCTTTGTGTTGTCGGTAACTCATGAATCACATTGAGGTAAGAGAAATTGAGTTAATTTCCGGACTGAAATCACATTGTAGTAAATTGACGTTCATATGATCGGAATCACTGTTGAGGTTTTGGGATGTAATTTTTTTCGTTATTATTACCGACGTTTTTCTTTTTGGCGGTGATCAGAGAAGTACCATTTGTTTGAGCTGGTATGCAAGTTCATCATGTACTTATTTAAGCAAGTGCGTATTAACTAGTTTCAAATTTCTTCCATATCCATAATCCTCCTCCTACATTTTGTTTTTCTCTTTTCTCTCTATCTATTCTTAGTTTATAACACGTTATCAGCACGTTTTCGCTCATTCGTTCCATAAACTCTATGACGATCTATGAGATGTTGGTGCAACTTTTGTTGCTTATTATCCATACTCACGATCTATGAGTTCAAATCTATTTTGATTATATTTTGTCTACATATATACTTTGTTTATATTACTCAATTCTATGTTTATAATTGCTTATATTAGTGAGCCTGAAGTTTCGCTAATAATTCTCAAATATGAACTTTTTGAGATTATGAACCTGAAGTTCAAATATTACAGTAGACTTGCAATTCTAATTGTTTGCATAAACCTGAAGTTTTGTGCATGTACATGTGATCCATTGTTCACAAAATTCAAACCTGAAGTTTCGATATTGATATTTCTTTCATATGAACATGAAGTTCTAAACAACATAATTAGATCTATAATGATCGATGTGGTCTTGAAAAAGAGTATCTAACGGTGAAAGATCCGCTTGAGTTTTGGCAAGCATTGGTTGATCGGTTACTAAGAGCATGATATGAATGGACGCATTTGCGCCTTCTAATATGGATCATGATATGACTATAGTTATGGCTTAACCATTTTCGACCCATTTAATGGCACTTTACAAATCCCTCTTTGAATAGCAATAAGACCAAAATTAATCATATTAATCAGTCTCTTGGGAAATCTAAGCCATGAGTGGATGTCACTTCACCCAAGTTGACAATGTTTTTGTGGCTAAATTGAAATGTTAAAGACATGATCAATGGGGGTGTTCTTAACACCGATTAATATTAAGCCTATCATAATGGTATTCTGGACACCGAGTTATTAGGATTGATATGAGTGTCTTAACTTAAGGTTATTATACGAGTGAATATGGTTACTTTACTCCCCAATATGTGCACACAAATACTTTTCATGTCATAATTTGGCAATCAAAGGCCATTGTTCACAATTATGTGCACCATTTATGAGCATTTATATTTACCAAATTTAGCTATTAATAACATGGAAATTCATCGGTTTCTTTATGCGGTTTTGCCCATTAACAGCCCAAAACATCATCATTCTTAGGTTTTGAATTGTATGTATATTAATTACAATTTATTGGTTTCATTGATGGATGTTTCCATAATAAGGTAGTAGTTTTGGAGTTGTATGACCATTGATAACCTCTATTTATTGTTTTATCAATTCAGGTCTAGAAATTGGTTTTTTTTTACAGCCTATTTGTTGTGGTATTGGTTTTTCATGAAACTTATTGCTTCCATAATATCAGATTTATTGAAGGGACTAAGGTATGTGTTTTTCCATTTCATTATTTGAATTTAATCTATTCATTTCACGACATACTTCGTTTTATGAATTACAGTGAACTCGATAATCGAGACCTAAAACCTCTTTATCCAACTATAGAGGGCATGAAGTTCCTCACGAGTAATATGATAAGTGGGGAGATGTAGTGTATCATGTTAACACCATGAACATAAAGGAAGGACATAAGAGGTGTTCCCCCTTGACCATGTTTTCTCGGTCCTTTGTAGGTTGAGACTTCCTCGTCTTATACTTGAGTGGAAATATTAGAGGTTCATATAGAAAAGGGCACATATATTGTTGTCTTTCCTCTACCGGGCATCTTTTGTGATATTGTCCAGAGTATATGACTATTGGCAAGATGTTTTTGTCAGAAATCTGACTACCAGCAATTTTTTTCTCGATTACTCATCTTGTTGAAAGATAGTCCTTATGCATATTTATGAGAATCAGAGGAAACACTTGGCTATTTAAGCTCTGCATGTACCCATTGCAAATATACTCATTGTGCAGGTCATAAGAATATGACTAATTCGGCCCACATATATTGAAGAAGCAATATTATGGTATGAGATTATGGAATTCAAGTATTTTTTATTTTATTCGGTTATGTAATTAAAATTGATCGAAACCCGGAGTTTCTTGATCAAACTATATGAGGACCTGAAGTTATTTGAAAGTGATATTGTCAAATTATTGAAATGAAGTTTCTCAAAACTTATGTAATCAACAAGGACCAAAAGCTCCTTAGAGCTATACAATATGGTTTTTTTGTGATCCATAATTATATGAGAGCATGAAGCTCCAATTTATTTTGATACAATATTATTGTGAAATTAGAGGAGAGAAACAAGATTATCATATTCGTGAAGGTAACTAGACCAGAAGTTCTTGCACTTCTTCACCAATGGAACTATAAGTTTCCATTCTCACATTTTACTTATCCTTGTTCCTTACCATTTTAGAGTTTGTTAATTATTTTCCTCTTCTAAATTTTATTGTTACTCATACGGGCCAGCAACTTTATAGCACGAACATATGAATTTCAAATGTCATGTTTTTGAACCAGAAATTCAAATTACTAAATTATAGAACATAAGTTCTAATGGTAAAAGCTCAAGCCCGAAGCTGAGTATGTAAATTAAATTAATGAACTTGAAGTTTCAGTTTAGTTATCTGGAACCTGAAGTTTTCGGCACCAAATTTATTTGAACTAGAAGTTCAACATATGAAATCTGAGAACTTGAAATTCCAACATTATAAATTTGAACTTGAAGATTCGATTACACATATGATTGATGGCTCTAGAAGAGCACATAATATCCCCTATTTACAAGAAGTGACTTCAATATGGTTCCAGAATATGTATTGAGATCCCACATTGCCCGAAGGAGGGGAGGAGAAGTGTTGCAAACATACCTCCCCATGGTGAGACTAATTTTGGGTTGGCACCTCAAGCACAAAATTGTAGAGCGAGCGAGATCCAAAGCGGACAATATCTCACTATATCGCCTATTACGTGTGTTAAATTCTACAATATAGTGAGACACATAATGTCATGAACCAGAAGTTCATTGAACCAAAATAATTATTTTGGCATGACTAGTTACATCATATTTTACCTACAGTGTTGTTTGAAATCAGTAACAACTTTTGATGCTTGCTAGCTAATGCTACTCATAGCAAATTGTTTATTTGCTGCATATTTTTTTTTTTGGTTTGTCACTTTAATGAGACACTTCTCTTGTTATGAAAGGGAGAAAGATTGTTCCTGAAGAGCAACATGAATTGTTGTGGAATATCTACCTATTGTCTCATTTTGAGCTTGAGGAATATCACAGCTACTGACTTAATAAAAACTATTGTTGACAAAATTATATGCTAGCAGAAGAAAATTTACTTGGGTAAAATCCCTGAGACTAACCATATTAACAAAAATAACCTTGCCCTCGTTTGATTTGTGGGAAGAATGAGTATCTAAGTGACATGGTTTTCCTGACGAGAAATGTCATTAAAATTGTCCGAGTTCCTAATATGGCGGCTACAATATTACACATACAAAGGTTAAAAGTACACCATCAAAGGATGATATCTTGGTGATACAATTATACATCAATATGGTTACTCATGAATTTAATATTTTTGACCTTAACCTTGGTTTGGGTTCGCCACCAGCCAATGGACATCTTCACTCGAAAAGAAGTGATATACATTTAAACTCATTTTTATGCATGATCATAATAAGACAGTGTTCCCGCCGTTAGGGGGAGAGAAAAGACTACTGTCATTTGAATAACGGCGTGAATTTGGAGTGGAATGTATCCACCAGGTCTAAAGTTTTAGGCTCCTGAAAATAGAAGATTATACATGTCCTATAATGTTTTATGGTATTATGAATATAGATCCACATTCGCTAAGTATAATTCATCTATGAAAGATGTTTGTCGTAGAAGTGACAATATTTGCCCCAGAATTGGCATGGGTACCCAATATTAATAAGCTCATAGTAGCTAATGCATGCATATAAGAATGTGTGAGATCTATGAATGATGATCATTGATGAAAATTTACATATTGTAGCTACTAAAAACCATTAAGGACTGTATGATGCAATACCACGTTACATTATGAATGTCGACAAAGCATATTATTGGCCAAATTAGATAGAGGCAATTCCAATTAAACTGAATATATGAAACGTGATGAGATACTTAGACCTTTAACCCTACATGATACAAAAAGGGTATTAATTACAATGAAAATAAATCATTATATATGGCATAATGTCTACAAGACACATGGGGATTACAAATATCTTTTCTTATACGTGACAATTTTCTGTAAGTACAGTGTTACATATAGTTATTGACGAGAGACTTACGGCAATTGTCATTGTATATTATAAGGATCTTAAAAGACTTTGCTAAAAGCAAAACCCCAAAAGTACAGCGTCATTATAAGCGTATCGCTTATCAAATCCTTAAATGATCCAAGTATATGAATGATTCGAACGTAAATCGATCCATGAATACTTGAGAGAGTCTGAATATGAGATTCCTTATCGCTTAAGGGAAATGACGTAATGTGCCTTATACATGCAAACATAACTCCCATTAGTGAGACGTGTCTTGGGTTGAAACCCAAGAAGAAAGCCATGAGGGGGAGGCCCAAAGGCGAGCATATCTAGTTATGCTGGGCTATTAAACTAAAATTAACTCATGCAATTGATAGTCTAAAGCTAACTCATATATATTTATTCTGTTATAGTTAACGTGATCAAAATTGCCTCAATGAGTATTATGATTGGACTACAAAACCGAATTCGGATTATGTTGCTACAGATTCTAACTTTCGCGAAGTTATGAATTGTTTAAAGCTCTTGAAGAGCGTATACGAGATGTATCAATAAACGAAGATATTGATATGAGTGGCTAGATATGCCATGCTGATCTTCCAATGGTTTTGAACCATACATAGTAATATGTTAATTAGCTTCTACTGCTTAGTTATTACATAATGTATGAATTTGAACATGTGAGGTTGTTTCTAACATTATTTGAGGTAAGACCTATTAAATTGTATAGCTCTGTTGGTATTGCCTTCACTTTGCAGGTATGAAAATCCTGTGATGAGCCCCTGTATGCAAAACGAACAAGATCTCACTTCAGTAATAGACAAATCAAATCGTTATTTACTGTACATGAAGCTTGCAACAATTAGGGGGAGAATCTTATCAGGGGGAGCATCCAGAAGTATGTTACCTAAGACATATGCGCGTTGCACTTTTTTTCTCCTTCGACCAGGGTTGTTTTTTCCCACATGGTTTTTATTACCTGGCAATGTTTTTAACGAGACAACACTAAGCGCATCCAACATCAGATTATTAATAAAATCCAAAGGGGAGTGTTGTAAATATTATAATATATGTGGATGTCTTTGTAAATACTCATTAGTTATGTCCTTAAGATGTAAATTATACTCCTATATAAATGAGCCTACTGAGAATGAAAGTGACACTTCTTCCTCTTCCTACATTTTGTTCTTCTCTTTTCTCTCTTTCTATTCTTAGTTTATAACAATATGACATTTCTCATTCGCTGTATTAATCAAACGTAGAGTACACATAACAGTTCATCTCAGTATGTTGACAACACCCAAAATCAAGCCTCATATTCGATTCTTAATAATTAGGTGGGACATACACCATTTTAGATTCATGTATGTATTACTACGTGAATGCTATGTGTTAGTAAACGCATAGCTACTTTTACCCCGAATTATTCACTCACGTCCTAGTAAGTAAATGTGCCCTCAATAGCTACTAAGCACCAAATTAAAACTGAAAAGATTACTTTGCCAACAACAAATAATATAACACCATAACATGAAAACAACTATACGCAACGACTCTTCATGACGATCTTCATTTTAGCAATCAAGTAAAATGAGACTCTAAGTTGGTGATCAATGTTGTTAATGAGAATTTCATCTCAAGTTATAGAAGCATCAAGACATTGGCGAAGAATTTTGACATGATCACTTTCAACATATATACATAGAAGCAAAGTTCATAGTAGATACATGTGCAAACTGTGGTCACCATCATAATGCAGAGAAAACCTGGCACCTGGAATTGCCAGAGCTAATCCGCTTCATGAGCTCGGAGTTAATGGTGCCTTTTTTTATTTTTTATTTTTTTTTTGGTGTAAAAGGGGTTTGGAGTTTGGAACCAAGCCTAGCTAGGAGGCTCAGCCTCACACCTTGTTCCATTTGTTATGTTAATAGTAAAATTTTGCAAAGAGGAGGACATAGCAAGCTCACTAACATAGTATCTCAAAAATGTAACCTACCACCTCAAGACTAGGAACCACCATTCATATAAATGTAATGGATATAACAACCTGTGAGACATATGAAAAATATCAAACTTTTTCTCACTTGTCAAAATACCAAAAAGCCGTGTGTGTATACGTAATACATCAATAAAGATTGAGTTTACATTGCAGTAAAGATAACTCTTGTTCGGGTGGTGTGACTGGCCGGAAAGAAATGATATGAAAAAGAAAATCTCGTATATAGAAAAAAAAATACTACAAACAAAAATAATATACATAGTTCATTGATTTGAAATGGTATGTGAATGACAAATCCCCAATCCAATCTTTTGCCAAAGTAAAGAAATAGCAGTAGTATGTCATACAATTAGCAAGCCACTTATATTCAGTTGCATATGAACCTATATTAGAGCCAGTTAAAATTGACCCGAATCATTGAGCAAATGAATAAATTAAAAAGCAACAACCAACATTGCTATACATGGAGCCGATTCAAAGAAAATTTCCTAGCAAGATGAAACACACTCGATTGGTGAAGTGACTCGAAAGCCGATCACAGCTACTCTAGGGGAAAATGTCGATGGGGAAAAAAAGGCAAAAACATGAATGTATTTAGCTGTTAATGGTAAAAAAACGAAAAAAAAATAGACAGTTTAACTGTTAAGCTGAAACTGGCAATGGTGTGGGAGGCCACAGAAGTACACTGTTCCCATCTGTGAGACCAGGAGGAAAAAAAAAATCTGTTGGGTATCACAGCTTCGGACAAGCAACTGGAAACCGGATGAGCCGGTGGAATTAAAAAAATAAATAAATAAATATTCCATCCGCTTAAAATGTTCCCTCAGTCACACGTCCTATCACTTCTCTTCTTTCTTCTTCTTCTTCTTCTTCTCTCTCTCTCTGCCTCTCTGTGTTGCCTATGAGACACCACCCTTCTCTCTGACCTTACGGAAAGCTATTAGTACTTCGCCGGCGATTTTACTCCGATTAACCCCACCGCCGGTATTGCATCGCTAAATGCGACCTGACTTGTTCGCTTAGTTCACCGGTTACCACTACCGCTGTTTCCTTTTTTGATTTCTCCGGCGATCGCCAAAACGCCACCGTTTTGTTTATTTTTGTGATTTGAGCTCCGATCATGATTTTCATTGGTTCGTGTTGGTAGTGTGTGTGATCGTGGTTGAATCTCCGCCGTACGATTGAGGCGGGCGATCGGCGGTAGAGATAAGGGAATTGAGCTTACGGGAGTGGAATCGGAGTCATGCTGGATCTTAATCTCAGCGCGGTAGGGTCGTCGGAACAAGACGACGCCGTCGTCGTCGTCGGCGGCTCGTCTCACGGCATGTTCCCGGAAGGCTCCGGCAGCGCGACGCAAATGGACGAGTCCGGGACGTCGAACTCGTCCGTCGTCAATGCCGACGCCTCCAGCACCAACGACGACTCGTGCTCCGCACGCGCCGCCGTGACGACGCTCAACTTCGATATTCTCAAGGTCGGCGGAGGAGATGAAGAAGAGGAGGACGACGTCGTTGTGACCAAGGAGCTGTTTCCGGTGAACAGCTGGCCGGGGACTGGGCAGCAGTACTCGCCGGCGTCATCATCGGCGAGGCAGAGCTTGATCGAGCTTGGGTTCAATCATGGTGGGCCGCCGGCGGAGGTGAGGCTGGTTCAGCAGAAACAACCACAACCGCCGCCGCCGCCGCCGCCACCGCAGGTGAAGAAGAGCAGGAGAGGGCCCAGGTCTCGGAGTTCTCAGTATAGAGGGGTCACTTTCTATAGAAGAACTGGTAGATGGGAATCACATATTTGGTTAGTCAAATTCTCATTCACTCCATTGGTTCAACTTCATGGTTTTGATTATTCACGCTTTAAGTAATTTTAATCCCAATTATTTAATTTTTGGGTGGGTGCAGGGATTGTGGCAAACAAGTGTATTTGGGTATGGATTTTTTTGACCTTGTCTATATGATTGACTTGTATTAGTGATAATCCAAACTATTTGGTATGTTTTTTCTGTTTGGGAAAGTTTTTTTTGATGAAAAACATGGATTTTTGATATATAGGTGGATTTGACACTGCTCATGCTGCTGCTAGGTAAAAGGCTTACTCACACATTTGCTTGAATTTCATTCTGTTTATCATCGTGGGAACCGTAAGTTTTACTCTTCTCGCTTTGGATTTGCTGAATTTAGAGCCTACGATAGAGCTGCTATTAAGTTCAGGGGAGTTGATGCTGATATCAATTATAATCTCAGTGATTATGAGGAGGATATGAAACAGGTTGGATGATTTGACAAGTCTCTTGATGAAACTAAAATCTGTGCAGTTTCAATTTCTGAGTGTAGTGAGATTCTGATCTATATCTAATACATGTGCAGATGAAGAATTTGACAAAGGAAGAATTCGTGCACATACTACGTCGGCAGAGCACTGGTTTCTCGAGAGGGAGCTCAAAATATAGAGGGGTTACACTGCACAAATGTGGTCGTTGGGAAGCTCGAATGGGGCAATTCCTTGGCAAAAAGTGAGGACTCTCTTATGAATTTGATTTATTTATTTATTGTTTGGATGGGTCTAGGTATAATAAGGATATAAGGTGTTGACTTGAACTGTGAATCTATTATTGTAAATTCTCGATATTGTTGTTTTTCTCTTTAGAATGAGTCTGAGTGCCTATTTCAAAGAAAAAGAATTGTGGGCATGGTGGTTTATCGTGGGGGTAACGATGCTTGCATGCAGGTATATATATCTTGGGCTATTCGACAGTGAAGTAGAAGCTGCAAGGTCCTAATGATCATGAATTACACTACCTGACACTGAATTTATTACCTTAAATTCTCAACCTCATTGGGTTCCATCCAACACTTCTCTCCCTTTTGATTTTCTGCTATTAGGGCTTATGACAAGGCAGCTATCAAATGTAATGGAAGGGAAGCTGTCACCAACTTTGAGGCAAGTACTTATGAAGGGGAGATGATATCAGACGCTGGTAATGAAGGTATAATAGAAATGTGTACAAATATATTGCACATAGGCATCATTTTTTCAAACAAGTTGTTGACTTATGTCAAGTTCTTTCTCCTGATAGATGTACTTGATTTTTTTTCAATGCAGATGGCAACCACAATCTTGATCTGAATTTGGGAATATCTCCCCCTTCATTTGGTAGTCGTCAAAAGCAAGGCGAAGGGCAGCTTCAGTTCGATTCTGGCCCTTGTGAGGGGCAAAATGGAAAGACTACGAGGGTAACTTGATTTTTCTTTAATACATCTATCACGTCTGTTAGATTTCATTAGGTTATTCAAAGGGCGTCCCCGTTCAAGGGTCTCATTGTTTTTTTTTTTTTTCTGTTCTTTTGGCCGGAAAATACTCTGGTTTGAAATGGTTTCAAACTCTAATATAACCTGCATTCATTACTTTCACAACTCTGAAATGGAATCTATAAAAGAATACTGAAGGAGGGCTTGTGGTGGAGTTCAGCTATCATAATACTAGACATCATTTTTTTGGTTTCTGGTTGGTTTAACTCGTCTCTTTCTCCCTTCTTGGTCATAATTGATTGTCTTGTAACCATGTTTTTCTGCTACAAATAAACAGTATACTAACTTTGCAGATGGAGCCCAATGCAAATGCAACAATGAATCCTCCACCTTTCAACGGCGTAACTATGACATCAGAGCACCCTCCTTTATGGAATGGTGTATATCCTAATTTCTTTCCGAATCAGGTAACATAAGTTTTATTTTGAACAACACAACTTTTTGGCATGGCCTAGATGCTGGACTTTTCTAAAACAACCTCCCATATTGATATCACTCATATCAAATGTAGGTTAACGTAATGGAGAATTAGCTGGCCATAGAACAGAACTTCATTACTAATTTAACTTTGTGTTGGTGCTTGCATAATAAGTTGAGACTTTATATTCTGTGTCATACACCTTCATTATGAGTAGTGGGATTAAGAAAATAACAAGATAGACCGGGGTCCTTCTTGTGTTGGGATGACTTTATAAGCTGAATTGGAACTGCCCCTGCTGATATGGTGCAGTTCATTCATAATTGTATCAAGGCCTGAAGAGTAACTTGTATTCCCCGCACTACTAAGAAATATTCAGTAAAAATTGGCTAAAGTTGAAGTATAACCTTCCGAATATTGTTTAAGTGTTTATTTCTTTCTCTTTGGTATATTCTGAATACTGATTCACTCTTGAACCATTTTAACAGGAAAGAGCAACAGAGAAGAGAATTGCATTAGGATCTCAAGGACCTCCCAATTGGGCTTGGCAAATGCATGGCCAAGTCAGTGCCTCCCCAATGCCACTGTTCTCTACCGCAGCATCATCAGGATTCTCATTTACAGCTACCACTCCGTCCGCTGCTGTCCTCCCCTTAATCCCCTCGAACCCAGCCGCCCTCAATCTCTGTTTTACATCTTCAGCCACTGCCGCTCACCGTACCCCTCAATAAAACGACTACCACATTGAAGCCATGGTAGCCGATTGCGTCCATATATTTAAAGGGCATCCAGAACAAACCGGCCTGCAGTCCTTTAGATTCTTTGTATGATTCAAATAGAGATTGATACATACACCACAACTCGACTCTGACTATGTTTGTCACAACCACACTCTGAACTCTTTGTATTTGATCTTTGAAATATGTTATAGCTGACCTAAGCTCTCATGTAAAGTTTCAAGTTCTTATGGTGGCGCTCATATTCTAAGACTGTTACAGATTTGGATGTTTGTTTGTTTGTTTTAGCCGTAGAATATTTGTAACTTTGTACTTGCTGCAAGCTTAGACCCCACAATTGAAAAGCCAGGGCCATGTAGAGGAATAATTCTAGTTGCTAAGATACTCTGCTAAAAAACAAAAGGGTGTACAAGTACGCTGCTACATAATGCAATGGGACAATTTTTAGTGATGGGTGCTGTAGATATTGCTGCTTTAGTAGTGGAAGTCTTGAAGAGGAACAAAGCTTGGAAAAAGTAGGTCGTTTCCCAGTTGCTTTTCATTGGAAAGCAATTTTCTAAGTACTAAGGAAGATCAAAACCCAAATCTTTGTAGGAAAGATTGACAAGAAAACTCATTGGTTACTTTGACTCCTCTCTAACAATAAGAGGATTTCCTTTCTAAAGGCCACCCACGATCAGGGTCAAGTTCCCATTAAAAGGATATAATTTATTTCTTTCCATATATATACGTATGTATTAAGAGCAGAAAATATTAACTGAATTATATTTTTGTGTGTTATTTGTATACGTATATATGTTTATAAATACAAGGGATTGTAATTTACAATAACTAATCATCCCTGTATAGAATTTATGATCTTACATTTAGGGTCGATTATGTGATATTGTGATTACATAGGTTTGAAGCCAACAATTAAAATGTGGACCATATTCTTCGTTTTACATCTGTCATGCTTTTATCTCCTCCTCCATAATTCAAAAATCTCGACTCCACTCCCCACTTCTAATTTGTCCTGGTCTTACACTTCTGTTGGCATTTACATTTGAAAAAGATTTTGAAAAAGATAAGGTCCTTCTGGCAGAATTCTCTGCGAAAGTCTAATCTGTTAATCTCTCGGCAGCAGTTTGAGCAGAGGCCAAGTCCTGACCACTATGTATATGGAGTTCAGTTCTCGCCCACAGCTGTGATCCTTCAAGGAAATAGAAAAACTGATCCTTCTCTGACATGTCTGGGAGGTCGAGCATGAGCACCAAGAACTTGCTCACAAATTCTCTAATGTTGTTGGTGTGCTTCAGCTCTCTTAATTGCCGTCTTGCAATGTAATCAATATTCTCCCGGAAGAACTGCGTCTTCAGTTCCTTCTTAAGATCTTCCCATGTAGAAAGAAATAGTACAAACATTTCTCTAGATGTCAATCATATCATTATATTTTGTTCTCCACCATAGTTTGGCATCGCTCGACAACTACATTGTCTCCATGGTCACTTTCGATTCTTCTGAGTATGGCTTCCCGGCTCGGAAGTACTGCTCCATATCAAATAAGAAATTCTCAAGCTCATTGGCGGCTTGCACCCCTCCATAAGCTTGAGGTTTCGATTTCTTCACCTTACTGTAGTCTGTCACATGTTGGTTTTCCATCTCTCAGATGGTTAGATTAAGATTGATGTTCATCTCTATCAGCTAGTGTTTGAATGCATCAATAGTGGTTCGGACATCTTTCGCCATGGTGTCTACAGTCACTTGTAGAGTGTCTAGGGTATCACTCATCTCCCCCATCTGCTCATGTGAAACATAACCTCGATCCTTCCCCGAGTCTATTTCTACCCTCATGGCTTTTATCTTCTTAAGAGCCGCAACTTGATTCCTCAACTCTTCAAGGTCATTAACTCGCATCGGCAAATTATCTAGGTCGACTGGGTCGAGTGTGGCAGTAATATCGATCAGCCTGTTAGGAACCCCTGCTAGTTTCCCAAGCTATTGATCTTAAAAATCGAATTGTTGTTGATTTGTCATCCTCCCCGTCATGACTTGAGCCTTCGAGCCAAGTTGGCTCTGATACCAGCTATCACGGGCCGACTTTGCAAGGGTGCAAAGTGGACCGTGCGGCACTCGCTAGCCTTGAGCAGACAAAAAAATCAGCTTTGTGTGCACCTAGCTATACTAGTTTCGTAGTCCAACCATCGCCGACTAGGAACCCCTCCCTAAAAAGCAGACCAAATTCTCACTTGGCAGCATAAAACATCAAACTGCCAAGAGGGGTCAAGCTAAATAAAATAAAATTAAAATTACAATAATACCATTAACACACAAACAACTAACCATGGGCTTGACTCCTGACCTTGGACAAGGTTTCTTGCGGCATTACAAGTCTGCCCCTAACACTTAACCTCTTGGGTTGGAGATGGCCTGTTTAACGGCCATAGTTAAATTCAATATTTATAAAAATAATAACAAAAAAAGTAAATAGTTGAAAACCTTATAAAAAAGATCAATTTACTTCTCCCACCATTGGATTTGAATCCGATGATGTCAAGTAGGTCAACATGACCCTTCCTTATTTTAGAGTAAAATAACAGTTACACTAGTAAATTAGTTTTTTCTTTTCTTTTTATAATGACGGTGTTACACGTATAATGCAAGCACAACTACTGTCTTATAGTCTTTTCTTGATAACTATTCTAACCTTGGTTCCTTTGGATTTGGTCCAATGATGTCGAGTATGTGAATGTGACTCTTCCTTATTATATATTGCAATAATTGTTGCACTTACCATTTAATTTTTTGTAACGTCAATGTTACACGTATAATGCATGCACAGCTCGTAACCTCATTGTCTTATTATATATTTTACTCATAATTGTTCTGATTTTACCTCTCCACCATTGGATTTGAATTACATGATGTCAAGTCAGTAAACATAGGCTCTCCGTTATTGTAAAGTGAAATAACCGTCGCACTTGCTGATTAATTGTTTTGACCTTGTTTTCATCTATGTATGTCGAGCTTATCCGCCTTAGTATCTCGATCTATATATACCTCATCTATTCTTCCCCCAAGATGCGAAACTAAGTTTTTACCTATTGATTAAATGTGTATAGCGAGAGATAGCCCCGTCTTGAAACTCTTTCATCCAACTTCATCTTTATGAAAATAGTTTTCCTCGTTGATAGATAGTTCATAGAAATGGGTGGCATGGGAAAAAGGACATGCAACTGTAAGGTATAATCAATCACTTTTGTTCTTCTTCTTAAATGTGTCCGTGCCATCACTTCTGCTCTCTAATTTCCCCAAAAATTGTGTCTATATAATCTTTGAACATGTCAACATGAGCTTCTGGTTAACCAACACATTTCCCCCTCATAGGGATTCTAGAATGGAAAATAAAACTAATTTTATTTTCATACCATGATTTCCCATCAAACAAACGGAGCTTAAATTTAATCAAAATCAAAATCAAAATCAAAATCTCTTTAAGCCATGCCAATTTATTCGAGGATTTTACACAATTTTCCAAAATTTAGGGAAATCTACTTCTGAAGATGCTTGGTCTATGCATAAATTAATGTTTTTCTTTTTTACACAAATCTTCTAGTTGTTTTCATTTATTTAGTCAACAAACATTTATTCTATTTTTTTTTTATGGCACCCATTTTTTTGACTTTGATTCAGAGCTAATTGATTTGAATGTCAAGAATATCTCCAGGTGCAGTGAGTCTGCAGACTCACCAGTTTGGTCCATCCTTGACGAACTCCAACATGACGAGTGAGGCCATCGTGAAGGAGGCGAAGGACCATATTCTGTCAGGGGATATATTTCAAGTCGTATTGAGTCAGCGATTTGAAAGACGAACATATGCTGACCCATTTGAAACATATAGATCCCTGAGGACTGTAAATCCCAGTCCATATCTCACTTACCTGCAGGTTATAGGGTGTATGTCATTGTGATTTACTTCTTTTGTTGGTTTGGTTCATCATATCAACTATAATTGTCAGTTTCTTAATTTCTAATATTCCTGTTTGAACAGGTCGCTTCCAGTCAAGAAATTCTAATGAGTGCAAAGAAGATAATATGACAAATCATTTTTCTACATCTAAATTTTTATTCTGTTACTTTTGATTTGTGCAGATGAGTACGTTACGTTTTTTTTTTTTTTTTGTGTTAAATCAGTAAAATCACAAATTCTTATTGATATGGTGTTGTAAACAGAAAAGGATTGTGAACCGGCCATTAGCCGGAACTGCCAGAAGAGAGGAAAGAGTAAGAGGACAAACAGATGGAAGTTCAGCTTCTGCAGGATGAGAAGCAGTGTGAAATTATAAACTGTTTCTGTTCTACCCCTTCTTTTAGCTTCTGTATAGGAGATCATGGGACGTCGATCGTGTATGCAGCTTTAGATGTACATTTATAACTAATGGATTGTCTGTAACAAAGGGGTTGAAGGAGAAAGAGCCTCGAGCTCTTTGATAATAAAGATCTTAAATTCACCTACACCCTTAAACAAGTTGAACCTATTGGAGGAGTATTGGAGGTATGGCTATGCTCATGGAAGTATGGTTATACAGAGCATACATGGGTGCTATGGTCTCCCAAATCCGAGGATGAATGGCTGACTTTCCAGGCTTACATTTACTGTTTATATCTTACGTGTATATTTTACATTACTTGTATATTAGTTTGAACTAATCTAGTTTAAGTTAACTTTAGAGGTGTGATTATGTAAGTGTATGACAACTACTTATAGGTTGTATGCAGTTGTTGGTCTCCTCTTCTGCAGCAGCATGATGGCTGTTGTTGGTCTCTTAAAACAACATGGTGGTCTCGGTTTCTATGCCACAGCTGTGTTTCCTTGTTCCTTGTTCCTTTAAGATTAGTCTTGTATGTGTAAGAGAAGTATGAGTGATGAAATGTGTTTCTCACCCAACCTCTTCTATATATGGTTTAGGTTTGTAACCTTGTTTCTTACGTATCAAGAAATATCAGAAAAGCTTCCTCAAAGTTTTGTGTTTGGTTTTTTCCACATGGTATCAGAGCATGGTTCATGGCTTGACATCAGGTTCCATGGCCTGCCTCTTCTTGGTCGGTTTCTCCATCCTATTTTGGAGGAAAGATCTGTTTAGGGGTTCTAGTGTGACCTCAGTTTCTGGTTTCTTCTTTCCTCTGTGGAAGAGAGATATGTTAAGAGT
Organism: Fragaria vesca subsp. vesca; assembly: GCF_000184155.1. Lineage (NCBI taxonomy): Eukaryota > Viridiplantae > Streptophyta > Magnoliopsida > Rosales > Rosaceae > Fragaria > Fragaria vesca. Next base: position 19,729,993 of record NC_020493.1, on the reverse strand, counting down.
TCTTTTGTATAAGACTCTATTTCTTGACCAATGATTTTGTCTTTCCTCTATGGAAGAGAAATCTATTGAGGGTCATGTTCTGATCTTTTCCATCCTATCTTGGAGGCCGGAGAGATCTGTTGTCCGGGGTTCTTATGGGATATCATCTTTGCCGATGTTGGACTGTTAGTATCTATCCATGATTTCTTCTTTCTATTTTGAAAGAGAAATTCTTTTTTTTTTTTTTAAATTCCATCTTTATCTTTTGGTTATTGATTTCTTCTTTCCCTTTCCGATGTTGGACTATCGGGGTTTTAAGTTCTGTGGAGGTGAAGAAAAAGAAGGAAGTCTTCTGGGCAACACCTTGGCAGTCCTATCAACATGTGGAGGATACATGAGCTTTTTGCTATCCTGAGAAGATCTGCTGGGATTTTTTGCAGAAGTTGTTTGTTTTCCACATGAAGTGTAAATTTTGTCAAATATTTTGGCAAGCTTCGCTCAAGGTTTCACCTTGATCTCACTTGAGGGGGAGTATTGGAGAAGTATTGGAGGTATGACTATGCTCATGGAAGTATGGTTGTATACAGAGGATACATGGGTGCTATGGTCTCTCGGATCCGAGAATGCATGGTTGATGTCGTCTCCTTCTAGGCTTACCTTTATTGTTTATATCTTACATGTATATTTTACATTACTTGTATATCATACACAACAACTCTTACACCACACCTAAACCTGTAAGCCCTAAAAGTGTAGTTGTGGCTTGGGTTCACATGCGTGGCATAACTATTCGAATAAATATGTAACTTTTGTATTTTCGACTGTGATTTGCATATGTATTTTTTTATTAAGCTTGTATGAAGTATGAATATTGATTTTTTAGGTATCAACAATGTTAGAGATAGTGATACATACGTCTAAGGTTTTAGAATTTCAACAAGGATGGTGAAAAGTTCAATCTGTTTCTTTAAAGTAGCTTACAACCTTTATCAAATAGAAGCAAACTCATTTTCAAGTACAAATCAAATATAAAGCGGTACATACAACATAATCCTCTCACGACATTTGAGAAATAAAACTTAAAAACTACAATATGAGCTACAAAGTTGACTTGATGGAAAGTTGGGGCAGAATAAGAATTTGTGATATGTAAAATATCACTAGTAGTATCATCATGCACACTATAAGGAACAAAGGCGGAGGCTTAAAATCGTGGTAATAAGAAATAATAGAAAATAGAGTTAATTACTTGAAGGTATAAGATGGACAAGTAGGATTATTAGTATAGTCTTATGATCAACCGTTAATTTGTTTGATTCATTTAGCTAAGCAAACGAATTTTGTTTACATTGTTTTTTTTGCATAGGTGATCTTTATTGGTTAATTCAACATTTAAACAGTTAAGATTATGATTTACATTGGTAAAAATGTTTACTAAGAGAAAGTCCGGACGCATACGTACATACTAATCCGGACGTAAGTATTTTTCTAAACTAAGTCCTTACAGAGGAAAGGTTTTTTGAAGTATGAACCCCATTTTAGAACCGACATGTATGTTGAGGCATAGGATAATGTTGTGTTTTCAATTATTAATGTCCTTATTCTTTAACACCAGTTGGTGTTTAAATAAGGTATATAACATTAGGTGCTTCAAGAAGAAATAGAAGGATTTCTGGGAAACTAGTATTATGTGATTTATGTCATCCAATTCAGAGTTACGAAATAAGCTAATGATTTTTGGTCTAAATGTATCTGCTTCTCGTCAACAATAAAAGTGAACATGGAAGGACACTGTATCCTAATCTTGTCAGAAAGCTACATCATTGAAGCTTATTTCTACTTTTCAAATCTTTTATGCTAAACTGATATAAACTCCATCTAACACCACAACCGTTAGAGGATCAAAATGTTAATCTAACGCATTCAACTTTACCTTCAAAAACAATAATTTTGTTTGGACAATTAGCTATCCCAAGCCGAACAACATCTTTACACCAATGTTTTAAAAGGCTAAGGCGTAGCCGAGGCTATGGAGCGAGAGCCTCACCAAGGCGTAAGCCTTGAGGCGTAAGGCGTAAGCCTTTTGAAAAAAAAAAAATTATTCATGTCATTATTCCTCCTATATATAGCACATACATTACAATCAACACAACATTATATATGATCATTCATTCCTAGTAAGGACTCAAAACAATGCAATTCAAGCAAATCACTAAACATAAAACACATCCAAAAGGTCAAGTTAAAAGATCAAAGTACACTAGATAGTCTTGCAAGATCAAAAGATAATAAAATAAACTTCATGCTTCAAAGTCATCATCATCATCAATTAAGATATCTCCATCCAAACTATCATCACCATCACTATCACCCCCATCATCACCATCATCATCATCACCACCTTCATCATCATCATCACCGTATTGGAAGAGAGGATTAGTATCATCAAACCGATTACTTCTAGTATCATCATCTACAATGTCATCAAGAAGCATTGATTTTCTTGGTGCTTTTCTCTTACCTATGCAAAATGGGATAGACAATTATTCAAAGAGTACTAAAATTAATGTTACCAATTAATCGAACATAAAGTTTCCAAAGAACTTACTTGAACTTTGTCCTTCCATAAATTTCCTTTTATAGAAAAGGATAGGCTCATCAAGAGAAGGTGTAGGCTCACGGGAAGGAATAGGCTCACGAGAAGGAGTAGGCACATGAGGAGAAGAAGGCACATGGGGAGGAGGAGAAGGCACACGGGGAGGAGGATCACGACTAATTAGGCTACTTTCATATGTACCACTTGGCACATTTCGGATCGCTCCATCATCCAATGTCAATTCTTCCACATTGTCCTCAATCCAATGTGGATCGGTGGGAAGAACCGGATCCTCTATCTCGGTTATCCATTCATCATCCGATTCAATCTCTTCCACAACAATAGGATCGGTCATTGTAGCGTTTCTCTTCAAAGTCCTATCTCTTAGAGCAATATTATACTTCACATAAACTAAGGCATGCAACCTCTTATGCTCAAGTCTATTCCTCTTCTTAGTGTGAATCTATAATTAACATAATGCAACAATTTAGTATGGTGAAATTTAATAATTTATGACCTATAAACTATTCAACTTAGATGGGATGAAATAACTTACCATTTCAAAAGTGCTCCAATTCCTTTCACACCCCGATGCACTACAAGTAAGGGAAAGGACCCGAGTTGCAAATTCATCAACTCCGGTGTTTGTGTCCCATATTTCTCCCACCAAAACACTATGAACACAAAATAATATAGATTAATAAACTTATAAAATCACAATCATATAAATACTTGGTTTGCATTTTAAAGTAATACAAGTTAAACAAATTAAAACTAACCGGGTGATCGGATTTTTCTAGTAGATTCGGCCATTGCACTTCCAAACTTCCCAAGTTTTCGCTCATAAAGGTCCAATTGTATTTCCGCTTGGATACGAGCCTCACCATCAAGCATCCTATCCATGCAATCTTCCAAACCCTTCTTCACATGCTCGGTATTTTTAAAATTTTCTTCATATCGAAATTGAGGGTTCAAGTAATAACCCGCCGCATGCAATGGTTGATGAAGTTGTGGACTCCACCTATTATCTATTCTCTTCCAAATAGGTGCATACTTCGCTTCCACATTTCCAAGATTACTAGCAATCTTGTCTTTTGCGGCATCTATCAACTCAAAAATAAATCCCATGGCGGGTCTCACTTCTGAATCAACCTCTCTCAAGACACAAACAAGAGGCAAAACACTCTTGATGCAATAGGCAATATGGTTCCAAAAGTTTCCATCACGGAGGATATACTTCTTCACATCATAAGCATCTTTATGTTTTGTACAACCACAATCATGCCATTCTTTAGATTGAAACATACTAATAAGAGCTGCCTTTTGCTTATATAGACTTTGGAGAGTGAGAAAAGATGTGGCAAACCTTGTAATCGCCGGCCGAATAATCTCCTTGTTGCCGGTAAATTTTCTCATGATGGAAAGAACTTGTGTATGCCCATAAATAAATTTCACAATTAGCTTAGCTCTTTGAATGGTAGTTTCAAAGACCTTCAACTTGCTAATGTCCTCCAACATCAAGTCAATGCAATGAGCCGCACAAGGAGTCCACCATAATTTGCTTCTTTGCTTCATTAGCTCCTTTCCCGCCCACTTATAATTAGAAGCATTGTCGGTAACTATTTGGACAACATTCTCCTCCCCTACCTCCTCCACAACATTATCCAAGTAATTGAGCATCAACTCTCCATTTTTAATTGTATCCGATGCATCAACGGATTTCAAGAACCATGTACCTTTAGGGCTATTTACTAAAAAGTTTAGTATAACCCTACTCTTGCCATCCGTCCAACCATCCGACATAATAGTGCATCCATACTTGCTCCAATCTTTTTTATGATCTACCATCAACTTTTGAACATCTTCAACTTCATCCTTCAAAATCCAAGTCCTTAGCTCATGACTTGTAGGAGGTTTAAAACCCGGACCGTATTTGGAAACCATCTCCAATGCCGCAAAATAGTATGGATTATTTGCTACATTGAAAGCCAATCCACTTGTATAAAACAATCGCCCAATAGCCCTACACACATTACGCCTCTCTTGTTTCTTGTAAGAGGTATTCAACGTAGTTTGCCGAGCTTTTGAGGATACATAGTTGTCCATCGGTCCTCTAGCCTTTGGTTGACCCATAGAACCACCACCACCAAGTGGACTTTGAGAACTACCAACAATAGGAGTTTGAGCACTACCACAATCACTTGCAAGGGTTGTAGTCACATTTGTCACTTCATGATCTAGTGCATCTTCTTCTTCTAAATTTTCTAATCCCCCTATCTCCCGAAGCACGGCAACCTTTGCTTTTTTCTGATTATCATTCCTTTGAAGTGCTTGAGAACACAAATCTTTCACATTTGGTGGAACCTTGGGACAAGGTCTAATTCCTTTGCGGGTGCCAACTAAATGCTGCTTGAATCGGAAGATGCCACCGGTATTTTTCAGATCACAAAATGCACACAGAAAATATGTCAAGTGACCAGGAATTGGTTTAGTCCATTGCCAAGCAAAATCTTTCTTTTGTGTCCCATCACTAGAACTCATTGTGCTGCCTACAACACACGTACACACCATTAACAAAGGCAATCTATACTTAGACAAAACCAGCACACCATTTACAGGCAGCTTCTTGTAAATGCTGCCTGCAACACACCATGACAAAAAGCAACCTCTACTTTAGACAAAACCAACACACCATTTACAGGCAGCTTCCTGTAAATGCTGCCTGCAACACACCATTAACAAAGATAATCTATACTTAGACAAATTCACAAAACCAACACAGAGTTGTGAGCATTTACAGGAAGCTTGCTCTAATGAGTCCAATCTATACTTAGATAATCAGAGCACAATGTTGCATCATATACTAAGAAAACACAATTCACAACACTGACAAGTGACAACAGTCCAATTGAATCAGAAATTCAGAGGAAGAGGTGCGTACTGCACTACTGCATACCTCAAATTAGAGGTGAGTTGGTGACTGCAATGCGAGGCTTAGGAGGAAGAAGACAACGACAACGAAGAGGCGGTGGTCGACTGGTCAGATGGTCGGAATCCTGGTGGTGGTCGATGGTATGGTCGATGGTCGGATGGTTTGTGCCTCTGTGGTGGTCGCGATTCGCGAACTGGGGGAATCTTGGTGGTGGTTGATTGTGTGTCTGTCTTCGAGAGGAAGAGGGAGAGGGGTGTTCGAGAGGAAGAGGGAGAGGGAGAGGGAGAGGGAGGAGGGAGATCGGGAGCAGGGAGCAGGGAAGGAGGGCGAAATACAGAGGGAGGCGCACAACCCCCAGCTTATGCGAAATACTTACCCAAAACGACCCCGTTTTTAGTTGCTTCAACTAGGCGCACGCCTTATGCGCCTTAGGGTGCGTTTTTTGCGCCTTATGCGCCTTAGGGGTGCGTTTTTTGCGCCTCTGCGCCTAACCTGCAAAACACAATGAAATTTTCCTGCGCCTCACGCCTTTTAAGCCTCAAGGCGCGCCTGAGGCGCGTTTTTTAAAACATTGCTTTACACTAAATGAACAAGAGAGTATTGCAACAACAATTTATACAAAAATTATATTATGTAATCTAGTGTTCACCTTAACAACTGGGCACTAAATTCCGAGACCTTTATTAGTGTGGTCACTTCGCTATGTGATTAGACAACATTGATGCCCACTGCTACTAATCTCTTCTGTTATAATTGGCAAGGGAAGGGCCACATAGGCTCATTCAGTGTCACCAGATTGATACATGGTTGATGTTGCTATTGGATATTTTGGTGCTACCATCTCATCAGTATGTACTGTCAAATCTGACTTTCGTAATATTTTGCTTTTAGTGCTTCTGTTCCCTTATGCCAACTTCACTGAATAGTTGCTTGTTTTCTTTCTCAGAATCTGAGATCGTGTTGTGATTGTTCTTTGGAACAGCAACGTCAAAACTAATAACATTATTGGAGAGCAGATCATACAGAACTAGCCGAAGCTAACTTCTCTTCTTTTCTTTTTTCTTTTTTTGTGAAAGGAAAAAACTACTTTTATGCTCGCTCTAATTGTGATTTAAGAATTCTTTACATTATCGTCATCAAAATCCTTAATTACATAATTGGTTAATTTAATATTGTGGAACACTATCTTTCACTTTAACTGAATGATAAATAAAAAAATGATATGCCATAGCAATCATTTTTGGATATTTCTTTCTTTCTTTGTGGCACTAAGGTTTCAAGGACTTGTTTGTCCCACATTCCTCCTCTAACAATTATTTAACCATATTTGTATTGTATTCCCCAAACTAGTTTCCTCTTCACAGTTCTATCCCATGAAATGGCACTTCCTTTTCCCAGAGGTGTCCTCTGATGAAAGGTTGGGCCAAAGACGAGGGACCATACATATATAATTAAATCACCAATAAAGTTATGCCAAACACATGGTGGGCCTAAGACCAAATTGGATTCTTGTGATTCTGTCCCACTTCTACTTTGACATTTCTGTCCCGAAGCTATTGATTCGGGTCCTCTCCCAGTTGTTGAGGTGTCATTTGTGGGAGAGAATAAGACGCTCCAATTGGTAGGGAAATGAAGATGTTAGTCTGAGCCTACAGTGGGCCCAATCTCGTTTAACAAAATGTTCCAATAGGCCCACTTCCACAACCATGATGCATGTAGAGACCTCTTTAAGGATACCAAAAGCCTCCCAGTTGATTATTGACACGTTTCATCGTGTTACTGTTTAAGTGTTTGCCCTCCTATTGATATCAAAAAAAAATTTGAGTTCGTGATACTAGCCTCACATTTCACTCATTTTATCTTTCACATTTTCTTCTCTAAAATTAGTGACGTGACGTTAAGTCAAAACCCACTGCATCGACCATGCTCCTGATCTTATCATTCTGAAAGAGCCTCCCATCCATGCTGCTTCTGCTTACCTTAATGATTTGAATGATGTTCCTAGAGCTAGAAGAACTGGTGATCCAGTTGCTACTTAGTTCGAGCACACCCATATCAACTGAATTACTCTGAGGTGGGTGGTTTTTTTTTTTTTTATGGTTACAAAGGGAACTCCAGTTCAAGTTCGACCCCCGCGTCAGTGTCTCTACCTTGAGTCAATCGATCTATTTATTATCTTTTACTAAAATCCACACTTGAGAGCTGCAAAAGCCCACATACATTAGTAATCGAAAAATAGAGCCCACCCTACATTCTGAATTGCATTCGCCTATGGCTGCAAGAGATCAGCTGTGCAAAGTCTCTACTACTGTTGCAGCAAAGACCTGCTTCACATATCACACAAACTAATATCAGTTTCTGGAGTAGTCATCCAGGAACTTTGTTGTTTTCCAGAGTTCAATAGGTTCGGGTAAAAAAAACGAACATAATGTAGAGGTCCTCTTTGTACAAACGGAAATGACATGTAGGCATTAACTGCCACACAACCGCCATAATGACAACAATTTATTCATCTTTGGACATAATGACTACCAGCCATAACCGCCCCAATTACACAAGAAAATGTCCTAAACAGAAGGCTGGTCACCGCTTCAAGACTGCGATTATCTCAATCTGATGTTTCACCGTATGTGATGTTTCAATCTGAAACAATCAAAAGATAAAAGGCGAAACCCCCAGTCATCTAACTGTAACAACACTGCAGACAAACTGCCTTGTCTAACTGCAAGCCCATATCAATGTCTACTTCATTATTTCTACATACGGAATAAAAAATATATCAGGCTTTAGAGATTTAAACCCACACCTTCTGATAAAGAATCAGTGCAAACCAAACCCCGTATTTAACTCATAACGCAAAAGCTTTAACAGATTTACCAAGCCCCGAACCTCGAACAATTGAAAATTCAGTTTTTAATTCCAAATTCTATGTGCCAACTCAGAACAAAATACAGGTAGAAATGTGTTATAGAACCGGTTTATTGTAAACCAATGAAAAACAACCTATTTATCATTTAAGCAGTTAAAAACAGTATTAAACTCCCCCAAAAGGGTCAGATTTCATTCATTTTGTTGGGCGAGCAACAATCAAAGTGTACCAGTACACACCAGGGAGCAGTCCATATGTGTCCTTTCCGGAAGCTAGAGGAAATGCATAGTACATTAGAACACTCAAATCTTGGTGATCAGCCTGTCAGTTTGACCATAAACAGCCACCCGCAATGCAACCTTGAATCACACCAGCACCTGCCGCATCAAAGTAAAAGCAAAACTCAATACAAATAAGGTGCAATGCGAGTCACAATTTCAAAGAGCAAAAATGCCAAGACATTTGAAAAACAAGGAGAAAAATGCTGGATGTCTACATTAGTGGAAATAAAGGATGCTGACAGTAGTCGCACTACAAGACAAAGAAACGCTAGCAAGCAGAGGATTTACATATAAATTGAACACACAACGTAGGGTAGCCAGAATGACTTGTTCAGATACCGATAATTCCTCCAGACCTAAATCCCAGATAATTAGGCAACTTTAATGTCAGGCCTGTCCCGAGCTTTAAAGGTCAGAAAATTGTAGATTTTAACCCAGGCTCCATTCTGGGGACTACTGCACCCTAGGAGGGAGCAAACCATGGACATGACAAGTGCTCATTGCTAGCAATAAAAACAAAAACCAATGAAAAAACAAAGAACAGAGATTTCAATATTTTTAAGAGGTAGAGAAGAGAAGAAAACCATTTGGTTCAAGGAACAAAGATCGGGAATATGCAGACACAGAATTGAACCTTATGAAAGTACATAATTAACAAGTTGAAGCACAAACCAGGCCAATGTGCATGGCATAACTCGAAACCAGGCCAATGTGCATGGCATAACTCTGCCAGTTATGCCAACCCCTACGGTAAAACTAAAGTGATAAATCTTTACCTGCAGGATTCCAGACCCCAATAGTTACAGGAGTTTGACCCTACATTAGGCTGCCGAGAGCAAAACCACTTATGAGTCAGTCCCATCCTGAGTACAAGGCCGAGAAAACACACAGACCTCAATTTCTCCATTCAACAACCAGTCAAAGCTATCATTCACTATTACATTCCAAAGGTTCTGTTATATAGGTCGCCAGAACTGGGCATCCGAAACTTCAATTCTTCATAACCAGAATAGAACTTGTTGAATCCTAGTCTCTCATTTACTCTCTCATTTCTCAGAAGCTCTGCCATACCAATACTGTTACCACCCTGAGCTTCATTCCATCCATCCCAATGGCCATTTGGCATGGACCGGTTATTTCTGGATTGTTGAAGAGACAGTTGAGCAAAGGGCGATATATTGCTAGCTTGAGATTGATCCAAAAGCCTCGATGACAATCCATAGGAATCATTGACATGAGAATAGCCATCCCCAAAATCAGGATACCTGAGGTTTTGTTGTTGGGGGAAGGATCTTTGCATCAATAGCTGAAGCCTTGCATCATTTTCAAAGGCACTTAACTGTGAAGGATAGTTGGATCTCATTTCTACACCAGGGTTGTTAAGCCCACCTTGCAGTCTCCCTTTACCAACTGCCAATATAGCAGGATCCATAAACTCAATATCCCCAGAGCTACCAATATTCCCCGTGGGCTGGGGTTGATAGGAATTTCTCAACACAGAGTTATCGTGCAAAATATTCCCTGAGGCCATGAATGAAATTAAAACCGAAACACATGAAATAGACCATGAAGTTAATTTAATAGGAGCTGCACAACTAACCAGATAGTGAGTCAAAATCATGCTCCAATCTCTCATGAGAAGTAAAGCCCGGTGGTGGGGCCCTGCTTGGCACAGAGAATCCCGGAGGAGCGGAGATTTGAGCCCTTGAAACTGCTGAAATAAATAAAGGTAAGAAATAACCGTAGGAAGTAAAAATCATTCACTACACAAAACATCAAACAAAAGAGTAACCTGTTACAGACAGCAAAGAAATGGCCTATCTGATAAATATATTTCAGATTATTTACTGTGAAAGATAAACAAGTAATCTTTATCAACAAATAAAAGACTGACCCAATACTTAACAAATGTCCAACAAAATACCAGAGTCCCATAAGTCCAAGAGTACTAACCAGAAAGCTTGTTCGAAGAGAAGGCTAAAAGATTGTTGGCATGATTTTCAGAATCTTCATTTGTATTTGAAGGAAAACCATTTCCAATTCCAAAATTATCCAATGATAAATCTCGATTTTCAGTATAGCCATGATGGAATCCTTGGTTCTGTGCTTGGTTCTGTGATAACCGCCCAATAACACTCTGAGATGACTGTAGATCAAATGGCTGATGTCTAGAATCCTCCTGTCTTGCAAAAGAGAATCTTGACTGATTATTATTTGGTACTTTCCAAGAAGAGGCCAGTTTTTGAGCTCCAGCCTGTCTATCAGATTCACCCAAAAACTTAGAGAAATTCTGAGGCAATATTATTGGGTCATCCCAAGTGTCGAAGTCCATTGATAATATATTTGAGATTATGCTGCTCTCTCCCTTGTCCACAGCATTACTGAAACCAGGATTAGCTGCTTCACCCAAGAATCTTCGACCTTGCTGCCCCAGGCCTTCATTTCGATGAAGAAATGAATTGTCCAAGGGCCTCTCTGGACCAGAAGAGCTGCTTACAAAATTTTCATGGTAACCATTAGATTGTACTGGCACGTTGGTCGAAGATAGAAGTGAACTGTCCCTTATTTTATTATCTACAAAAAGGCGATCAGCACTTGAATAAACTGAACCATAACCCTCACTAGGTAGCAACGGAGACCTAGAGTGACTTGAAACATGGACTGCATTAGGCAAATACGGCGCCCGACTCACTTCTGGGTCCTTAAGTCTTTGATTATCAAAAGATAATACATCCTCCTCCACCTCAGAAGATATACTAGGTAATGGTTGTGACTCGGATAACCAGTTAGATTGTTCTCTTGTTACTGCTCTCTCGGTTGTTATAGGAGATTCTCTAGGTTGTTCTGCAGAACGTTGTTGTGACCCTTGGTCCTGAGGCGATTTAATATTCAAATGATCTGAAGCAGAATTATTAGGTCTGACCACACCAGAATGATCAAGCGCAGAATTTCTATCAATGCTCATGAGAGATATATCAGAGCATAAGCTTTGGGTGGCTTCTTCATTAGAAACCATACTTTCACTTTCATGACCGGAACTAAAAGGCTGCCGATTATGGTTGGTGGCAGGGCTAGTTGGCTGCATACTACTGCCTCTATTATTGTCCTTGGATGCAGGCGGACAAGATAACTGGCTGCTAACATTAAGAGAAGCAGGAGCTTCATCAGGTGCAGCAGGTTTGTCTGACAGGATACTTCGACTATCCACACTATGTTGCTTCACAATTTTCAGTGATTCCGGTTTACCTTTAGCTTGCATAGTCTGACTGTCTTCATTCAATCTTGACCTCTTTCCTGCATCACTATGCACTATAGAAGCCTGGTCAGTAGAAACAGCAGCTGAAGAAAATGGCACCGTACAACTGACTGTATCAGGTTTCTGTTTGGCATGTCCATTTGAATATATTTGTGCTGCTGGTGATTGAGAATTTGAACCACGCATACCCCTGCAACATGCATTCAATAATTTAAGAATTCATTATAACCAAGAAATCACCTGTGTAGTTAACCAAAAATAGATAACTACCATGAGGCTGCAGCTGGAAGAGCAATAGATCTGCCAGAGCTTCCATTTGGAGGAGAACCTTTAATGAGGATTCCAGTATTCTGTCAGATTTTTAAAATAAAAAATAGAGTAAGAACATATGCCGTGTCTAAACTATCCACTTGAGTATCAAAGCAAAACAACACATTCATAAAAAATAAAAATAAAAAGGCAAATCTCAAATGATTGCAACCAGCTCATACATCTGGCTTCATACGTTACAAAATATAATATGAGACTTACACTTGAGCCATTTTTAATAACAGGCCCTCCAGTAGAAGCAGAGCTGCTATTACAATAATCATCTAGTGGTGGAGGCAACACACTTCCGGACCGGCGCTGCATAGGGTTTAGAGTACCAGTAATTTGTTGTACTCTACTCCTTTTAAACCATTATCAGTTAGTTGATCATTCAATGTGAACACTAATCAAGTTGCAGAAAGCATAAAACAAGAGAAAGCATGTTATACTAAAATATTCAAACCTCAAATTTCACAAAAAGTTTACGACTTGTGAAAGAAAAAAACTCAAGCTTCAAGTTTTTTCTTTTTGATGAAATGTCTTTCAAGTAAAAAAAGTGAAGAAAAAAAACTATATTTTCATTTTAAGAACTCAGTTACAATTCAAAGATTGCATTGTAGAATTATAGATTCAATGAAATGCACATTCTGCCACAAGAATCCGATTCTCTCAAGACTGAAAGTAACACAAGATATCCATAAAATTAGGATGAGGGACTCCTGGTAAAGTGAATATTAGAGGTTAGGTTCATGTTCATCTACTTAGGTTCCTTTCTGATAAAGTGTGTGTGTGTGTGTGCGTGTGTGTGTATGTATACTTACAATACTGGAGTTGCCTGAGGTTGAGCACATCATCACAACGTAGGATTAATATATAATACACTGATCATTGTATCGACTGGAGAAGATAAAAATAAATAAAAAAATTACCTAGTGTATGCCGAAATTATTTCATCTTTGGTGAAACTATCCTCATGACATCCGACCTCGTGCAGATACAAACAATCGGGATTGGTGCAAGGCTGGGAACAACAAAGAGTCAATCTTCAACAAGATGCATACAGTACAAGCTAGCTTCTAAGTAGGAAACTACTGCATTAAATAGGATATAAAAAGTAATAATACATACCACATTTCTAAGCCATGCGTGACAGTACTTTGTGGTACCAAAGCAAGCCCTGAAACATATAACTAGAAGATTATCATGCTGACAACCCTATGCTGAAAAAATCCTTGCAAAACATTACTAAGTAACAGTCAATTATCCAGAAACATGCATGTACCTCAAAGATCTGCCATCCAATAGAAACCCATGTACATTTTGAATACAGCGAACTGCTTCCTCCTCTTTTGAGTAAGTAATATATCTAAATACAAAACAATATTATTAAAAACATTAAACGCAAATAAAACAAAAGAATCTTTACAAAATAAACAAGACAGAAAGAAAATAAGATGACTTAGTGCAACGCATCAAAACATCTTGACTTACACACTACATGTATTATTTGGAAATTGTTGAATGACACCAGCTGCTGTCCGAGACATAGAAACCTTTAAAACCTTCCCATACTGAGCAAAATATTCTTTACGCTGCAGAAGCTGCTTAATAATGCATAAAAAGAAAAAAAAACAAGAAAAAAGTCAGTGAGCTTCTATAAGCCAAATAAACACATAATCCAACACACATGCTCAGAAAGAGATAGGGAGGGAGAGACTACATCTTCATCTGCCAGATTAAGAGGCAACCCAACTATATAAACAAGGTTCCGTTGAATCACTCGCACACTGCTAAGCTGCTTTCTTCCTTCAGTGATTGGCTTCACTTTTGTCTTCTGAGACTTCTTCCTCTCAGTATGGATTTCAGCCACCAATCTATAGGGATGGATTTATATTAACAATTGATACTGTAAATAATCTTATCCATAAAGAATTATGGTTTTCGGATTAACCTCTCACACTTTGCAGCCCCTACAATCTTTTCCTTATCATAAGGGGTACGGCATGCAGGACACCGCCCCTCAGTGTCATCCTTCTCAGCCATGTCCATTATGTGGTGCCAACACCAAACACATATCTGTATTTTAGACATTAATAGAAGACAATTAATCAAACAATTATAAAGTTCAATGGCTAGAAAGGTACCACATTTCACCACTTTAACAGATCAACATTTAGAACTAACAAACACGTAGGGAGGCAAGAGAATGCTCGATAGGCATAATTTTGCAATATGACTATTTGCTAATGTAGAACATGACACTACAATTGCTTTGTGAATTTTAATTAATTGTTATTTTAGTCTTGCCACACAGTGTTCTGAGGCAAGGTTATGAGTAACTGAATAACAATGATGAAGTTCAAAAAATGAATCAAAGACACCGGGCAGACAAAAGGGAACAATTATTCATTTAACTTTCCATCAGAGTGAAAGAGAGAGGTTAGCATCCCACACCTCATAACCACATTTGCATGGTTTCAATTGCTGATCTGTCAAATCCATCTCCTCCGCGCAGAGAGGGCAAGTCTTTTCTCCCTGATCACTCATGATTTCCCTAAAAGAAGGTACAAAAGGGTAGAACTATAAATAAACACAATGTGAAAGACACAACACTTCTTCAATCAGAGTCAGCATCAATCAAAAACATAGAAACACAAGAATTCACCTTGATTAAGCATTTGTCTTCTACTCAAAAACTAATAGTAAAGATTCTATACTCAAGTAGATAGTATTTGACATCAAACACACAATTCAAAGCTCATCTACATAGTTTGTTTCCATGAAACTAAGCTGAATGTTGCTAATGTATAATAGTTAACATCCGATAAAAGTTTTATTGCAAGTTCATTGTTCCATATTCACATTACAAGCTCATTTACAAGTTAAAGACAAAATCTTAAAATGGCAAAACCCTAGAAAAATCCCAATCAAAACAAGGCTGACCAAACAGTGAAACTTAAATCACTCTACAGATCCCCAAAGTGAAACCCTAGACAGTTCAACTGATTTATACATTGACAAATTCAACATCCAGGAGTTAGAATCATTCCCCAAACACAACTAGATCAAAATCGAAAAGCAGATCAAATTCAAGCATCAATTCACCACAACACAATCAAAAACAAATACAAAAAATTATAAAAATCATCAAAACAGAAGCAAAATCGGAAATTTGAAAACCTAATCGGAATCGTTGACATGCAACACACAAAACCTAACGCAACAAAACCTAAATGGAGGTCAATCGGAGACTATCACAATCGAACTAAATCACAGACTAAATCAAAAATCAAACTCCGAAATTCAAAAAAATAATAAGAAAAATCGAACAATGAAAAACGAAGAATTAGGGATCTGGAGGACGAAACAAAACGATCGGAGCGGAGGAATTAGGGTTTGGAGAAGAAGAAGAGAGCAGAGGAGACTTACAGTTGGGGATCGTGAAGAGGACGAATCTGTGAGAGGATGAGATTGTGCTTCAGAGAGAAGAGAGAGAGAGAGAGAGAGAGAGAGCACAATACGAGGGGGGTTGCTTTTTAAGCGAGGATGGGCGAGAGAGAGAGAGAGAGAGAGAGAGAGAGAGAGAGAGAGAGTAGAGTAAGTAGAGTAGAGAGTAGTACGAGAGAGAGAGAGAGAGAGAGANAGAGTAGTAGTAGAAGTACGTACGTAGTAGTAACGTAGAGTAAGAGTANAGTAGAGTAGAGAGAGATAGNGAGAGAGAGAGAGAGAGAGGGGCTTGTTTGGCTGCTGCTGGTTGTTTCTCTGCGCGTCGCTGTCAATTAAATATGGTTGAGTTCCGGAAATGCCCTTAGATTTTGGTGAAACTACCGACACATGCCTTTGGTTTGGGGGATCGCTGTGCTGTGGCAGGGTTGTCTTTTTGCCCCCTCTCTTCGTGTTTTGTTTTTCCGGTTTTGTCAGACTTTGCAAACTCGCTTCGTTATTTGGCTCCTGCTGGATTTGGTCTACACGTAATTTGCTTCTTCTTTTTTTTT
>NC_020493.1:19699947-19713756 GCF_000184155.1 Fragaria vesca subsp. vesca | reverse complement strand
AAAAAAAAAAAAAACTAGCGAAAACGCGATTATTTACCTCAAAAGTGTACGACTAACTCATGTGTGAAGATGTGTCATAACTCAGGTACGAAGATGTAGATGAATGTACCAAAATAACTAAAGATACACAACGATATTTCAAAACGAAACAAATAACCTCTTGAAGACAGTAGCACCGCCCTTATGAACGTTTCCATCTTCAAACATAAAAATTGCTCACTTATGCTTTTTCTTTCTTCAATCATAGCTTTAGTCTTTAGATAACAATTGACGACTTTCAATAATCATGAAAGAAAGGCTTTGATAGTCTTTTATGCTTATGGGATTGAGGACTGTATCTAAAATCTTAAAAAGTCAACATTCCACACTCAGTCACCCACCCAAACACCAGTTGGAGTTGGTCTGGTGAACTCAAGACCACATAAGATGTATCTCATGAGTTGCAAACTCATGCATCAAACATGTAGCAAAACCATGTGAGCCGTTTGGGTGTTCTGTTGCATCAAAGGGTTGGCTTTTTTTTTTGCAAACCAAATTATTAAACACCATGCATGTTAGCCTTAGACCATTTTTGTTTTTTTGTTTTTTTTTTTGAGGTCTACATGACTGTGTGCTTTGTGCTTGGTTTGATATTTGATGCTATTACAAGATGCACCGATGCCACCCAGGAGGCTAAATTTGTGGAGACAATGCTTAAGTTAAAGTTCTAACCCTGCACTTTTGCATGTGGATTTCGTCCAACAAGTCTGAGTATGACTCTATGAGGACAGTTCATTGTGTATGTGATATATTCAAATAAACTTGAGCTTACTAATGGAAAACAATTTCCCAAACGCCGTACCATAATCTAACTAAATTTGAAATTACACGGTCAGAAAAAACAAAAATAAATTTGTAATTACATCGATAGGTTGCATGAAATCAATACTGATCTTAGCCAAATTATTTTATCACACTTGCTCAATATATTGTTTTGTGGTGCGTGGTTAAATTCTATAAATTCAAATGCATGCCCCTGTTCCAGAGTATGACTGTATGAGGACAGTTCATTGTTCATCTTTATATCAAAATTGGTAAACCCCTCCATTTCCCTAATTTCTTTCCTTTTCCACAAGGTGTTAGTTTGTAGCCTAGGGTTTCGAGTCAAGAATGCAATGTATCAGACACTTCTAGGGTTTTGAGTGAAGAATGCAATGTACTAGATACAATCAAATATGGCGGGCAAACAAATTTGTGGTCGATCAAACGAGCCCAGAAACGGAAATGCACTGGTCATTCTACATAAATAGTCATTATCAGAAGAGGCTCTCACACTGAAAACCGTACAATACAACCCGGCCCCCAAAATCAGAGTACAGTCTTAGAGAAGAAAAAGAAAATGTCAGATTACATCCCTGAAGATGTTGTGAACAAAATTCTCTTGAAGTTACCGATCAAATCGTTAATGAGATGCAGAGTTGTTTGCCACTCTTGGAACAACCTCATAAAAAGCTCAACCTTCATAAACAGCCACCTGTGCAGCATATCGCAGCTCCATTCTGAAAACGAGGCTCATGATCTCCTCCTCCTACAGGGTTACGCCGACGAAAATGGTCCTGTGATTTACTCACTGCATTGGGATGACCCCGAGTTAAGTGAGTGCACCGATTTCATAACTCCCACTTACACCATTGTGCCTGATTTGATCGGAACTTGTAACGGGCTAGTATGCCTTAGTACCTGCAGTTCTCTCAGTGCTGGTCGCATAATACTTTGGAACCCTTCCATTCGAAAGTACGTGTTTTCATCTATTCCATCGAGTTGTTTCGATGGTGAAGAAAACTTTGCTTTTGGCTACAATTCAAATAACAATGACTATAAGGTGTTGTTATTAACGGACAGACAAGCTGAGGATGACCAAACTGTACATGCAGGTATGGTTTGGCCGTTTGCCAGTGGAGATTGGAAGAGCTTCAGTCATGAAACTCTTGAGCCAATTGATGTCTATAGTCCCTTTGAAGAAGGATTAGCGTCTGTCAATAAGGTTCTGCATTGGCTTCAATATGAATTGACAGAAGATTATGATGATAAGTACATTGTCTCCATCGTTTCGTTCGACTTGGTCACTGATTCGTTTAAGTTACAGGAAGCTTGGGTGAACAAAACTTTATCCTCTATTCGTATTACAAGGTATGAGGAAACCCTTGCTGTGTTTGAGTTTCGTTCTTATGAAAATGAAGAGTTTGTTGACATGTGGGTAATGAAAGAATATGGTGAAAACTGTTGGACAAAACTTGTAACTCTAAGGCATGGGCTCTCTATCGATCCATTTGGTTTTAAGAACAGTCGTGAAATAGTGGTCGGAGTGGAGGATGAAGAAGGTCGTTTAGAGCTGAAGTCGATGAACATGGACGGCAAACAAGTTAAGCAATTTGGTCGTAGCGGATACAAGTTCTTCTTCATGGATTCGTTTATAGAGAGCCTTGTTTTGCTCGACCATCCTAAAGCCATTTCTTATTAATAAGCAACTGACCGAAAGGCAAGTCAGTGATCTTAATGATCTTTTATTTGTTACTTTTATTTATGCATTTGTATGTTAGATTTGAATCTCTTTGTTAATTGGTATCCGGTCACTCGTTCATCGAAAACATGTCATTATGTTGTTAATTGGTATTGTTCACTCGTTCATCAAAAGCATGTCATTATGTTGTTAATGGGTATTGTTCACTCGTTCATCAAAAGCATGTCATTATGTGTAACGATCAAAATACATTCAACTATAAAAGTGATGATCATGTATTTGTATGTTTTATTTTAAAGTAGTAAGTTATTTATAGCAAATAATTATTTAAATGAATGTTGTTTGAATTGTCTCATTAGCTTTCAGTCTTTTAACAAGAACTAAACCGAACCAAACTAAAAGGTTTGGTTTGAGTTCTTATACACACTTGTAATAACCAAAAAAAAAAAAAAACTACAAACCATCAAACTAAGATTCCAAATTGACAAAGTTTCAGTTTCAATTTCTAACAAAACCTAATCAAATCTCATACTTACGTATAAGATAGCTCACGAAGTCATTTTGGTCATGTAAGATAATGAGAATGTAACACCATACTTCGTTCGATTATGAATGATAAAAAAGAATACGTATGCATGTGACCGTGAGAAAACGGCCACAACTTTTGACAGAAATTCAATTTCATACCAGAAACATCAAAATGCGATTTGCTTTCTTTCCTATCCATAATCACATATCGTTAGGTGTTTCTTTTTTTCAAATTTGAGAGAAAATCTTTCTTATTTTTGATTTGAAGTTGTTGTTCACATGTCTGCGTTTCTTTCCTTCTTTGGTTTCAGCCCGCCTTGGTTGAGGTCCGGCCATTAACCCGAGAAACGTGGCTTCGCAGGACTAAAAAATTAAACAAAAAAGAGAAGTGGGCCAGAAGTGATATGGGTACGCTGTTTTGCCAAGTGGTTTCATCATAGCGCATATAGAGAATCTTCCCCCAGAACAGAGCGTTCACACGGAGTAATGACCAAAATGACCTCACAGAAGCATCTCTTCGGTACTACGAATCTGCCCTGGCTTTTCTACCTGTTCTAATTCTACGGAACAAGTGTGGACATCTGCATTTACTGTTACCTTTTTTGGGTCTTTTTCTAAACATAGTATCTTTTTTATTCAATTTTGTGCTACTTCGAAAAAAAAAGAAAAAAGAAGAGATTTGATTCGGTTATAAATTTCAAATCTATTTTTTTTTTGGTTACATTCAAATCTAAATTTCTTTCCATAGGATCAAAATTTTATTCTTGAAAAATATCAAATTAAAAAAGGAAAATAAATTAGTTACGAGTGATTGACCATTTGACACATCATATAGCAGCTGCTGTTACCCTTAATTCTTTATGGTTAACTACACAGATTTATCCACAAAGTAAAGGTAAAAATGAAAAGAAAAGTTAACTAAAAAAAAACAAAGAAAAGAAAAGGTGAGTACACAAAATAGCATCAAAGCGGATGGAGGGCACTATGGTAAATTACCCAAGTTAATCCGATTCATATTACTGGGAAATAACTTTTGCTGGTGGGCTCCACTTCCTTTGTCTCGCTCCCTACATGGAGAAATTGGAAATTTTCCCCAATCACAAAGGCCTTGAATAACCAAAGTTTCCTTGAAAAGCCCACCAACCCCCATAACCACAAGCCTCCAAGCCCATCATGACCATCCAATCAGACGCCCAAGAATCAGACGGCCGAGATCAAAGCACTAGAACCTTCTCTCTCCTCACAGCCCCCTATATCTTCCTCTCCTCACTGAGACTTGTGCTCTACTCGTGCCAGTGCTTCATCCATCGCTAGGGTTTTGACCTCTCATTTCTCTCTCATTTCATCTGCTTCACAGGTACGTGACGACCACACTCTCTCTCTCTTTCTCTCTCATTCTACGGTGATCGAAACGATGTCGTTTCAAGATCCCGATCTGAATTTTGATGTGAAATTGCAGGGCCTTTTGACCATGGGGAAGTGCTACCCGACCGTGAGCGAGGAGTACAAGAAGGCCATCGACAAGGCCAAGAGGAAGCTCAGAGGCCTCATCGCCGAGAAGAACTGCGCTCCTCTCATGCTCCGTCTCGCGTACGTCTCCGATCCCTATCTTTTCTTATCTAATTTTTTATATATTTATTTATGTGTTTTAAATTTTGTAAATTCTTGTTTTGTGTGTGTGTGTGTGGGATTGGGGATTTGATTGTGTGTGGTGGGTTGCAGATGGCACTCTGCTGGAACCTATGATGTGAAAACCAAGACCGGAGGCCCATTCGGAACCATGAAGCAGCCGGCTGAGCTCGCTCACGGCGCTAACAATGGTCTTGACATTGCTGTCAGGCTCTTGGAGCCGATCAAGGAGCAGTTCCCTATTCTCTCTTATGCTGACTTCTACCAGGTATTATAGATTCTCAATTTTATGAATTTATATGTTTATGGTTTCATTCACAGGATAAATTTTTTGATTTTAATTTTTATTAATTTGGTTTTTGCTTTGAAAATAGTTGGCTGGAGTTGTTGCTGTTGAGGTCACCGGTGGACCTGATGTTCCATTCCACCCAGGAAGAGAGGTTAGTTCTTTGATTTTCTTGAACAAATGTATATATCGATTTATAGCTTTGATTGGTATATATTGGTCCTTGGTGATTATTTCAGTGTGTTGTCTTGGTTAGCTTGTATTTCAATTGTTTGCTGGTATACTGCTTTAGATTGGCTGAGTTCTTGCTGCATTCAGAGTTAATGTTTAGGAAATTGGATTGCTGTGCTTAATTTAACTACTACAGGCCGGCTTGTTTCTTTGATTACTTGATATTATGACCTTAAGTATGAATCTTGCCAATGGTTTAAATATTTGCATAATCCTGGATCGTGGATATTCTAGTCTCTGAGATTAAGAGTTCTTTCTTTTCTTGTCCTTTTATTTATTTGACAGTCTGACTTTAATAAGATTTTAGTAAACAAAAGAAAACAATGTTTGATTATTCGCTAAGAGTCATGCTTCATGCTTTTTATCTGGAGTGCATTGTTCATTTCCTTTTTAGCTCTACTATGTGCATAGTAGTAAACTAAACTAAACAGTTTGTGATTATATGCTGGAGTTGTGGTTGTTTTAATCTATATGCTTATTTTTGTCCCTATGCTGTTGATATTGATATTCCTCTTCTTTCAGGACAAGCCCGAACCACCACCAGAAGGCCGTCTTCCTGATGCTGGAAAGGGTTAGTATTTTTCGTTTATATAATGGTCTTGATCATCTCTTGGTATTTGAGGCTTTGAGCTCATATGTGCTCTTGAATTGCTGCAGGTTCTGACCACTTGAGGGAAGTGTTTGGCAAAACCATGGGTCTCAGCGACCAGGACATTGTTGCTCTCTCTGGTGGTCACACCTTGGTGCGTTAATAATCTTTTTATCTTGGGAATTAATTCGCTATTCTGCATTTAGGTCAAGAAATACGTGTTTTTTATTCTAATGAATGGTGCTGTTCTCTCTTTGATTAATTGTGATGGTCTGGATTCAGGGAAGGGCACACAAGGAACGGTCTGGATTCGAGGGACCCTGGACTCCCAACCCCCTTATCTTTGACAACTCATATTTCACGTGAGTTCTGTTTCTCTGTTCAAGTTATTAGCAATACATGTTCTTGGGATATGCCTACTGGTATGTAATTTGTTTTGTAAACCAGCTAATAATGATCTTGGTATTGTCAGTGTGCTGTTGAGTGGAGAGAAGGAAGGCCTTCTACAGCTTCCAACTGACAAGGCTCTTCTGTCAGACCCTGTCTTCCGCCCTCTTGTTGAGAAATACGCTGCGGTATGTATTTTATTTGTGGTGTAAAGTCTGCATATCTGGTCTGCATTCTGCTTAAATATTATACTGATTTATAAACCTCTTCTCAGGATGAAGATGCTTTCTTTGCTGATTATGCTCTAGCTCATCAGAGGCTCTCTGAGCTTGGGTATGTTTTCATTTTAGCATACTGTGTTGTATTTTGCTCTGTATGTGTTTGAACTATGGGTCTAAATGATCACTGTTATATTATGATGCAGTTTTGCTGAAGCTTAAGCAGTGGAACTCTATTAAGGATAAAGGATGATGCCAATGCCTGCCTTGCTTCTGTATTTTGTATACCTCAGTTCTGGGGTTTTAGGCAGTTGGTGTTGTTTCTATGGGTTAGGAAAGTCGGATTTCATTTTCAGTTTGATGAATGTGTTGAATTGGATAGAATGATTTGGTGATCATCCTTTAGATTAAATAATTACACATCTTTTACTTTAAATATCGTTACGGTTCTGCAGTAATTCTCTGAATCTCCCCTTATCCTTACTTCAATGTTTCCATGTCTTGATTCTGTGTGCTGCATAAACTGTATAGTCTGTATTGTTTATTTCAGCTTGCCTGGTCAACAATTTAACAAAGAGGCATGGATCCGCCAAGGTTGACCAATTCTAATCACCAGAACTTGGTTGCCGGTGAGTTGGTCTCGGTGTATTGTTTATACCGATACAGTTAGCTGGTCTGGATTGCATGGTGTTTGTATTGCTGGTCTGTCTAACCGACTCTGCATTCATATCTGGGAATTATT
Organism: Fragaria vesca subsp. vesca; assembly: GCF_000184155.1. Taxonomy (NCBI): domain Eukaryota; kingdom Viridiplantae; phylum Streptophyta; class Magnoliopsida; order Rosales; family Rosaceae; genus Fragaria; species Fragaria vesca. The sequence goes on along the minus strand of NC_020493.1, from coordinate 19,706,646 downwards.
CATTTTCCCTAGCAGCCTAAGTTGACGATGAACATTCCCTCGTAACCGTATCGTATAGTATACCTATGCATTACATTTCTGAACACGTACATTGGGCTGGTCTAACGGGGTTTTGCTATTGGACATAATCCAACGGGCCGGCCCTTTTGAGGTGCATTGGACTGGAGTAATATCGCTCTAGACCTCTGTTAAGAACAAGCAGAGAAATTCAGCTGATTGCTGGATTGAATAGCTGTCGTCTAACCTGAGTCACTGAGTGTTGGTTTACCATACTTACTAGTAAGAGTTTCAATGATCAGTGAAGTCTCCGGGCAATGTGCATAGGTGGGCACCGGAATTATGAAAAGAGAGATGCTCGTGCCGACTTTTAAGCCCTGTCCCGACGCTCCTTCATAGTCACTTTTACAATTGAAGGACCGTCCATGTACGTTTATTTCATAATTTCAGGCGTGCTGGTGAGTGGTGACTATGAACTCCCCATCTCTGCCATGATAGAGCTCCAGTGGCAGGGACCAAATGGAAAGGCAGTATGCAATCGATAACATATATCGTGCAATAATTAGAATCTTCTTTTATTTGGACCATTCGTATTCACATTGCAATCGATGTGGTTCCATAATCGTAATCCTTTTTTGTTTGGACCATCTGAGAAAAAACTTAGAGAAATTTTATTCACACACCTTTATATATTTAATACACATCTCTAATTTTTTCGCCAAACTTTCTCTTATGCTCGTTTTATTTTACTTAATATACGTTCTTTTAACCTATCTTCTTATTCTTTCAGCCAAAACCAATTCGAAGCAAATTGCTGCTGTTTAATTTATCACTCTATTTTCTCAACTCTATGATTAATACTACTAATTCTTCAACTAAAATTCAAATCTAATTGGTAATAAATTGAAGCTTAACAAACAATCAACGAAAACAAATTGATTGAAGATTTTTTTATTATTATTATTAATTTTCTCACTCAAATAACCTCCAAGATTTTCGATAAGTCGAAATAGTATGGAAATTTGAAAGCTTGCAGACTTTCAATAATATGTATAGAAATTACAAACTTAGCATCACAAATTGAAATTTGTTTGTTTGTTTAGTTTTTTTTTTTTCATCTTTATGAGAAGGGTAAAATTGTATTAAAAAAGATATCAAGAAATAAGGGTGTGCATTAAGAAATTTGGTATGTGAATAAAATTTCTCAAAAACTTATAAACAAAAATGACCATGAGTGATAAAGTAGTCTGGGGTTCACATCCAAAACCAATTGGCAATGAGTGGAGTGACCCAAACCCTTATAAACCACAGGCAAGGTCCCATTTTTTCCGATGTGGGATATATATCTCAACACGACCCTACACGTGTGGCGAATTTTCAAGCTTAACACGTAGACAACATTTTAGGTGACATGGAGTGCGTGTGGGCTTTGGGCTTCACATGTGGACGTGGATAATCCGCTCTGATACCATGATAGAAATCCATGGATTTATTGAATTGAAGAGCAAAGCAGGAAAAGTAAAAACGCTGGAGAGCTGAAACGTCTACATCATGTATTCAATTGTTGAGTGAATAGTTACATCTCATTCTATATATATGATAGAGATTAATAGAAAAAGACTAAACTAGCCTTACACTCTTAACGTAGTTTCACAACGTCCACAATAATAACAAGTGCTTACACATGTCCAAGTGTCCAACTGTGCTCCAGTCTAAACAGAGCAAAGAGTTTGCGAGGCTCTATTCTTTTCCCTTCCTGAAAACCCGAAATTGTGCCCAGGATGTGATTACATTTGGTTCATGTTAAAGAGGGCCGGGGCATTACCTATATTGGTGCCGCTAGGACAAGCGCTTCTCGTTATTATTGTTGGGACAAATCTATGCTAGGACAAGCTTCTGCATTGCTGATCGAAGTGTGGTTTTGTGAATCATGTTGGGGCATCTTGCCCTTTAGAGGAATCGATCCCTCTTATGAAGGTTGGTCTATTTCTAATAAGGGACGTACTGATCAGGGGGCAGGCTATTTTGGCTACGCCACCACGACTCCATCTCTCGTCTTCGGCAAACATGTCCCAGTTTTGTGCTACAACCCAACTCCATCTTTCATTTTCGGTTTTCGTGGAGATTGTTCACTCCTTAATATACGCGCGACAAGAACGAGGCCTGGTCTACTGGTCTTACTCCGACTATTACTACACCCCTAATCGTATTGATTAGTTAACGTTGTAAAAAGAAGACGAGGACTCTCAGCCTTAGCGTGCTTGCACAGGAAGCTCTTGGGCTTGTTAAACCATATCGTGGGTTAAGTGCAGGGCGTGTGCATGTTGGACTATGATCAAACTCAGGGAAAATAAATAAATTAAACTTTGATTTTCAGGGCACCAGAGCCAGAATATTTCTTGGTCTTTCTAGGAGTGAGTTTTCCTAGTCTGATCAGGTTACTCAAAATGTAGAGGACAACGAAAATCCAAACTTCTCGGATTCAGATATGTCATGGTTCAGCCACGAATCTTTTCAAGGTGTCACAAAAAACACTTACAATGTATCCTGAGTCTGATTATTGGGATTCCTGAGCCAAATGTTGCCTTGTCCGGTTGAGAAAGGAGACCACTGCTTATGGGGGCAGGGCTGGGTATTTTCCAATTGACAAGACTTGTATTTTGCTGTGGGTAGTATTTCCCCTTAAAATAGAGAATTTTTTGATCATGTATGATTGTGACGCCCATTATCCAGATCAGTAGATAACAATTCATGATGCACATTAGCATCACACAATGAGATCGATCTTATATGGTCAATCGGTGAAGACTGAAGACCTTACCTAACAGTAATACCTACTTATAATTGTACACCCTAACATAATTATAAAAAGAAAAGCCGGCCTTCACATTAGAATACAAATGAAGACGACCCTTTCCATTATAAAACAGATCGATTACTCTATGATCAAATTTTAGCAAGAAGGTACATGGTTAGGCACCTCGGCCTAAAAAATAATGAGAACCTGATCGGGATGTAGATTAGATCCAGTGCATTTGTCCATGTATGCCGGGACGAAGAGAGAAACCTCTTCTTCTTTTCTTTCCTTTTAGGACGAGACATTGTATTAGAAACTAATTCACTTTGTGGTCAAAATGAGACTAGCCAGACTTCTATTGATCCATTTTTATACAAGAACCATGTGTAGAAATTGGACCTGTGACCACATAACATCCTCAGTTCCTCAGCTCATAGTCTTTGTATGTTTTCACGTGCTGGTTGGTCAAGTACTCAAGCCAAAGAAAAGCTTTTATGTTCACCATTGTTAGTAAATTAGCTAATAATACCAGAATACAATCCGTACGTTATGTGTTCTTCATTTATCGAGCTCTACGTTACGTACTTTTATAATACCCGACTTATATATATAAAAAAAGTACATCCGTCTACATACATGTCACATATACGTGAATGAGTTAGCATGAACTACATCGTGGATGATATATGTAATCTATATCTATCTACATGCGTATTATTTTAACAAATATGTCAGTTACAATATCAGTATTAGAACACTCCAGACCTAAAAGTCCTGTTCATAGTTTGAAAAAAAAGAAGAAAAAAGATTCAATTACAGAATCCGACGAATTGTATACGTATGTATAATGTGATTGTAGTTTTATTATTAGATTCCTAATTTTGGAAAACCAAACTTGAGTTAATCTGCAGAACAATATGGGGATGATCATGTTTACTGTTTACCAAACTTCTCAAACTCTAAAACATAGAAGTCAGTATTGTTTATATTAAAGGACATTCCCCAGAATCGGTGAAAAACGTGTTAAAAAAAAAATTGACTTATAAAACTCTTTGTGATGCACGAATGTATGGGACACTCAAATTAAAAAACACCAATAATGGAGAACCCTCTCAGCATCTTTCCCCAATCTTGTTACAAGTCGTGGCCTAATTAAACCCACTTGATCCTGTCCTATGAGTCTTATCCAAGCTCTTAAAATCTTCATCTTCCAATTACACAACTTAGCGGTCTTAGCCAGCAGGCTGCAGCTTTCTTATTTTCTTTTAGTATTTGTTGTGTACCTGATTTTCGATTTTTATACAAGATTTCTAGTTCCATACTTCCATCATCCTCACTTCCTCAGTATACCAACAAAGCAACAAAGGAAATAAGAATTTAGGATTTCTGGCAGCAAAGATTTACTTAAGATAGTTTTTCTATTTTCGGTTCAAAAAGTTGCCGATGTTTTAGATCTCGCTTGTATTTGAATTACGCGTTGCCAATATTAGAGCAACAAATGGGTCTAGCTTATTCGTGAAATGTCTTTTTTCTTTACAGTCTTTAATGTTAGTGATGTTGTAGACAAACTTTAATATGCTGTCCAAAAGTCATTATGTAGGTTTTCTCTTTTTGACATATATCTTAGAGTAGATAACTTTGGTAATGTCCATTCCATGCATTGACACTTTTTCCCCTCACAAATGTGTACATATGATCATCTTTAGAAACTCGTCAAACCAAACCATGCAATAAACCATAATAGTGTGTTTGGATGCGGTTAAATTCCCGAAAAATTAATCAAAAATAAGAAATTCTCAATTTCTTATGACTGTTTCCCATGTTTGGATTCTTATCTTATGGAATTAGCAATTTCCACGGAAAAATAATCATGGAATTTGAAAACTTAAATTCTCGACTTGAATTCCTCACAAAATAGGTGTTATTTGTCAATTTCCTCAACTAATGTTAGTCTAAATACAAATTCTTGCCATTTTAAAACTTTACATTATGAAATTTAAACAATGAAATTCTCAATTATTGAAATTTAAATTCATAGAATTGTAATTCCCATGATTTTAAAATTTCTATAGAAATTGAATTACTTTATCCAAATACAAAGTAAGTAACCCAACATTCTGCATAATATTTTGAATATATTTACTTTCCTTATATGTGTAGGTTAAATATTATGTATATGTGTAGGAAATATTTTCCTATTAGTACTACAATTATATCTCTATATAAACCTCATGTATAGAGAAGAATAATACATTGAAGCATACCAAACCATATTGAATCATTATTTTCTACTTGGTATCAGAGCTTGTCAGGTTCGATCCTTTGAATTTACACCCAAAACACTACAAATCGCTGCGTACCAAAAACCCCATAAATTCCAAATCCCAAAACCAAACCTGAATCCTGAATCACACCACAAACAAATCGTTGCATACATCAAAATCATAATTCCGGAATCCTTGAATCTCAAAAAACAAACCTCAAAATGGCACACCAAATCAACTACCATACCACCGCACCATGCCGGTCTCCATGCAAACCAAATTCATATGCGAACTCAAAATGTCTGTTATATGGAGTATTAGGTCATAACAAGCAACGTTGCTTTGAAACAATTGGGTACTCGGATTGGTGGGGGATTTCACACTGAAACCCCGAAAGGACCAAGCAAAAGCTGTCATAGCCACTACAGAGGAAGACCAACCGTCCAATGCCTCCAATGTCGCACAGTCAGGTTTGAGTGGTAAGGTATCTATGAATAGTTCCTGGATTGTTGATACAGGAGCATCAGATCACATGTGTAATGACCTTAGCCTCTTGAAAAAAAATTAAAACCCTCCTCTCAAAATATTGTTTCTACCGTTGATGGTACTCCAACTCCGGTCACCAGAAAAGGCTCTGTTGTCCTATCAAACACATTAACCCTTGATTTTGTATTAGTCGTCCCTTCGTTGTCATACAATCTTCTCTCAGTTAGCCAAATCATTCAAGAATTATCATATATTGTCATCTTTTGTGTATTTCAGGACATTTTGATGCGGCGGATTTTGGGTTATGGAGTAAGAAAAGGGAAATTGTACTATCTAGATGACAGAGACAGGAGTGAAACATATGCAGTCTTTGGGTCAAGCTAATTAGGTTAATAGAGTTGAGAGTGCTAAGAAAGATGTGTGGCTTTGGCATCGCATGTTGAGTCATCTAAACTTCGTTTATCTTAAGAAGCTGCAACCGTAATTATTTTTGGGTGTCGACTATTCAGATTTTCATTGCGACATATGTGAACTAGCCAAGAGCCACCGTATTTTATATTCACCAAGCCTAAATAAAAGTCCTGTTCCATTTATGAAGATTCACTCTGACGTGTGGGGTCCTGCAAAAATTTCTTCTCTCTCTAGCACCCGATATTTTGTGACATTTATTGATGATTGTACCCGTACGACTTGGATGTCTCTATTGAAGAACAAGAGCGATGTTTATTCTAGATTCAAAGAATTTCACAAGATGGTGTCCATACAATATTAACAGGTGATTTGAGTTTTCCAGTCTGACAATGGTGGTGACACGACCTACCCCGAATTTCACCCTGAAACCCGGAGTAAGTCGTGCGGGGACCACCTCCAAGGAAAATTTACTGAAAAGATTGATAAAATCTCCCTTGAAAATGGACAACTGACATGACCCACCCCGAATTTCACCCTGAAACCCAGAGTAAGTCGTGCGGGGTCCACCTCCAAGGAAAATTTACTGAAAAGATTAAGAAAATCTCCCTTGCAGATGGACAACCCTAACTCGAAAATTTCATATTACGCTCTTAATTTAACACTTCTGAACATCACATAATATACAAAAATTCTAAAGTATTCAGAGCTACTAAACACAAGCGGAAGCAAGAAAACACGAGTAGG
>NC_020493.1:19698361-19699373 GCF_000184155.1 Fragaria vesca subsp. vesca | reverse complement strand
AAAACTCCAACAAAAGGAAATGTTCAATCATGAACCATAGCATGCATATTATTTCAAATAAAAGTCCACTCACAAATTAGGCCTAAGCCTGACGTCGATCCGGGGTCTCGTCTGCTCGAGCCTCCTCACGTCCTGTTCCAAATATAATATTAATTTCCCAACCAATAATCCAATATTTAATCAAAATAGGCAAAATTACCCGAGAGCCATAATTACGCTCATCATTGCCTAACTTCGATATTCTTACATCGGAACGATCCGAACTTAAATATCATACTCAACAGTCGTAAATACAACCTCCCCAAAATACGACTTAAATCCTACGGCCGGATTCTACATTAATTAACCGCCAAAAATACCAAACTTCGGAAATTCACAAACCTATGCAAATCTCATCCAAAAATTCCATAAATCATACCAATATACTCCTCTTAATATTCCACATTTAAAACCCTAAAAATCTCCTAACCGGCGGCGGCGCCGGCGGCGGCCGGCAGCCGTTTTCCGGCGACCTCCTATGCTCACCAAAAATTGGCAGCATCTTCCTCTCAACCTCCTCTACAACATTCCTAACTACCACAAACTCCAATTCTAAGCCTAACCATGTCGATCGAACACAAACAACCATAAATCCCTAAAACTTTCAATTATACAAACCACCCTAACGAGATCGAATTTAGCCGAAACCTTTTGAGGGATTACTCACCTAGATGAGGGCTACAAGTTGAGCCAAAAATCACGACCTATGGTGGCCGGAAGACGGAGCTCCGGCGAAAAACCCCTTCCGGCAGTCGAACCTTTCGGGGTTGACCGCTCCTTCACGGCGGGGTTAGGGGAGCTGTCACCGGTCCAAGAAGGTTGCTGGGTTGAAGACTAATCGATTGGGACCGGTGCTGCGGTCTGGGGCGGCCGGACGGCGGCGGACGGCGGTGGAGAAATTTCCGGGTGGAGAGAGGAGAAAACCGGGTGGGAGGAGAGAGAAGTCGGGAGAGAGGGAGAAGAGAAAAGGGTT
>NC_020493.1:19679844-19698341 GCF_000184155.1 Fragaria vesca subsp. vesca | reverse complement strand
ACTTTTATCTCATAAAATATCGAGCCTCTCAGACTCTATAATATATGTATGTATTTTACACACGTCCATACTTCCTATATAAATTCATGGGTCTACATAGGGCTACTACGCTCGCGTCCAACGCTCACGTCACGTCTTAATGCGGTGCTACACTACGCCATTAAGGTGGACAGACGGGTGTATAAATATGTGTCCATACCCCCTATGTGAATTAAAACACTCATATAGGGCTACTACGCTCACGTCCAACGCTCACGTCACACCATAATGCGGCTATATGCTACGTCATTAAGGTGGACAAACACATATGGCTAGCTAGCATTTTATATACATACTCTCTCATAAATACATATTTATATTCACCGAAAATCCCATTTTCGGTAACTCTCCAAGAGAAATAAAATTGTCAAAATAAACTGACGTCAAAATATTCCGCAACAATTATTGTTCAACCATGAACTCTAGCATGCATTTTATTTAAAACAAAAGTCCACTCACAAATTAGGCTTAAGCCTGACGTCGATCTAGGGTCTCGTCTGCTCAAGCCTCCTCACGTCCTGATCCAAAAATAATATTAATTTCCCAACTAACAATCCAATAATTAATCAAAATAGGCAAAATTACCCGAGAGCCCAAAATACGCTCATCATTGCCTAACTTTGATATTCTTAAATCGAAACGATCTGAACTTAATTATTATTCTCGACAGTCGTAATTACAACCTCCCCAAAAATACGACTAAAATCCTACGGCCGGATTTCTACATTAATTAACCGCCAAAAATACCAAACTTCGGAAATTCACAAACCTATCCAAATCTCATCCAAAAATTCTATAAATCACAACAATATAATCCCCTTAATATTCCAAATTTAACAACATTAAAATCTCCCAACCGGCGGCGGCTCCGCCGGCAGCGGGCCGGAGGCCAATTTTGGCGACTTCTAAATCCTATGAAATTTTGACAGCATCTTCCTCTCATCATGCTCTACAACTTTCCTAACTAGCATAAACCCAAAATCCAAGCCTAGCTATGCCAATCGAACAGAAACATCAAAAACTCTATAGAATTTCAACTTCACATTTCTCCTTACCTAGCTCAAGAGAGGATGAGCTGTTTGGAGGGGTTGCTGCACGGGAGGATGGCTACAAAACGAGCCAAGGATCGCCGGTTTTGGTGGCCGGAGGAGGGAGCTCCGGCGAGAGAACCACCACAGCAGCTAGCGGCTCCGGGCGTCGTTGCTCTCTCACGGCGGCGCTAGGGGAGCTGCTACCGGCCTAGAATGAAAGCTGGGTTGGAGGCAGTCAGTTTGGGACCGGAGCGGCGGCAGAGGGTGGCCGGACGGCCGGAAAACCGGACAGCGGGAGGGGCTCGGGAGAGAGAGGGAACCGGGAGGAGAAAAGAGAAGAAAAAGAGAAAAGAAAAATGGGCCTCAAACACCCGGTCCAACAACCTTATACACCAAAACCTACTCTAAAATTTACACCCCAAAATAATACCCTAATAAAAATTACCTTTTACTAGCTAAAATTTACCATTTTTACCGTCGTCATATTTTCCTCCCACGAATAATCCTCCGCACATAATCGTCCCCGAAACCCTTCTAGGGGCCAATTAAACTATAACTTCAATGACGGAGACGGTAAAATTCTTTTTATAAACAAGCTAGTAAATAAGGTAAAAAATTTAAGGGTCGGGATGTGACAGGCGGAGAATATATTAATGGTCCTATGCAAGAGTTTATGCAGTTACATGGAATTCGACATCAGATTTCAAATACTTATATTCCTCAGCAAAATGGATTGGCAGAGAGAAAAAATCGGCAGTTGCTTGAAGTTGTCTGTGCGTCTTTGTTTGGCATGAATGTACCTGTAGAATATTGGGGAGAAGCTGTGACATCTGCTGCCTACCTCATTAATCGTACCCTTTCTCGGGTTATTGAATGTCAAAACCCTCTACAACAGCTTCAGAAACTTATCTCAATTCCTTCGTTGCCTAACTCGGAGCCTCGTGTATTTGGATGTACAGTGTATGTTCATATTCCAAAACCACAATGAAGTAAGCTTGATCCTCGTGCAAGGAAGTGTATTTTTGTGAGTTATGAAGATTTTCAGAAGGGATATAGATGTTATGATCCTCTTACAGACACCATGCATGTATCCCTTGATGTTTTTTTTCGTGAATCTGAGCCTTACTACTCAGGGGGAGTATCAAAGTCTTCCCTTAAAGGGGAGAGAGCATATGAAGGGAATTCCCGAAATTACCTGAATTAGAAGAATTTGAAGAATTAGAAGCATTGTAGTTGAGATTTAGAGTTGGAGAAACCACAAACAACAAAGAGGCGCAAGAGAAGGACAAAGAGACAGAAGCTGCTGACGCTGACACAGGCCTACCTGCTGATGCAAGTGTAGGCTTACGTGATGCCCAGCCGAGCCAGACGAGCCGCGTCAGAGGAGAGACACAAGAGCCATGCGTTGTGCAGCTTGAGGAGGACGACGACACATGTGTTGGACCACAGCTGGAAGGCACTCTGAACTCGCCACGTGTCGTGCAGCCACTAGTTGACACGTCTTGTGCTGCATATGGTGTTGGTAGAAACGAAACAACGTCTTTACAGGGGGACCCACAAGACAAACCCATCAATTTAACTGCTGAGCCTTCAGATGTCGTCCTTGTAATTCTGAATTCTTCTGGGTCAGATAGTTTCCCTTTCTCTACACCATCAACCCAAGAATCTGCTGCGAATGTCCCTGCTCAGGTACCTTTAAATTCAAACCAGTTATATGGGGTAGATAATAGTGTAACTAGGAAATCATAGAGGGTTACCAAGGGTATTCCAAAGAAACAATATGAACTAGACACCAAAGCCAAAGCTAAATATCATATAGCTAATTACATGTCTAACCATAGGTTGGCTGGGTCACATGCTCTTGTCATTAATCAATTATCCAGTGTTTCTATTCTAATACTGTACAGGATGTAATGACGGATCCCAAGTGGACTCAGGTGATGAACGAAGAACTAGAGGCATTACAGAAAAACTCGACTTGGGATATTGTGCCTAAACAAGCTGGGAAGAAGACCGTTGAATGCCGTTGGGTACTCACCGTAAAGTTGAAAGTAGATGGGAGCATTGACAGGTATAAAGCACTGTTGGTTACCAAGAGATACACCTAGCGGTATGACATTCATTATGAAGAAACGTTTGCGCCTGTAGCAAAGATCAACACTGTCCGAATCTTGATTTCACTTGCAGTAACTAAAGATTGGCCTCTACGACAGTTTGATGTGAAGAATGCTTTCCTCAATGGAAACTTGGAAGAAGAGGTGTATATGGACATGCCCCCAGGAGCCAAATGTAGACCTTGCAATGTCGGAAAGGTTTGTAAGTTGAAGAAGTCTCTGTATGGTTTGAAGCAGTCTCCTAGAGCTTAGTTTGGAAGATTCTCCAAATCAATGAAGACATTTGGTTATAGACCAAGCAACTCGGATCACACTTTGTTCATCAAACGTAATCAGGGTAAGATCACCGCTCTGATTGTGTATGTTGATGATATGATTGTTACAGGAGATGACTCAAAGGAGATGACTCAAAGGAGATGGAGGCTCTACAGAAGTACCTTTCAAAGGAGTTTGAGATGAAGGACCTTGGACAGTTGAAGTATTTTCTCTGAATTGAAGTTGCAAGGTCAAAGACGGGGATTTCTTTATCCCAACGAAAGTATGTACTTGACTTGTTAGCTGGACCGAAATGCTTGACTGCAAGCCTGTTGAGACACCAATTGAGATAAATCACAACCTTGCCATATATCCGAATCAAGTTCCAACTAATAAAAGAAGGTATCAATGTTTAGTAAAGAGACTTATTTATCTTTCTCATACTAGACCTGATATTGCTTATGCTGTGAGTGTGGTTAGTCAATTTATGCATTGTCCCAGCGAAGAGCATATGGATGCAGTGTATCGTATTCTGAAGTATCTTAAGATGACACATGGAAAAGACTTGTTGTTTGAAAAGAAGGGTGAATTGGAAGTTGTAGGGTACACATATGCTGATTAGGCTGGTGATAAGACTGACTAACGGTCTACATCTGGGTGTAGGGTATACATATGCTGATTAGGCTGGTGATAAGACTGACTAACGGTCTACATCTGGGTATTTTACATTTGTTGGAGGAAACCTTGTGACTTGGTGTAGTAAGAAACAAAAAGTCGTTGCAAGATCAAGTGCTGAAGCAGAGTTTCGAGGTATGGCACATGGAGTTTGTGAGATGTTGTGGATTCGTAATGTATTAAAATAATTGGGTTTCAAACTCAAAAAACCCATGAACTTGCATTGTGATAGCACGTCTACTATTGAAATTGCTCATAATCCTGTTCATCATGACCGGACAAAACATGTGGAGGTAGATTGACATTTCATGAAGGAAAACTTAGACAGGAAAATCATTCGTTTCATTTTCGTGTATATGGAAGATCAATTAGCAGATGTTCTCACAAAATGAGTGTCAAGGAAAGTGTTTGACAACTCGGTTGACAAGTTGGGCATGATCGATATTTATGCACCAACTTGAAGGGGAGTGTAGAATATTTTGAATATATTTACTTTCCTTATATGTGTAGGTCAAATATTATGTATAGGTGTAGAAAATATTTTCCTATTAACACTATAATTGTATCTCTATATAAACTTTCTATATGAAAAAAAATAATACATTAAAACATATAAAACCATATTAAATCATTATTTTTTACTCATTCATCTCTTTTAAAAAAGATCTACAGGACACGGCCGTGCAGTCTTCGTTTTCACTTTTATTTAAAAGAGAAGAAGGAAAAACCCATAAACGACTTGACCATGGCAGTGACACCACCCACACGCAACCCCTGTCTCCCTCCATCATTTTTTTTTTGGACGAAATTTTGGCCTCCCTTCATCATTCATTCATAAAAAAAAAATGAAACTTCAGAGCAGTCACAGAAGACAAATATTAGCGTTGAAAACTTTGAACGAAATCCCACCCGTCCACCAGAGGCGGCCGAAGCCTCAGCCCTCCGATCTCCCCTCCTCCCAAACGCGTCCCCACCGGTTTTAGTCTGTGGCGCGCTTTCGCAGCACCAGCCTTCCCCCTCGGGTATAAAAGCCTCTCTTCATCGTCAAACTTCTCAACCAACTCCAAAACCCTCTCAAAGCTCATTTCCACAGATAGAGAGAGAAAAGTCAACTCAACACTCAGACATGGCTGACCACCTCCCCTCCGGCAACGGCGACTTCCCGGCGGTTCCGTCGCACGGCGGCCAGTACATTCAGTACAACATTTTCGGGAACCTCTTCGAGATCACCAACAAGTACCGCCCTCCGATCATGCCGATCGGCCGCGGCGCATACGGCATCGTCTGGTACGTCGTTTTTCCACAGGATCGCTTTCGCCTTTTGTGTTTTTGATTCGGTTTTTGATGATCGGAAGTTTTTGCAGCTCGGTGTTGAATTCGGAGACGAACGAGATGGTGGCGATCAAGAAAATCGCCAACGCTTTTGATAATCACATGGACGCCAAGCGCACGCTCCGTGAGATTAAGCTGCTTCGTCATTTGGATCATGAAAATGTGAGACTAGTGCTGCTTTTCTTGCAAGTGCTTTTTAATTCAGTCTGCTTATATTTGTGTATGTTTGTGAAAGTTGACATTTTATTACATAGAAATGGAATTTTTGCTATTTTTAGTAACCAGCTCAAGCAGAAGCTTTTTGGGAGATTATAGTAACTTTAGATGGAAAGTTGAAGTGTTGAAGTACATAATACCGTTTTTGGTATAAAAGCTTTTGCTGAAAGTAGAATGTTATGATTGTTGAATCAGGTCGTAGCTATTAGGGATGTGATTCCTCCACCTGTTAGGAGGGAATTTTCAGACGTATACATTGCCGCGGAACTCATGGATACTGATCTTCATCAGATTATTCGCTCGAATCAAGGTTTATCTGAAGAGCATTGTCAGGTACAAGTCTTCTTCAAATAACTTCGATTTTAGTTTTTGTGTACATGAATGGTATGAATGCTTGAAGACTGATTAAATTATGTTGGAATGCTTTGCAGTACTTCTTGTATCAGATTCTTCGAGGACTGAAGTATATACATTCGGCAAATGTTATTCATAGAGACTTGAAGCCGAGCAACCTGTTGTTGAATGCTAACTGTGACCTGAAGATATGTGATTTTGGCCTTGCCCGTCCGACTGCTGAGAATGAGTTATTGACTGAGTATGTTGTCACTAGATGGTACAGGGCACCTGAGCTATTGTTGAACTCTTCTGACTATACTGCAGCAATAGATGTTTGGTCTGTGGGTTGTATATTTATGGAGCTTATGAATAGAAAGCCTCTATTTCCTGGCAAAGATCATGTGAATCAGATGCGCCTACTGACAGAGGTAAGATGAATTATAGATAGGTGCAAGTAAATGTTGAATTTGAGATGACCTGACTTTTTATTTGGGATTGGAAGAATCGTAGTTTAGAAAAAATGATATGCCATGATAATGCTCATCCTCTGAGATATGTAATATGGGTTTTGTGATTTTGTGCTTGAATTAAAGGCATTTGGCAAATGCACCAAGTACATTACAAATGGAAAATATATACAATCAAACTTAGCATTCCAGGGATGATTTCTACCGTTTTAGAATGCTGAACACTTCTTAATAGTTTCTCCCAGTTTCTTGATGCTTCGTTCAAAATTACCTAATAATCTCTACCTGTTAAGTTCTACTGCCCTGCTTTCTTGGAGGACTGAGTTATTAAATATTTCTGAAAGAAATTTCTGTTGGATACATACTAAAATGCTTTTTATGTTTTGTTATAGCTTCTTGGGACACCAACTGAGTCTGATCTTGGGTTTGTTCGAAATGAGGATGCCAGAAGATATATTCGACAGCTTCCCCAATTTCCTCGTCAGCAAATGGTGAAGCTTTTCCCACATGTTCATCCATTGGCCATTGATTTAGTGGATAGAATGTTAACATTTGATCCCACTAAAAGGATAACAGGTAATTTCTCATCCCATATAATTCTTTTGGTGCTTTTTGAAACAGCAATATGTATATATGTGTAACTTTTTCATTACATGGTCTTAATGCTTACTGTTATAGTAATTACTAAAACTTGCCTCACCATGTGTTAATTGTGTTACTTGTGCCTTTTCAGTTGAAGAAGCATTAGCTCATCCTTACCTGGAAAGACTGCATGACGTAGCTGATGAACCAATCTGTACTGTTCCATTCTCTTTTGATTTTGAGCAACAATCCTTGGGAGAAGAGCAAATGAAAGATATGATATACAGAGAGGCTATAGCATTCAATCCTGAGTATGCTTGATACAATAAGCAGAAATACTGCTCGGTTCTTGTATTTATAAAATAGATTTGGACTTCCACTGCTCTTTGATCAGAAAGGTTATGGTGATCAAACTACTCCAAGCATCCGTGTGCATTGTGTTAAATAGAAGGCTGCCAATCAGGTCACCGTGATCATCATGTTCCATCTACATCATTACTCAGATGGGTTTGCTGATTTTACCACTATGACCGCCCATCAATAATACTAGATGTTTTATATTATTTTTGAGGTCAGTTCCTCTTCTTCTGGCAGTTGAACTTGTATTCAATTTATCTTGTTTGTATCTTAATTTTTTTTTTCTCTTGCCTTTTTCTGTAAGAAACTTGTACCATGTATATCACGATTGGATTGACGAACCTAACTGAGATTCAATAATATCTTCTATTTATTTCTTCTGGGGCTAATCTGGATTTCATTTTCCCAAGTTGTGAAGCCGTTATACTTGTGTTATCTGCCTCTATTTACTGGAAAAATTTATGGTTGTGAGATCGTTCTTGTAGTGTTTTGTTGACCACAATCATAGTTTTCTTCAAGATGATCTAAAAATCTCCGCACTGTCTGTGAGTGTTGATAATTCTAGTTCAAGTATTTTACTGCTCTGTTGTGTAGCTTGGTGGAAACTATACATTCTGTTAACCTTTGTTTCCGAAGAAATCAGTAAATGTTGGCTACCATCCAAGGAAAAATTACCTGCTGAATTGATCTAATGTTCATGACATTATGAACTTGGTTAGCTTGAAGTTTCCTACAATTATGGAAGATATGGCATTGACAGACTACACTTGCAGATATTTTAAGGTTAGAAGTTGGTACTTAATGTTATTAGTAGGGAACCACAATTAGTGTGGCATTGTACAGGACTACTTCTCATATATTTACAATATCTACGAGGACTGGGAAACTGGGAAACTGGTAAACGTACATATTAATAGAGGAAAAAATAGACTGTCTCAGTTGGGTTCATGGAGGGATCACTCTCTGTAAACACAGGAGCAGACATGTTGGATTCTGGTGGTAGACGAGGTGGTTGGATCATCGTTTTATTCATCAAAGGTCTCGTTCTGTTTCTCTCTCTATCTATCTAGATCTCACTCAAAGGTTTCTCTTCGTGCACACTTGTTCAACACAAAATAAGGAGGAAAAAAGAAACCCTTTTTCTTTAGCTAAACATATAGGTACTGGAACGTGAAGCTATCGTTTCAATCCTCGATGAACTGACAGAAAATTAACATAGAACACCAGATTTTTAACGCTGTGTAAAAACCTCAAAATAGAGGAAAAATCACAGCGGAGCACAAGCTCAGAACACGAACTCAACTAGATGAAGTTGTGTAGAGTCTTACAACCTCTTTGTAAACCCTGTACTATTACAAATCCCTATCTCTAGGCAGAACGTCTTCTTTTTCTTTCTTCAATGATCTTCTCCCAACACACAAGAGAATCACAATCGCACACACAACAAGTTCAACTCAACAAGGAACAGTTGAACTTGTGACCTTACTTGTGACCTTACAAAGTATTGCAGCGAAAATACTATCTCTCAAACGCTATGCGTGCAGAGATAGTTCTCTAAGAATAATTTTGCAAAAGGTGTTCTCGACTTTGGCTGGAGCACGTCTATATATTGAGCATCTGCGTCCACAACACAGCCTAGTCTTCATTAGTTTCCTAATAGGAAAACAAGTATCCATTAATTCAAGATTCATAATATCAATGAGATCAAATAAAATCAATTAGATAATATCAATCATATAATCAATTTATATTGACCCAAACACTTAATCACATGATTCCTAATCATATTAGGATCCTTTCCTTTCACAGCTAATACACCAAACGTACTAGACTTCTTACCTTTCAAGAATCACCAAATCAATTAACATAAATATACCCAATTAGATGAATCATCAGAAAATCATATATCAATGAATACAAATCCCAACTAAGTTAGGACTTTGTCTTCATGAGTCACACACACAAAAAAGGACTAGTATCACCTGCAATAATATTTCTTTCAACAAAGAGATATATAACAATAGAGTCCAATTTATTTTGATATAGGAATGCCAACTAAAACATATACCAACAAAACATGTGTCGGTTTTCTCTTTCTCTTGTTTGATCAAGTACTGTAATGTGCTCGACTGCTGGAGGATGACAAGCAGATTTGATAGTATATCTAATTAGCAAATATGATGTGAAGATCATTGATGTTGCTCAGATTTCAAATGTGTCCAATGGTTGCACTAGTTCCTATCATTGGAGCAGTTATTGCAGACTCTCTCTCTCTCTCTCTCTCTCTCTCTCTCTCTGAAGGTATAAGGTTGTTGGCAATCCTTATATAGAAAAAAACACAACCTATGAAGCCTAAAGCAATTGAGAGATTGGTCTTGCACATCTGAAGAACAAATTTGAAGAAGTAGAAGAACCAACATGAACTCATGGAACTCAGGTAAAATCATGCATATGCATTTCATGGTTTTTCACTGAGGATAGCAGTATTGTCTGCCATCCTAAAAATCTGGGTTTCCAGCTTTTTGATCTTTTGTTCTGTTGTCTTATGTTTAAAGTTCTTTACCCTTGTGGCATTAATTTTATGTCTGAGAAAGATCCTAATTTGAATTTCAAATTGACAACTAGAATATTTAAAGGTCTTGCCTTTGTGCTCAATTTAGTCTAGGGTTGAGATCTTTTGTTGTGCCAACCCGTGACCAAATGGTTTGCTGTAATGATGCCCAGATCAGATGTATTTGTCTGAGTCTAGACCAGTTCTTGTTGGCTAAGTCGTGGTCCACTGATGGACTGAGTAAGAGGTTATACAACCTTATTGCTCCATGTTTAAATCAAACCTGTTTTAGGAAAGGTATCATTGTGTCCTTGAGTTGGCTTGTGACAACCATGTTGGATCTGCAGCTGTCTTTGTTTGATATCAGAGAAAAGTGGTTTGCTAAACTAATGTGGTATTATGCTTTTGGGAAAAAGTTTGTAAAACCTTTTGTCTCTTGCTTTTAAATCAAACATTGTTTATGATAGTTTTGTTTGTTTCTTTCTTGGCCTAGAACAGCTGTATATGTCCTCTCCCTTTCAGAGTTATGCCAAGGACAAAAGTCCAAAACTCCTTCCTTGCTTTGGCCCTCATGCTTGCCCTCTTGTAGCACCTCTTTGGCTTGTGTCTCTCTATTGTTAGAGCACTCCATCAGCCTATATATATTGAGCAAGCCTGCCTTTGCTTAATGGTTGTCATAATGTAGTTTTTACATTTGTATTGTTGGGTTTTGGTTTTTCTTTTGCATTGTTCATTAGTCTCTAAGTCTTTCTTTTGTGATTATAAACCTTAGAGCTGAACAAAACATTTTCTCATAAACTCATTGCATTCTGCATACCATGAGATCAGTTGGTAGTGTAGCAGCCCCGGAAGTGTTCATGAAAGAAGCAGCTGAGGATAGCTGAGTTTTGATGTATCCCGCTGAGGTAGCTGGGTTCATGAAAGAATCAGTTTAGGATAGCTGAGTTTCTGAGAGTGAAACTTTTGAGAAGTGTTCAAGAAGAATTAGTTAAGTGATAGCTGAGTTCTAAGTTGAAACTTCTTATACCTTCATGTGTAGCCACTTAGAGACAAGAGAGGTAGATCTAGACTAGTTTGGGACTAGGTAGGATAGCAAGTCGTTGCTGTTTCCTATACTGAAATCTTGTAAGGAGTGAGGTACTCAGAAACAAGAGAGAAAGTATAGATCTAGACTAGTGGGTAGTTTAGGCAGGATAGCAAGTCGTTGATGTATCCCTAGACTATAATCTTGTAAGAAGTGAGTTTTACATAGTAGAAATGTTTGTCCCTCAAGAGTTAGGGGCACGGAGTTTTTCTCCCTGGTTGCAGGGTTTCTGCGAGTAAAAAACATCTTGGTGTTCATTGTTATTTTACTGCAACTTTTATTTATTGTCATTGTATATTTATTATTCAGGATAGCTATAACCCCTGCTATCCCTGAGAACGAATTTATATGAAAAAAAAAGTTGTTAAGGGCCTATTCACCCCCCTCTAGGACTTTTACTCTTATCTATCTTATAAAGATTTGTGTGCTTTATATAATTGTCTAAACGGGATGTTTATAAGATGAAATAGAATTCTAGAATATTCAGACAAAAAGAGAAAAAGAATTCTAGAATAGGTTTGTGGCAGGATTAAATGAAATCTTCCTGTTGAAGAAGCTTATTTTATTTCTTGGAAAAATTATTTTGTACATCAAGTTGCATCTTTTTTGTTTCAGTTCATCACCATTTACACTTGCAGGGAATGGTCTTATTCACTTTGACTGCTGCTCGACTCATTGAGGCCTCCAGCGCATGAGATGTATTGGATCAATCATGCAGAACAACACCATCAAGATTCAGTTTGTAGTCCTCTATGCCAGTACAGCTTCTGGCACCAATTGGGGTGGGAGGCGCTTGCTTTGGCATAGCAACAAAGATAGCAAACCAATTTGATAGACCGAAATATCAAGGGATTTTCTTCACATTATACACAACTTCTGTACGTCGTAAGTGCTACATCCATTGTCTATATTGACTTATTGAGGAGGACAATGTCAGTTAGGGATTGGGATTTCGCCTATGTGCATGCTGTTGCCAAATTGATTGGCTTAATCATTTTCTTTTCAGGAAGACATTTCTATCATCACATTAAGCCACAAGGTAGCCTGTATTCGTGAGTTTAGCTCGTGTTATTGTAGCTAGTATCCGGAAAAGGAAGGTCCTACCCTCATCCAGGATCACCACTCCAGCAATGATGGAGAGGCACAGAAGTTGCCTACAGCAACTAAAAAGAGCTTCAGGTGCAAATTTGATTTACCACCCTTGTCCATATACTTGCCTGTTTATAACCTTTATCTTCCTTATATATTAAGAACCTGGAGTAATCAGTATCTTTAATTCTTTTAGATATACGATTGATAAAGTAGTCTGAGGTTCACATCTAAAACCAATTGGCAATAGATGGAGCGGCTCAAACCCTTATAAACCACAGGCAAAGTCTCATTTTTCCTGATGTGGGATATATATCTCAACACGCCCCCGCACGTATGGCGAATCTTCAAGCTTAACACGTGGACAACATTTGGGGTGACGTAAAGTTCGTGTGGCCTTTGGGCTTCACACGTGGACGTCTGATACTATGATAAAGTAGTCTGGGGTTCACATCTAAAACTAATTGGCAATAGATGAAGTGACCCAAACCCTTATAAACCATAGGCAATGTCCCATTTTTTCTGATGTGGGATATATATATCAACAACGATTCTCTTGAATACGGTAGAAAAAACTACAACAGTTCACTTAACATGCAGTTCAGTAGTTGTATCTAAAACTCAGAGGCAAACAACAAACTCCAAAGATAGTCCAAAACTAATAATATATTTTAGCCCAAAACTGTAGCAATCATGTTTCATACTTATTAAGTTAATCTTATTAATTTGTTACTTATATAGACTTGATAGTAATTTTCTCACATGATACAGCTAAATGAATGATTAATATGTTGAATTTGTATGTTCAAAGATTTTGCTCCTGAAAGCATTGCTGTTTCTCACCAACTTAGACTTCAATAAGTATTTTCTGTTATGGAAGGCAAAATGGTCATATATATCCTGGAAAAAGGTGTATTTTATTAGTCTTGCATGTATGTAATCACATTTAATTTTACCTTCCTACGTTTCTTGTAGACAGATTTCCATACGACTGTTTTTCTTGGTATACAACCTCTATCTTTGTAAGAAATGTATGCTTTTTCCTTCTTCACACCGTGAGTACCAGTTGAAAAATAAATTATAACATATTCCACTAATGTGCATATATACCGAAATCTAGGAAAGAGGGAACAAAATTTCTCTCATAGGCTTTTGTGTCAGCAACATGGTTCATATAATTATTAGTTCACAAAACCGTGTAAAATTTTGTAGTAGAGATACCCATGGTTTGTCCCTGGCAGAGAAAACAGAATTTAATCCTGCAAATTCTTCTGCTAAACAATACCCTGTGGATTTCAGATGAAGCATTGTTAAGTATCAGTAACAAAGAACTCAGAAGGTGAAGAATAAAGATAAAAAATCTTGATACTCATCACTCCTCTGTTATCCTTGAACACTAAATTACATGATGGGTGATTCCACTTGCAGATTAGTGCCGGGGTCTTGCACTTTTGATCCAAAAGGACCAAGTGATGTGCGATGAGACTTTCTGCAGAGTCAACGTGCAAGCAAGCTTCTTGTCCATGTGGTATTCTGTATATTTTCATGATAGTATAGTGGTAGGCCGCCAAACAATATAATCTGCATATATTCATGATAGTTTAGTGGAAGGCAAAACAATATAATCTGATTCATTTACTACCAGACAATTGCACTATTGAAAAAGAACACAAGCATCCCTTATCATTTGGCATTCAGGATCCAGCAAATCAGGCCTGCTGGGATGTGGCCTGATATAGATATTCCGGCCCAGGGGAGAGTCGGATATTCTGTTGTATTGATATGATAGCTGATATGATAGATAGCGTATGCAATTGTAGGAAACACAATATCATCATTATCATGCACAATGAGTCGATGTTGAAATAACTTTTTTTTTAATCCCCCCAGTTACCAACTTACCATGAATATAAGTTTTGCATCCAATTGTTAGTGTCATGAAATAGAGCCACGTTTTTCACAATTTGACAGTGGTAGCTCTTTTTTGTTGCAGCTTTTTTGAACCGTGCTGCTGCGCTGAAAACTGAAGGAGACCTCAACCTGATGGATCCATTGCAAAGCCATGGATGCTATGCACAATCCAAAAAGTAATATTTTTCTTAGTACGGCAGTAGCAATGCTAAGCAGCTTAACAATCCTCCAAGCTCTAACCATGGATTGCTTGGTAATTCACTTTTCGAAATCCCAGCCGGCTCCATGCTAATCTTAGTTCCAACATCCACCTGCATTTCTATTCCACTGATCTAATAGTCCCCTGAGTCCCATCTGTCATAAACTGAGTCATCAATATCCTAGTCCACTTCAGCGACTTCGATTAGGCATGTGATACTTTGACAGCATACAGCTCAAAATTCTATGGTACCATGTCAGCCTTGTGGTTATTACCACAGCTGGGTTTGGTTGGTATTGGAGAAACATTTCATGCTCGGGGCCAAATTCAATTGGTCTATCAACAATTTCCAGAGAAACTTCGAAGCATGGAAATTGCAATGGTTGCAGTGAAAGTAGGCAACTAGGTATTGCTTTCTACTTGGGCACAGCTTTGATTGATCTTGTTTAAAAGACTTAAAGTTTGGTTACCAGTTAATATAAACCAAAGAAGGCTAGATAATGTGTACTGGATGGTAGTGGTAATGGCCGTGCTTAACTTCGGTTATTGTTGTACAAGAATCAGAATGCTATCAAGGGAGAAGCGACAGGATGTTCAGGCCCCCATACTTCATGTATGTGGTGGATCAGGCAACAGCATCGAGTGCATTCAGATATTCAGCTATCTCAGATATTCAATCATGAAATTTTCTTGTCAAGACATTCAATTATTATCTGTAGTGTTTAAATTCATGCATCTCAGGGAATGATGATTCTGCATGTAGTCTTTCTATGCCTGTATACGGATAGCTCTGGCACCAATTGGAGTGGCTGCACTTGCTTTAATGTAGGCATGTAGCCATTATATGCATTAAGGACAATGTCAGCTGGGGATTAGGTATCAGCTTTTTTAGATAGCATTGGTTCAACCATTTACTTTGACAAAGCCATTAATTTCTACGGTCACTGTGAGCCAAAAGTAGCGCATTAGTGAACTTGGCTTGTGTTATTGTTCCTACTATGGGAAATTGAAGGTTATGCTCTCAACCAGAAGGGAATATTACTACTACTGCAGTGATGGGAAGCAAAGCTAGTGCCTGCAACACCAAAGAGGTACGGAATTGACTTGACATGCGTACATGCACGCCCATGTTTTGGTGTCAACAATCATGATGCACCCATTAATTGTACCCTATTTCTACAGAAAACATAATGTTCATCTGTTTGATTCGTTTCTGTTTTTCATTTGGTGGAGAAAAAGCACATCTACTTCCTTTTCACATCCTAATGCCACTGCAAAGGTAAGGTTCTTTCATGTGTATTTTTTTCTTTCTTTTGAAAATAAAGGGGAGGTAGAGAACAGTTATGCTCTTCTGTCTTCATTTTCATCAAACCATAGTGTATAACCTGAATCTTTCAGGCCTCTTTTGAACTGCGAGCGATATTAAAAAACAGGGCTAGAAGATTTTGGTTAACCATTCATTATCCTGATTCTTTTGTTCGAAAATCTTTGATCGATAGAGAAGCTCTCAAGTGAGTGTGGGAGCTTTAGTTTGTAAATACTTGAACATTGAATTAGTCATGCGTGGTTTTGAAGCTGGGAAAGCAACCAGAATAGTGTTCTTCCCAGCGATTTAGCTATCCACTAGCAATATTTTTCACTTAGCTCAACTAGCATTTCCGTATTTCGTTCTGTTGGTGGCTTGGTGCTCTAGCTTTTTCTATAATTATTGATGATCGATCAAAAGTTAAGGAAACGTGCTTTATATTATTGTTGAGAATTCAATTATATCTGATGGCATTGTTCCACATTACTGAACCCCGGCCTGCGATCTTACTCCCTCCACAAAGTATCTTATACATGCCATAACAGGTCTGGACGGAGTTAGTTGTTCTATCACTTCTATGTTTTATGATTTGTATCGTCATGATGAAGCGACAAGCTATAGGATATAACAGGAATATTCTACAATACCTCTCTATATATGATACACTCGTTCAACAAAGTTGTTGTCATTGTGGTAAACAAACAGAGTTGTTTATGTAATATTAGTTATATTATTTGTAATTAATTACTTCATATACGACATATTTACAAATTTATGAACAATGGTTGTCGATGTGGTAACTTTGTATATTTATACATAAATATACACACACATATTGTAATTTTGTTATCAATGCTGTAAATTGAGTTTAATCATATTATTATTTAGGTTCAGTTAGTTCTGAAATAAGTGTATGATATACATCAAGGTACCGTAGACTAGACCTTTTACATGAAGAGAAGTATATTGATGATCGGAGATTTTGGACGGTAAAGAATTTGTAACGTATTAACTTGTGTGAAATCAAAGATTGTCTTGTTGAAAAAAAGATTTGAATAAAAAGATGAAGGTTTAAAGAGACATTTTTTTTTTTTTTTTTAAACTGACAAGGATTAGGCGATATCAGCTCCTCTATAGCAGTCTGGTGGTTGACAGAGCACTCACTCTACCCCAAAGACGACCGCTACAACCGGGAACCCACCGCCCGTCCCTTATCAGAATTTTTATTTAAAATTATAAAAGAAATTACATGAAAAGAGGAATGGGGGACTAGGCCAAAACCATTCCAATTACAAACAAAAATACATTGTTTCTTCTACCCATAAAAAACCAGGCAATTTTCCCACTATGAAAACCGATAATTAGAGATACCCAAATAATCCGCTTGCAAGAAACCATGAAGCTCAATAGGAGGATTATCATACCAAGTAAATGAAGCATTTGACAACCCCAAGTTTGCCATCTTGTCAGCCACCATATTTCCTTCTCTAAAAATATGACTGCAACGGAAGTTCATTTGACGAATTATAGAAAGACAGTTATTCCAACGAACAGAGTCCACGGAGGAGAAAAAGACCTGGAAGAGAAGCAAGCTACCACACTAACAGAGTCACTTTCCAACCATAAGTAGACCCACCCTTTATCATGAGCAATTTCAATTGCCAAGATAACAGCATAAAGTTCAGAATAAAAGGAAGTAGTCCATCCAAGCGAATGACAAAAACTCCCTAAAAACCCACCTGAGGCATCACGAAACACACCCCCACAAGCTGCTGGACTTGGATTGCCTTTTGTTAAACCGTCTGTGTTAACTTTGATCCAAGGAAAAAACGGAGGCTGCCATAAGACATGTTGAATTCTGGGAACCTTACCACCTTTAGGAGCAACTCCAAGAGAGGCTAATAAACAGGCATCAAGAACACCCTTATAGTGACTAGGAGCAAAAAGGCTAATTTGACGAATCCATGCCATAATAGAGCAACACATTGTATAGAAATTAGGGGGTCGATTATCAAACCTTAGCTTATTCCGAGCCGTCCATAGAGCTATGAAAGTAAACATGCCAGCTACTAGCCACAAATTAAAAAGCTGCGAAGAGAAAGGCTTTCGACAATAGCTCTTCTAGAAATCTATCAGGGAGTTGAAAGAAGATAAAGAAGTGCCAAATTGAGCAGCTAACCATCTCCAGACCTGTTGGGAAAAAGGGCATTGTAAAAATAAATACAATGATGTCTCACCAGAACAATAACATAACAGACAGATAGTCACAATAAGAATTTCATTAATTTTCACTCTATCATCAGTTGGAAGCCGATCAAAAAGAATTCTCCAGACCAAAAAAGAGTAACGAGGTGGGATGAATGATCACCATACATTACAAGCCCAATCTTTGACAGTGTTGTGGTGCCTCAGAAATTCATACCCAACATACCCAACAGAAAAAGTTAACTCACCGGAGGAAGAGGGTTCCCAAATAAGCATATCTGACTCATCAATAAGAGGGAGTGCCAAATCTGAAATCTGCCTAGCCAAGAGCGAAAAAGCTTGGCAAAAGAAGGGAGGAAGCTGCCATGACTGATGAGAAATAAAATCTGCGACATGAAGATTGCTGAAATAAGACCAATTTGAAATACCCAAAGTCTCCAAAATAGGAGCTTGAAGCCATTTATCCTTCCAAAAACACACAGTTTTACCATCTCCAATTAACCATCGACAATTTTGTCTAAAACCAGAAGCAACCGACCGAAAACCTGGCCAAATTGAGGATTTGCGATAGCCCAGCTTGCAAGCATTTAGAATAGGATACCTTGACCGTACGTAATCCCCCCATTGAGAATGAGAAGAGAAAGAATCCCAAGCAAACTTTAGGATAGCAGCTGAATTAAGAGATGGAAGATCACGAATACCAAGCCCACCTTCCAGCTTTGGGGCACAAACCCGAGCCCAGCGAATA
>NC_020493.1:19673021-19679824 GCF_000184155.1 Fragaria vesca subsp. vesca | reverse complement strand
GCAATCGACCTGCACGGAACCCCAATATTCGTTGAATTGTTGCTTGCCTATGATGATACTTGACACCAAGGTAAAAAGTACTTTTCGCCGCATTAATATATTGACCAGAAGCTGCACTATAACGGTCAAAAAACCTTCTCAAATGGCTAAGAGATAATTTATCCCCACGACAAAAAACAATAAGGTCATCTACATATAAAACATGAGAAGGGGGAGTGCAGGTTCTAGGAAAAGATATAGGCTTCAATCGACCCGAACCAAGTAACATAGATAAACCACGGCTGAGAGCTTCTTCGGCAAGACAAAATAATAATGGAGAAAGAGGATCCCCTTGCCTCACACCACGAGAACAAGAGAAAAACCCATGAGGAGAACCATTAATTAAGATTGATAACCTTGCCGACTTAAGAATAGTAATAATCCAACTGGTGAAAATATTAGAGAACCCAAAATTCTTGAGGACTCTATGTAGAAAATCCCAATGCAGCGTATCAAATGCCTTAGCAATATCCACTTTGATCCCCACATTACCACTGTAGGCCTTGCGATCAAGGAGATTAAAACATTCAGACACTGTGCCAATGCAACTAGTAATCCTCCTACCTGGAATAAAAGCACCTTGCTCTGGAGATATTATACGAGCAGCAATTGGACCCAAACGAGAAGCCAAGATCTTTGGAATTATCTTGAAAAGAAAGTTGGCTAAGGCAATCGGCCTGAATTGAGTAATTTCATGGGCATCCTGAACTTTTGGAAGAAGAACCAAAAAGTTGCAATTTATGTTAGGAAGCAGCCAATTTTGCATAAAAAATTGCCTCACACATGCAACAACATCCGAACCGACAATATCCCAACAAGATTGATAAAAACAACCTGGAAATCCATCGGGGCCTGGTGCACTAGAAGCATCCATAGCGAAGACAGCATTTTTGATTTCTTCAGTAGAAGGGATTACTGTAAGCCAATCATTTTCTGCATTGGTGACCAAAGAAGGAATAACAGAGCATACCTCATCTAGATTCCTTGGAGTAGAGGAGGAAGAATAAAGATTTTGATAAAACCCCACTACATAAGCTGCAATATCTGAGGGTTCAAAAAGAATCCTTTCTCCATCATGAATTGAAGACATTTGGGCACTAGTAGAAGGAACCTTGGCATAGGCATGGAAAAATGAAGTACTACGATCCCTATCCGTGAGCCATTTTACTCGAGCTCTATCCTTCCAATAGCTTTCTTGCATCTTGACCGTATTCAAAACACGAAATTTTGCATCAACCTCATCTTCAAATTTTTGGTCAATCATACCATGAATAGCAATGTTCTGCTGAATTGCAGATAAAGCTTCACGAGCCTTATTAACATTCTGATGGACATCCCCAAATACCATTTTATTCCAATTTCGCAAGCAAGATTTCAAGGCCTTCAATTTTTTACACAGTGACATACATCGGGCAGCCCCAAAACTTACTAGAACTCCAACATGTAGCTACTGTGTCATGAAAAATAGGGTGATTCAACCACATGGACCGGAACCGAAAAGGCTTTGGACCACTTGGGGAGAGCTTTGAAGCAGAGAAAATTAAAGGAGTGTGATCAGATACTACCCGAGGCAGGGCAATACAACTAGAATAAGGCCATGCTTCAAACCAACTAGTATTGCAAAGGGATCTGTCTAATCGAAGCTCCACATAATTCTACGTAATTCAACAATAAATTAAAGAAGTCTTCTTTTTTTTGAAGACTTCATTATATATACATGCTGCGACCGCTTTCAGTTTGACAATTTAATTCCATCTTTACACTACTACAAGAGCAAGAACAAAAACAGCAGCAACTTGAGCTTCTTCAATAAAGCTCACCACCTGAAAGTCCAGCATATATATATGGCTAGCTCCCTCTCTCCTCTGTCATCAGATTCCGGTAGCAGGCGCGGTGGTTGGATCACTTTCCCCTTCATCACCGGTCTCTCCCAGACTCCTCGACCTCTCCTTTCTTTCTATACACACAGAGCCATGTTGCACTGATAACACAAGAAGCACTACATGCAC
Organism: Fragaria vesca subsp. vesca; assembly: GCF_000184155.1. Lineage (NCBI taxonomy): Eukaryota > Viridiplantae > Streptophyta > Magnoliopsida > Rosales > Rosaceae > Fragaria > Fragaria vesca. The sequence goes on along the minus strand of NC_020493.1, from coordinate 19,677,776 downwards.
TAGAGCTTTAAACTTGTCCGAACTTTTAACTTGATATATAACAAAAAACATCCTACTAATTAATTTGGTGAAGATGATTGTTTTCTCTGAATATTGGTCAGGGGCGTTGGCGGGATTGACAGTCGCATCCGGAGGATGGGGTTCCAATCTGATTGTGTACCTGATTCAAGAATTCAATGTAAAGAGCATTGCTGCAGCCCAGGTTTCAAACGTGGTCAGTGGCTCCATCAACTTTTTTCCAGTCATTGGAGCCATCATAGCTGACTCTTTATTAGGCTCTTTCCCAGTCATCTCAGTTTCCTCATTCATTTCTTTGCTGGTATGTAAACATACAATCTGTTAACTACCATGAATCGTATATTCTTTGATGAAGCCCTCAGATGAAAATCCCTGTCTCTAAGTCTTCTTGGAACATACATGAATGACATTTTACAGGGGATATGTCTTCTAGCATTAACAGCAACACTTGGTTCATTAAGGCCTCCACCTTGCGTTATCGGATCAGATGTATGCCAACCCACCACCAAACTTCAACTTGCAATCTTGTACACAAGTATAACTCTGGCATCGATTGGTTCGGGCGGCACACGCTTTACATTGGCAACAATTGGAGCTAATCAGTTTGATAAGCCTAAGAACCAATCAACTTTCTTCAATTGGTTCTTCTTCACCAATTATATTGCTTCAGTAGTAAGTGGTACAGTCATTGTGTACGTTGAGGACAATGTGGGATGGAAATGGGGTTTCGGCATATGTGTCATTGGTAACCTAATTGGCTTGGCCATTTTCTTGTCCGGGAGCCGTTTCTACCGTTTTGATAAGCCGCAAGGCAGTCCATTCATTGGTTTAGCTCGTGTAATAGTTGCTTCTACTCGGAAACGGAATCTCCATATCTCATCTGATGAAAGCAAAGATTTTTACTATGGGCATGGTGGAGTGACAGATGTAGTGGCTGCAACACCGAGCAAGAGCTTCAGGTACAGATTTTAACTGCTTGCACCATTTTCTTTGTCGATCAATTTATGTATTGGCTGAAAAGAAGTCTCTCGTCATATCTAAGCACTTCTTTTCTTATCTGGGAAAGTGAAAACTCTGGAGAGTGACTACTGATGAGGAGCTAGCAGAACAACATATATGGGATAGATTGAGCATGCTCAAATCGAGTTGGATCCATCTTGCACAAAAAAAATAAGTTACGTTCTCGAAAATATGAATCATCAAATTACATACAATGGTGCCTTCTCTGTTTGCAGGTTCCTTAACCGGGCAGCGCAGAAAATGGAAGGAGACACAAAACCTGACGGTTCAATTCTGAAACCATGGAGACTATGCACAGTTCAACAAGTAGAAGACTTCAAGACCCTTGTGAGAATATTGCCATTGTGGTCGAGTAGCATATTCTTAGGTACCCCAATAGCAGTACAAGTCAGTTTGACTATACTCCAGGCTCTCACCATGGACCGTCACCTCGGTCCTCATTTCAAAATACCAGCTGGGTCTATTATAGTTGTTGAACTAGTCGCCTGCGCCTTTTTTATCGCAATCCTGGATAGGTTCTTATGTCCCTTGTGGCAGAAGTTGTTTGGTCAGTTTCCAACTCCCCTCCAACGCTTAGGGTTAGGCCATGTACTAAATGTGCTCGGCATGGCTGTTTCAGCACTGGTCGAGTCCAAAAGGCTTAAGATCACCGAAGACCACCACCTCCAAGACAAGCCTGGTGCCATCACCCCAATGCTGGCCTTGTGGCTCTTCCCACAGTTGGTTTTGGTAGGCGTTGGAGAAGCATTTCATTTTCCAGGACAAGTTGCATTGTATTACCAAGAATTTCCTGTTTCGCTGCGAAACACATCGACGGCGATGATTTCGTTGATCATTGGGATGTCGTTTTATCTAAGCACGGGTATAATCGATTTTGTTCGGAGGGTTACAAGTTGGCTACCTGACAATATAAACAAGGGGAAGCTGGACAATGTGTATTGGATGTTAGTTGTGGTTGGGGTGGTGAACTTTGGTTATTATTTAGTGTGCGCAAACTTGTACAAGTATCAAAATGCAAGTGATGCGGACAGCTCTGATGAAGTGAAGATGAGTGACATTGCTAGTTGATGAAGCCATCAGCTTCGCTGTGTTTGATAACGTTGTGTTTTCTATCTGGTATCAGTTTATCTTAAGCTCACAGAACATTAATGTAAAGTTAAGGCGGGCAAGAACTGTGTGTGCACGTGTTGACATCCCTGAAGATTGTCGACAATAAAAAAACAGGGGTAGAAGATTTGATGTTAAGTAGATGATAATAATCATTCATTCTCCTGATATTTTTGTTCGAAACAGCTCGCTCAATGATAGAGAAACTTTTAGGTGAGTGGGAGCTTTGCAAATGAACCATATATTATTCAATCAGCATTATTCATGCATGGTTTTGAAGCTGGATGGCAACCTGCAGAATGATTCCCAATCAACCTATATCACAGTCCTGGCCACTAACAAGATTTTTTTGCTTAATTGGCTGCACTTCTGTGCATAGTTGGAGATGATGCATTTTGCCAAACCCATTTCTTATTGTTGGTGCTCTAGCTTTTCTATTATTGATGATCAAAAGTATCTCTAACACGTGCTTTCTATTGTTGATGAGAGTTCAATCAGTATCTAGCTGATGGAATTGTTTCACATTAACTGATGAGACCGACTCGACGTTAACCATGCCAATAAATTAAGTTGTTGATAGTTGCATGGAGTTAATTAGTTTTTCTAGCTATATCGTCATGATGAACACTTGGAGGTCAAATGTGATTCAATATATTTAGAAACAAAAAAATTTAGACACGTGCATATTCAACCAAAGTAGCACCAAATTTTATTTAGAAGAAAGAATGTACTCATAACTTCTTAATATATAAGAATACTACTCCTTGATCCGATCCTCCAGCCTCTAGATATTAGTTCACCACTTATCAGTACTAGCTAGTGTCACTGAGTAGTCATGAACTACTTACAACAGTGAGGAGTCTGTATTTGTATCAATTTTGACCACCTATACGGTTATTATACCTATCACTTCACAATTGGTGAAACTTGAAATTAAGTGAAAGAAAAATAGGCCAATTACATATAAGTCCATTTTGAGACATTTTTTCCCACATAGATCCATCCCAACATTTTTACCCACATAAGTCCACCCAAGTCTAAATAAAGTTTTGTATTAAGTATTAAAGTTCAACATAATTACAGACTGCCATCCAACAAAAAAAATTAGATTTTCTCCTTTATATTTACAAGAATGCCACTAGTATAAAAAGTCAACAACCACTCTCATTTCGGAACAGTCTCCGGCGGACCTCCGGCGAGGTTTCCGGCGAAGTTTCCGGCCGACCTCCGGCGAGATTTCCGACTGACCTCCGGCGAGATTTCCGACTGATCTCCGGCGAGGTTTCCGGCCGACCTCCGACGATGATAAAAATTACTACTACCAGCTAAAAAACTACTACCACCGCTATAAAGCTACTACAAAGTTTCCGGCCGACCTCCGGCGAGATTTCCGACCAACCTCCGGCGAGGTTTCCGGCCAACCTCCGACGATGACAAAAATTACTACTATAAGCTAAAAAAGCTACTACCACTAGCTATAAAAGCTACTACCACCGCCTACAAAAGCTACTACTGTGAGGTTTCTGATAAAAACAAAAACTACTACCACCAGCCACAAAAACTACTACCACAAGCTACAAAAGCTACTACCACCGCCTACAAAAGCTACTACTGTGAGGTTTTCGACGAACACAAAACTACTACCACCAGCGACAAAAGCTACTACCACCAGCTACAAAAACTACTACCACCGCTACAAAAGCTACTACTGTGACCGCCGTCACAAAAGCTACTACCACCAGCCCAAAAGCTACTACCACCGCCTACAAAGCTACTACCACCGCCTACAAAAGCTACTACCACAGCCTACAAAAGCTACTACTGTGAGGTTTTCGACGAACACAAAAAATACTACCACCAGCCACAAAAGCTACTACCACCATCTACAAAAACTATTACCACTGCCTACAAAAGCTACTACGTCCATTGATTCATCAAATTCCACAACTAAATTAGCAGTCAGTGATGCGTGATCAAGAAGAATAGAAATGAATCGGAATACTCACAAAACCATAGCCCTTGGATCGGCCAGTGTCCTTGTCAGAAATGACAACCGCCTCAAGGCGGTGGATCCTCGATAGATCTGCACCTCACTGACGAATCACCTTCGTCGTCACCGTCTCGAACTCATAGGAGAAGGTGCGGAGAAGAAGATGACGAGGCTGATCAGAGAAGGTGCGGCCAGTGATGAGGGGGCTGATCAGAGGATCGGAAAAGGTAGAGGAAGGTCCACACACACTGGGGAGATCTACTAAGGCGCATAAATCTCTGCTTCCAACGGCGGCGGGCGCCGAACAAGTGGTGGATGACGTCGTCGGAGTTGGTTGGACCTTGTAGATCCGGCTGCGCGTTGAGGAGATGCAGTCGAGGTTGAAGCGGAGGTCGTCGAGGAGTCGTCGATGGTGGATCCATATGTCATCGTCAAGGCGACGGCATCGTCAGAGCCGGAGATGCAATCAAGGCTGAGTCGGAAGTAGCGCCGAGGCGGCGGCGGCTTCGAGAGAGAGAGAGAGAGAGAGAGAGAGAGAGAGAGAGAGAGAGAGAGAGAGAGAGAGAGAGAGAGAGAGAGAGAGAGAGAGAGAGAGAGAGAGTAGAGTAGAGAGAGAGAGA
>NC_020493.1:19663086-19673001 GCF_000184155.1 Fragaria vesca subsp. vesca | reverse complement strand
TTGTAGCCCATAACCAAAAGCCTTGATCCAATACCCAGAAACCCAAACCCGAGCCCAAAACAACATAGGAAAAGAAAAACAAAAGAAAGCTTGTTGTTGTAGATTTGTAGAACGACAGTCGCCTTCTTCTTCCGCCCTCATCTTCATCGACCCCGGCCTCCTTCTTCCTCAATTCTTTCCATTATGAAAACATCGTTCAACCGCCTCAAAGAAACCCAGAACCTTCTTAAGAAAAGTCAATTTTCACGGCTACCGCCATGAACAAGCAGAACGTGTCAGTTGCCTGGAGACCAGCTGCTAAATCTTTGAAGCTATACCATAGGAGCTAGAACCCTAGGGGTCTGGTCTAGCACCTAAACGGGTAAGATTTCAGATGCACAATTCAATTTTGCTTCCTCTGTTCTTATCATGGACTCCACGTTCTTCTCTCTTTCTGGACACTATAAATAGGACTAAATTCTGTAGAATTTTTTCTGGGTTTGTAGTAGTCTTTCCTACTTTAGAGTAGAGTAGAGAGAGAGAGAGAGAGAGAGAGAGAGAGAGAGAGAGAGAGAGAGAGAGAGAGGGAGAGAGAGAGGATTGGTGTAAAGGAGAGGAGGGCATTTTAGGTACATCGTAAAAGTAAAATAACAGATTTAGCCTTAAAAGTGGACTTATATGAGTAAAACTGTTATGGTGGACTTATGTAGGAGAAAATGTTCAGAATGTGACTTATATGAAATTTTCTAAAGAAAAATAAAAGAAAATATTGAACAAGAAGAAAGGTATAATAATGTAAGGGTTAAGACAATACGATTCATGCAGTAAAGAAAGTATTGCATTCACTTCATTTACTTACAACAGTAAACCTTTATATTTCAACTTTGACCACGTTAAACGGTTGGAAGTGAAAGAAACAAAATTACAATAAAACAAGAAGACAGGGTTAGGACTGGAGACAAATGGATTCCTGCAGACAAGATTTATATATTTCATTTTCAAAAATTGGGGATAGAAAATTCACAATATTGCGGAGAAAGTTGACAATTGTGATTAGCCAGTGCTTTACAGGAGAGAATAAGTATTGATGATACATTTGAGATCCAAAAAGTATTAATGATTGTGATTTGCTATCCTATAAGCCAAATCTGTAGGAGACTGTGTGAGCAAGATTAATATTAATATTTTTTTTTTTAGACAGGGAAAGGTTAAATTTTAGCAAAAAAAAAAGTTATAAAGAAAAACCTCTCCAACAATTAAATTAGTTAACACTAGTTAAACAAAGGAAAATGATTCTTGGCTTTAATATTTGCGGCCTTAATCTTAGGTGGCATGCTATGTCACCTAGACACATCACCAATTAAAAATATTATGTCATATCATTTTTAAGCAAAAAGACAATCTTATCATTCCAAATTCAATGGCTCTACATTATTTATCTTTTTATTAAGAGAAAAAAAGATTGATTTTTTGTCTTTCTTTTATATTTAAAAATATATAATTTCTAGCATTTTCTTTCTCTTTTCCTTTTCATCACTATCATGCTTAGATTAAACATTAAAATACAGTGTGAAAATACATATAAATATGAGAATATACTTGTTAAAATACACGAATTCTTATGAAATACACACACACACACACACACATATATATAATTGGTCCAAGAAAAAACAATTTCTTACAGAAGAAAAAAATTACATATATATATATATATAATTCGTCCAAAATAAAGTTTATACGTAATCATCCAAAGGAAGTTCGATAGAGATTATTCTATTTTTTATTTTATTTTTTAAATTTGATATAGAATATGGCATATAGATATCATAATTTTATTGTGTAAAAATAAAATATTAAAATTGATAAGTTAAAAGTCTAGAACTAAATTTTGATTTACAAAGATAGAAGGAAATTTTAATAAATTTACGAAATTAATTTATGGTATAAAAGCCTAATTTGGTATGATTATTAACTTGGTCATTATTAATAAATTAATTAAATTTGGTATATACGCATCCATATTAAAATGGTAAGAAAATATTCCATATTAGTATATAGCATCTATTAATTGTTAGGGTTAATATTGTATTTTTATCTAAGAATGAAATGTCATGATTTAATAAATTGATGATGTGTTTATGTGACATAACATGCCACATAGGATTAAGACCATAAATCTTAGGCCTTATTAAGGCCCTCTAGCACTACCCTTAAACAAAAGAAAGGCTCTAGAGGTAGAAATGAAAACTCTACTTTGCCATGGCTAGCTTCTATTCCCATGTCGGTTAGCTAGGGTTTCTTGGCTGTGTGGCGCTATTCTTCATTCCATGGCTACTATTCTCATGTCAACAAAGTCTGTAGCAGCTTCTGTTGCCTCCGCAACTGCAAATCTTATCTTCAAGTAATCTCTGTGCAATCAAGATGAGCCGGTGGATATGGGGAACCTCTAGTGTCCCAATAGTGGTTTTGTAGCCCAACGCTTTTACATGATTGGGAGACTTTCAACCCCTATGGAAGTTCAAGCGAGAGGAGATCGATACCTATTCACCTTCACCTTAGAACGTGATGTTAACCACGTCCAACACGGTGGTCCTTGGGCCTATCAACGTGCGATGATCCTACTCAATGATTACAACTGATTTTCAGATATCATGGCGGTGCCGTTGGATTTCGTATGGATCTTGGTTGAAATCATAGGTCTGCCAGTGGCGCTTTCCACCGCAGCAACGACGAGAATGGTTACAGAGACAATTGAAACAGTCCTTCAGGTTGACAACGGTGGCTTTCAGCGCAGTCGCGTGAGTTCGCATCAGCCGGTTCGTTTGGACCATCGTATTAAGGCTTCCTCTGATGATGTTCTTTTGGTGACATATAAGTATGAACAACTCCTTGGTTGTTGTCGCACCTACCCTATGATCAATTATGGGGGATAAGCTTGCCCCCGTGAGACAGTGGAAGTCCGCAAGTTGGCTGTAACTCCGACTCCGGCACCAGCGGCTCATGCTATGGTATTTAGGGCTAATACCTCTCAAACCCTAAATGAACGTTTGATGCCATCAATATCATCCCTTTTCCCCAAAGAGAAGAGATTGGTTCAAATAAGAGAAGTGTCGGCGTTCCCGTCCCTGTCCCCGTCCAAGATCGCCGACATGTGACATGAAAGAGAGGAGGAGAAAGAGTCTGACGGTCAACGTGCAAAGCATGCATTGGCGCTTGTACCACTGCCTCTGAATCCTAAAGAGATAGGATTCACTATTTCAGACAAGGGTGCCCTATGGATCAAGATGACTGGAAAGTCGTCGAAGAAGCGTGACGCCCACAAGGAAGCCTCAACAAGAAGCTGATGATGAAATGGGGGATATCTCGGATTCAATGGAATCGGGATCGGCGACATCCGCCGAAGGGAATACAGGCCTCAGAGCAAAGGTTGAGGAGGAGTAATCTCTTAGTCCGACTAGGAAATTAAGACACCTATATGTGCCCTAGCAGCTTCCTCCTACCTCTCAATTGATGAAAAGTACACCATTGGGGTTTGAGGTCTCTAATCGGGAATGGAAGTTGAGCTTTTAGGGTATGGTAGGTAATTATACTTTCTAGTTTTTCAAATCCACTTTTTTGGATGTACTTTGAGGTTGCTCTTTAAATTCTAAGATGTAGGTTTCGTATTAAGTTTTTAAACTTTGTTTGAGTGGTCATTGGACCCTCTTGCTTGACCTTTTGGTCATGATGATTTCTATCAATGAGAGTAATTCTTTTTCACCTTAAAAAAAAGAGTCTCTATAAACAAGTATTTAACTATGCACCAACTAGTAAAAAGTGCTCTAATAGATTACGTCTATATTTATTTTGATATAATGGTGCCACAAATAAAATATGACTAAACAATTATGAAATATAATTATCAAGAGGAAGATCGATAATTGAAGAGATGTAACTCAACAATAAAGAAGTAGCCATAACGATAAAATTCATCATGCAGCAACCACTTTAGTTGACAATTTAATTCTACTGGATCGGCGGATCGGAATACCAACCACTAGGTTCATATAATTAGATAAATCGTCCTTTCAAAGAAAAAAAAAATAAGGTCCTACTAAAACTGGAATATTGACCTACTTAATTAAGAAACTGAGAATAGGTATTAACTAAGTGGGTTCACCTATCTCGTTGAGTATCACAGACACTACTACAAGCAAGCATAAAAACAGAAGCAACTTGGTGCTTCTTCAACTGAGCTCAGCTACAAGTCCAGCATGGCTATAGCTAGCTCCCTCTCTCCCCTGTCATCAGATTCGGGTAGCAGGCGCGGTGGTTGGATCACCTTCCCCTTCATCACCGGTCTCTCCCAGACTCCCTCTGTCTTTTCCCTCTAAATTAACAATGTTGCTCTGATAATACAAGCACTGCATAGAGTTGTCCAAAGTCTCTACTTTGTAACAAGAAAAATCCCACTTAATTTCTACCAACAAAACTATTCTTAATCTTTTGGTGAAGATGATATTGTTTTGTATGAATATTGAGCAGGGGCGTTGGCAGGCTTGACACTCGCAGCCGGAGGATGGGCTTCAAATATTATTGTGTATCTGATTCAAGAATTCAATGTAAAGAGCATTGATGCTGCCCAGGTTTCAAACGTGATCAATGGTTCTTCCAACTTTTTTCCAGTCATCGGAGCTATCATAGCTGACTCTTTCTTTGGCTCATTCCCAGTTATCTCAGTTTCCTCATTCATTTCTTTGCTGGTAAGTAAACATATACAGTGTTAGTTAATATATTTCCGTCAATTATGTATTCTTCAATGAAGTCTTCCGATGAGCCTAAATGGCATCTTCCACTTCCGTATACAATTTGTTGGTAAATAATTAAGGTCCCTATAGTGAGACTTCTGTCGTTGTGCGTCGTTAATTGATCGATAGAAACAAAAGAGTCGTAGCTAGGATTTCATGGCATATTTTGCTGATTTGATTCATGAGGCATTTATTTATGTACGTTTTCACTTGGTTGAGCCTCGATCAGATTCTACCTACGACAGAAACTTACCTTTTAGTTTTTACAACTAGATAAGAAAAAACCTAACATAATTCAGAGTTGTCAGAAGTTGGTATTTGGCTAAGTCTGTTCTCTGGTTAGATATGATATGATGTCATCTCGACTGATCTCTTTGAATTAACTTGTCGTACCTATGTGCATCTTATGTTGCTGTGCTAAGTGTATTACAATGAGCTTTATATGTTGGCCGGCAAATTTGCAGGGGATTTCTCTTCTAGCATTAACAGCAACAGTTGGTTCACTAAAGCCTCCACCTTGCGTTATCGGATCAGATGTATGCCAACCCACCACCAAACTTCAACTTGCAATCTTGTACTCAGGTATAACTCTGGCAACGATTGGCTTGGGTGGTACACGCTTTACATTGGCAACAATCGGAGCTAATCAATTTGATAAGCCTAAGAACCAATCAACATTCTTCAACTGGTTCTTCTTCACCTTTTATTTTGCTTTAGTAGTAAGCCTTACAGTCATTGTGTACGTTGAAGACAATGTGGGATGGAAATGGGGTTTTGGCTTATGTGCCATTGCTAACCTAATTGGCTTGGCCATTTTCTTGTCTGGAACCCGATTCTACCGTTTTGATAAGCCGCAAGGCAGTCCATTCATTGGTTTGGCTCGTGTTATTGTTGCTGCTACTCGGAAACGGAATCTACATATCTCATCTGATGAAAGCAAAGATTTTTACTATGGGCATGGTGGAGGGACAGATATAGTGGCTGCAACACCGAGCAAGAGCTTCAGGTACAGACTTGTGCTTATTTCCTATATCTATTATTTTTCCTATATAAATTCATTCGTTACAAAAGATAACTTATCTGTTTTTGAACATAAACACACACTCTTGCTTTTCTAGAATTTTTGCGTAAGTCAAAAGGCATCTGAAATTCTGAATTGTTGTTTCCATTTAAGAAAGAAATGTGTTGTTCAATTACCACACTGGGGTAACTCATGTCTGGTTTTCGATTATATTGATTAGAAATGCTTTATTTGCATCATTTCCTTTGTCAATTTTATGCGTTGGCTAAAATAAAATAAATAATTCTCTATCATATAAAGTGTATAAGTATAACTAAAACTCAAGTTCTAAATTACCAATCAATCCCGCAATGGATATCCCTGCGGGAAGGTGTTGCTAAATTGATACTTCACGCAATTTCATGCATGATTACTAAAGCAAAAACATGATGGTTGGTGTGCGAGCTTGCTAGAGCGTTGTTCACTGCAGGGTACTAGTGCACTTATCTCTTGTCGAGTGGCTGAACAGGTACCCACTATAGGTCACTATGGCAAATTGGGAAGTATTGAGGGTCACGAAACAGATAACTAAGAAAAAGTTATAACCTAGCACTTTTTTCTTATTTGGGAAGTGACTTTTATGCTCTGGCTTCTGGATAGTGACTGATCAGGACCTAGCAGAAGAATATGGGATAGATATGGAAAATTTTACTATATAAATTTACATACCATATAAACTAAGTATGTGATTATCATTGCTTGAAAATACAGTAAAATAACAATTTTATCCCCTAAAAATGCTTTTTGTATGCCCTTGTATTGAATTGAGTGGACCACTTTTTGAGTTTGTATACCATACACGTCTGTATAGTAGACAAACCCAGATAGATATATCACGCTTAAACTGAGTGCAATCCATATATAGAATAATGCACAAAAAGTGAATAATTGAAGCTAGCTTGCTAAAAACAAAGTTACGTACTTTGTAGTATTTGAAGTATCAAATTAAATACAGTGCCCTCTTTTTTGCAGGTTCCTTAACCGAGCAGCGCAGAAAATAGAAGGAGACACAAAACCAGAGGGTTCAATTCTGAAACCATGGAGACTATGCACAGTTCAACAAGTAGAAGATTTCAAGACCCTTATGAGAATTTTGCCGTTGTGGTCAAGTAGCATATTCTTAGGTACCCCAATAGCAGTACAATCCAGCTTGACTATACTGCAGGCTCTCACCATGGACCGTCACCTTGGTCCTCATTTCAAAATACCAGCCGGGTCTATTTTAGTTGTTTCACTGATCTCTACCGCCCTTTTTCTCGCCGTAATTGATAGGTTCTTATGTCCCTTATGGCAGAGGTTGATCGGTCGGTTTCCGACGCCCTTTCAACGTATAGGGTTAGGTCATGTACTAAACATCCTCGGCATGGCTGTTTCAGCATTGGTGGAGTCCAAAAGGCTAAAAATCACCAAAGACCACCAACTCCAGGACCAGCCCGGTGCTGTCACCCCAATGCTGGCCTTGTGGCTTTTCCCTCAGTTGGTTTTGGTAGGAGTTGGAGAGGCATTTCATTTTCCAGGACAAGTTGCATTGTATTATCAAGAATTTCCGGTGTCTCTGCGAAGCACATCGACGGCGATGATTTCGTTGATCATTGGGATATCGTTTTATCTAAGCACCGGTATAATCGATTTTGTTCGGAGGATTACAAGTTGGCTACCAGACAATATAAACAAGGGGAAGCTAGAGAATGTGTATTGGATGTTAGTTGTGGTCGGGGTGGTGAACTTCGGTTATTATTTAGTGTGTGCAATCTTGTACAAGTATCAAAACGTAAGTGATGCGGACAGCTCTGATGATAAGTGATATAGGTGATGGTTGATAATTAAAGCCATCATCGCCGATGTAGGATCGGTTTAATGACGTTGTGTTTTCTACCATTACTGTATCTGTAAGTCTTGAGCTGAGTAATAGGACAATGATTAAGCTGTCGCGAGCAAGAACTATATATATGTATGTTGACATCCCTGAAGTTATATAGAACTTCTTATGCCCTAGCCTGTACCATACTTTAGGGCTAATTATTTGACCTAGTCACACGTCTGCTAGGGTTCTCGTAGAATTTTCTTCTTCGACAAAACCTTTCCATGAATTATTTGGCCAAATTCATGGTTAAAGCTTTGCACCCTTGCAAAGTCGGCTCGTGACACATGGGATCACCACGCCCTTCGGGCCGCTTATGTACCTCACATGCCGTCAATTTGCCTTCGTCTGCGCCAAGATCCCAATGGATCGAAACCCTGCCCTAGAACTCAAATCGGGTGCGCAGTACCACAACCACACGACCTCCAAACCACAGTCTGTCCCTCACCAGTTCTCGTGCCAGCCATTTCCATTGATCGAGATTCATGCAACAAAATCTCTTCTAGCTAGCCCTAATCCCCCAATCACCTACACTACCATCCCGTGCAGCCGCATTCGATGCAAGATGGTGAGCCAAAAGGCCAAGAAGCAGGCCTGGTTGCGCGGCCGGACGAGTGTACTTTCGCGCTTAGGGTTTTTCTCTATTCTTTGCTCTCACTCGCGTCTCTTTTCTTATCCATTATCCATTCGTATTTTAAAGGCTCATAATTAAAAGAATTAAATTCAGTTTACCCCCTTGTGGTTTGGGGGTGACTTCATGTTAGTCCCTACACTTTTATTTTCATCAGTTTACCCCTTGAAGTCTTCAATTTCTGTCTGCCGTGCCCAAATTCTCATATTCCATTTGAATTGACCTTTAATTATCAGCAGTTAAGGTTCGATTTGGACATATAAGGTCCGATTTGCCCAAATTCTAGATACTGGCCTCACAGTTATGGTTAAAATTATCAGTAGTTAACGTCCGATTTGGACAGAATATAAGACATTTGGTCACGCTTGAGGAAAATTCAAAAGTTTAAGGGGTAAACTGATGAAATTGAAAGTATAGGGATTAACATGAAGTTACTTCCAAACTTCACGAGGGGAAACTGAATTTAATTCTAATTAAAATCACTCGAATGTCTTTAACCGTGAACATTAGAGTGATTTGTAAGCAATTAAATCGATCAATCTGATCGAAGGATTATAAAATACTCTCACGTTTTGATATTATAAGTATATGGTGCTGATTCATATTTTAATAGTAGTAGTAGGTAAGCATATGAATTAAATTATGTATACCTCCACGAAGATCATGCTTCTGTATGTCTAATAAATTAGGTCGTGAAAGAAAATATAATCAAATTAATGATGAGAGAAGTAAGATAATCGTAAGCATGCATCTCAGCAAAACTTTTACGATTAATATAGTGCTGCATGTTAGTCGTGCACCGTAACTTTAAAAAAAAAAAAAAGACATATGATAATAATCTTTACGAGCCTCCAAGCTTGGGCAAGGTATAAGCAAGAAGTTCTCGACTATGTTAACCTCTCTTTGAGGCGATTGTATTAACTCTTGATCTCATAAGTACTTGTCATAAGATAAGATTAAAAAGTACTGTATATTCCATGTAAATACTATATCGATCGTACGAACCTGGAATCTGTTTCCAGACATGAAGTCATGTTTTCTGGTGCACCTAATGATCTTAAATAAACAACGTAACAAAATGATCCATAAATTATTTAAATCGGTAGTGAAAGAAAAGTTGTGTTAAATGACAATACTGTATCCATCAATGTAAAAAATAAATGGTGCACAAGAGAAAAGCAATTCAATTTTATATAGAGCATAGATGATACATTTGCATCAAATGCGTATTAGTTTTGTCTAATTGCTAAAGGGATACAATAGATATATAAGTTAGAGTAGAATAGAAGGATTCTCAGATTATATATGTGATCCCATGCAATGTTTTAAAAGGCTAAGGCGTAACCGAGGCAATGGCACGAGAGCCTCACCAACCCTCACCAAGGCACTTGCCTTGAGGCGTAAGGCGTAAGCCTTTTGAAAAATAACCTGTATTTATGTTATTATTCCTCCTATATATATAAAATATATATTGCAATCAACACAACATTATATATTGTCATCCATTCCTAGTAAGTACTCAAACAATACAATTCAAGCAATCATCAAACATAAAATACATCCAAAGGCTCAAGTTGAAAGATTAAAAGAAAAT
>NC_020493.1:19646712-19663066 GCF_000184155.1 Fragaria vesca subsp. vesca | reverse complement strand
GGAGGCTGTGTTTGGGGGCCGGGAGAGGGAGGCTCGAAATGGCCAAACGGCACAAACCTAGCCTTTATTTTCAAAAACCCAAAACGACCCCCTTTTTGAAGGCGCACGCCTTTCGCGCCTTATGTGCGCCTTTTGCGCTTTTCAAGCCTTGTTCTGCGTTTTTTGCGCCTCTGCGCCTAACCCATCAAGGCTGACTCAGTTGCAGCACCGCCTCGCGCTTTTTGAGCCTCAAGGCGCGCCCGAGGCGCGTTTTTTAAAACACTGATCCCATGTAGTAGGTTCATCTCAAACAGCACCCTACACCCGTTCCAATCAATTAAGGCGAAGCAAACTTCGAGCTTCTGCATATTTGATCCATAGCTAGATTTGACCTTTGCTCTAAGATGGAGAATGGCTCCCTCTCCCACACTGATGAATACCATATCGTATCATCATCTGATTCCAGAAGAAGACACGGTGGTTGGATCACTTTTCCCTTCATCATCGGTCTCTCTCTCTCCCCAGCAGTAATCGCACCTTTTAACTTAGTGTCTGAAGTGATATACGTACATATAGTCATATATTGTTGATCTGTTTTAACTCATGCAAGTTCAAAACTTTTGCGGTAAAGTAATTCTATCACAACATGCATTTGCTTTCAACATAGTTATACATATATACGCGCGGCTGATTAATATGTACGTACGTATAACTTGATATGTTCTATATTGATCGAGCAGGGGCTACATTAGGCTTGACACTTGCGGTGGGAGGATGGCTCTCAAATTTGATAGTATTTCTGATTCAAGAATTCAATGAAAAGAGCATCGATGCTGCTCAGATTGCAAACGTGGTTGACGGTTCTTCTAGCTTTTTCCCAGTCCTTGGAGCTATCATAGCCGACTCTTTCTTCGGTCCTTTCCTGGTCATCTCCATATCTTCCTGCATTTCCTTGCTGGTAATAAAATAGTGGATCAGTCTGTTAGAGTGTTGTTCTTAAATTTTATCCATAGGTCGGTTCTCAGTTTTGTTGCAAGCTCTCGTGCCGGTTCTTTTAAACGCCGTATTGGCAAGACATGCATATATAAATATAGGGCGTTTGCTATTAACACATCTGCTTTCTGTATTTATACACCATTTCAAATGTCTTATTCAGTAAATTAGGGGTGTAAATAGAGAATAATTGTGTGTTAATAGCACCACCCTAAATATATATCGTATTACTTATTTGTTAAGTGTCGTATATAATTTTTTTTACCGCAGTACTTGTATTTGAATTTACAGGGTATTGTTCTTCTAATATTAACGGTAACATTTGATTCGTTGAAGCCTCAACCTTGTGTTATGGGATCAGAAATATGCCAATCAACCTCATTTTGGCAATACACAATCTTGTATACGGGTGTAACTTTGGCATCACTTGGCATTGGAGGTACACGTTTTACCCTAGCAACATTCGGAGCAAATCAATTCGATAATCCTAAACATCAAGCAACTTTCTTTAACTGGTTCTTCATTAGCATATACTCTACCTCAACGTTGGCTATAACCGTCATCGTGTACATGGAGGACAATTTGGGTTTTAAATGGGGTTTTGGCCTAGCTGTCGCTGCCAACGTTATTGGCATGGTCATTTTCTTATCTGGAACCCGATACTACCGTCATAGTAAGCCTCAGGGGAGTCCATTTGCCGGTCTAACTCGTGTCGTTGTTGCTACTACTCGAAAATGGAATCTCCAGCTCTCATCTGAAAGCAAAGATTATTGTTACTATGGGGAAGAGGGAGAGACAAACGGGGTCGCTACAACACCTAGCGGGAGCTTCAGGTATAGGATGCTCCAATTGGGAATATGATCATATATATTTATGCTCAAATTGGGAATTCGTACCATAGTTAAACAACAGAGCCTATTCGGTTAAACTCCAGAGCCTATTCAACGCACCTGGGTGCGCAGCGCACCCAGATGCCAAAGAGCGCGTGCAAACAACGCGATGTTAAGTCGGCTGGTCCTCGTTTTAGTCGTTTCTCATCCTTTCTCCTCTCTCTCTCTCTCTCTGTCATGAATCATGATACTCATCTTCCTCTCTCTCGTCTTCCTTGTGGCTGAGACCTCATTCTGAATCCGTAAACAAGTTCAAAATCAGGACATGAAGGAGAGGCTGTGCTTGGAGGTGGAGCGGCTGGGGCTCAAGATGGTGAGGCTTGGAAGCCATAGCGGTGGTGCCTAATTCATGGGTCGGCCAATTCTGTTGCTCCTCCGGTTTCGTACACCATATCAAGTCCCTCAAATTCAACCCCGCCACTCTAAGCCTTCTTCTTCGAGCTGCGGCGAGAGTGGCGAAGGCGTTGGCTGCTATAAACCGACACCAATTTGGACCAGTCGAAGCCGACGTCAAGCCGAGTAACAAAATGTAAGTTTGACTGAGTTTAACTGGAGGGCAGAGTAGTCTTATACCATTGTAGGGTAAAGACGCACAAACTAGGAGGAACAAGGAGATGAAAGGGGTTTCTGAGCCAGAATATCATATCGAAAAAGAGGTGAGATGAGAGAATAGAGACAACCCGGGTTGAAACCCAGGAACACAACTGCATATGGTGAATTGAAGTTTGGATCGGAGATCCGTCTTTTGCAACTTATATCACTGGACTTCTGGTATGACTCTTACATATCTGTTGTTGATGGGTTTGAGTTTGTTGTGATTGATTCTGGTATTGCTTTTACGATTCTTGAATATTTGGATTGATTGATGTCATTCATTCAATTTTAGCAGGTCGATGTGGGTTCTTGGATTTGTTCAATTTGGAATAGGAATTGTGGATTGTTTTTTTGTTGTTGATGGGTTTGAGTTTGTGGTGATTGATTGTGTGCAGTTTTACTTACTTTATAAATATACGATTGAATTTAGGGACTGAAGTTGTTCAAGATGAGAGATGAAAGTTTTTATTTCTCATGGGGTAGTAACAAATGTCCTGCATAATGCAACTCTGGATAGTCTATATCGTACCAGGGGGTCTAGGGGTCATAGGATGGCAATTTTGCATTTAAATTTAGATGTACCAGGGGGTTTAGGGGTCATAAAATTCTACGTTTACCTGCATAATGCAAGTAGTATTTTTCACAATGGTGAATTCCAAATCCCGACTTGTATACTGTGTGTGCATCATGAATCTTTCAAGTGCTGGACAAGCTCTAATTTACAAGTAAATTGATGATTAAGTGATGGATTCTACCATGTGCTGATTTTTAAATGATGGATTCTAATTATAATTTGAGGTCATGTTTGGGCTAAGAATTCGAGTTTGGCTTACTTAGGTTGGGATGACAAGTAGTTGTAATTAGATTCTGGAATCGAGGCAATACCTGGTTGAAATGGTAGGATATTCTTTCAACTGAACTATTGAAATCTTTGTAAGTTGACAGTGTGCTCGTCATTCAAATAGTCTTCTAATCCATTTCTTTGAACTGAAAAAGTATGATATATAATTGGAGAGATAGGCAGGTAGGAGATCAAACAAAGTTCATTAGGTAATGCTTATGCCTGATTAGGATTAGAGGGGTATTAGAGTTTGAGGTTCAGGAATTCTGAAGTGAGAGAAAGGGAAATGTACAGGGGTTCTGTCGATAGTGAAAGAAAGGGGAATGTATCTTCTCACTTGTGTGATATGAGGCAAATATGATCTCAAATCATGAAGACAAATACAAAAGCAAATCACCGTAGCACAGTTGGACAAGGATGGGTTTTATTTTTTTTTAGAGCTGGATGATAGTGCTTTTTGGAGAAGCAACTGCTTTCTCCATCCCTTTTGTGTAAACCTAGCTAAAAAGCAGAAATGCATTTGCAATTGTATAAGGGATAGAAAGGAAAATGCTTTTCAAAAATTGATCATACCTTAGATCACAGTTGTTTGGCATCTCTTCCCTGATGACACATTTTATATAGCTAGCCTGATTCAAGATGCTTCTAGCTGCTACAACATTAATGGTAACCAATTCTTTGAACAACTGTCATATAAAGCCCCCATTTTGTTGCCTCTCTTGAAAAGAATTCTGAGGTTCAATGTCCTAATATTTTGTAGTAAATTAGTAATGATGTCATACTTTTAGATCATAAATTATGAGACAATCATAAGCCACAATTATTTCATTTTTGCAGAGCTATCAAACTATTGATACGATCTGCAAATTGGAGGACGGAGGCAAGGGAGCTTGGAATCATTGCCAAACGAAGAAACATTTACAGAACTGTTGTTGGTTTTTGCCATTACTAGAAATTTGGGATGAAACTTTTGCCTAAGTATATAAAGTCTTCTGTTCACCATTTTCAAGTTCAAAAGGTGGAATCAAGTCTATCTCATTGTCATCTTTCTCCATTAATTTATAATCTTTGATCACATAGATGTGACTTTCATGTCAAAACTGGAAATATTGGTTTAGTGCTTTACTACTGCCATGCATGGTTTAATGCATATTGTGGTATTGTACTCTCTCATATAACAGAGGCTTTATATAGTGTCTAAAATTCTTTTTCACCTTAAATCATGACTCTTGCTGACTGGGGCTGATCCAGGAATCGCAACCAGGTGGGACTTGGATTTTTAGTAGAAAAAGAAATTTGACGGTGCTAGATCAATTTATAGATTGAAAAGAAAGATAAACCTATTTTTTCCTATGAAATAGGGTGTGACCGGAACAATAAAATACGGCTAGGGTTGCAAAATCACAAACTTCCAGTAATATTTAGTTCCTAGAAAAATCGGTCAACCGTAATTATGGTTAGCCACTTCTAAGGGGAGCGTAACCACCGGAGGGTCAACTTAACAATACTTTTTCATGAGTTCATAAATCTCACATATACGAGCTCTAGTTTCGAAAACAGGAAAAATTAGGGTTTCGCACGATGCCGGTTCATCGCGTTTCATGTAAAAAATAAGGTCCAAATAAGGTTGACTGACTCGATGGGGGGCATAACGAATCCGAAACGGGGTGGATTTTTTTCCATGGACGTATTTAATTTCCGTGACCATATCTAACGGTGAAATTTTGTTTTCACATATTTATGACCTCGGATCGCCATGTGCTTACTGAAGATGTATAACTTGATTAGTAGGTTCTATATAAGCCGTACATCATTATGAACCAACTATACGTAGAAAGCAAAAATTTTAAAAATCCTGTGAAATACGATGTGACCGTAACAGTAAAATGCGGCTAGGGTTGAAAAATCACAAACTTCGGGTTACGTTTAGTTCTTGGTAAAATCGGTCAACCGTTTTTTCCTTAG
This sequence comes from Fragaria vesca subsp. vesca, assembly GCF_000184155.1. Taxonomy (NCBI): domain Eukaryota; kingdom Viridiplantae; phylum Streptophyta; class Magnoliopsida; order Rosales; family Rosaceae; genus Fragaria; species Fragaria vesca. Next base: position 19,657,804 of record NC_020493.1, on the reverse strand, counting down.
CTGTATTTAAGTGTGCTGATCATATCAGACAGTTGAATTTTAATTTTGTGAAATTTAGCCATCGGAATCACTACATACCTACTAATGTGGTATAATTTGTTTAGTAGGTTGTATTCCCATGTACATTTTTGTGAACCAATTATACGGAGGAAGCAATATTTTCAAAAATCTTGTAAATAAGATGTGATCTGTATGGTGAAATACAACTATGGTTGAAAAATCACATATTTTCGATAACGTTTGGTCCGTGATAGAAGCGGTCAACCCTATTTATGCTTGTACTTTCATATGGAGAGCCCTATCGTCGAGAGTTGAACGTTCCTAAATTTTTACATGGGTGGTTACATATCATCAATGTGACAGTTTTGTGTGTGAATGAATCAACCAAACTAGGTCATATAAGGGTATGTAAGAGCGTTTTCGTGTAATAAATGACGTCGGTTTAAGGTTGACCGCGTTGATCAAGAGCCAAACGTTATCGAAAACAAGTGAATTTTTTTCCATAGTCGTATTTAAGTACGTTGAGCATATCAAACGGTTGAATTTTTATTTTGTGAAATTTAGCCATTTGAACCATAACGTGTATATTAATGTAGTATAACTTGTTTCATAAATTATATGCAAGTGTACATCTTTGTGGACCAACAATACTGAAAAAGCAATATTTTCAAAAATCTTGTGAAATAGGATGTGATATGTATGGTGAAATACAACTATGGTTGAAAAATCACATATTTTTGGTAACGTTTGGTCCCCGATAGAAGCGGTTAACTCTATTTACGCTTATGTTTTCCTATGGGGAGCCCTATTGTTGGGAGGTGAACGCGCCTAAATTTTTACATAGATAGTTACATCCCATCAATGCGAGAGTTTTGTGTGTGGAAAAATCAATCAAACTAGGTAATGTAGGGGTATATAAGAGCGTTTTGGTGTAATTAGTGACGTCGGTTTAAGGTTGACCGCGTCGACCGAGAGCCAAACATTATCGAAAACAAGTGAATTTTTTTCTGTAGTCGTATTTAAATACGTTGAGCATATCAAACGGTTGAATTTTGGTTTTGTGAAATTTAGCCATTGGAACCACCACGTGACTACTAATGTGGTATGATTTGTTTAGTTAGTTATATGCAAGTGTACATCTTTATAAACCAACTATACAGAGGAAGCAATATTTTCAAAAATCTTGTGAAATAAGATGTGATCGGTATGGTGAAATACAACTATGATTGAAAAATTACATATTTCCGGTAATGTTTGGTCCCCGATAGAAGCGGTCAACCCTATTTACGCTTATGTTTCCCTATAAAGAGCCCTATCGTCGGGAGGTGAACGTTTTTAAATTTTTACATGGGTGGTTACATATCATCAATGTGAGAGTTTTGTGTGTGGAAGGTCATATAAGGGTAGGTAAGAGCGTTTTCGTGTAATAAGTGACGTTGGTTTAAGGTTGATCGCGTCGATCGAGAGCCAAATGTTATCAAAAACATGTGAATTTTTTTCCATAGCCGTATTTAAGTACGATGATCATATCAAACGGTTGAATTTTTATTTTGTGAAATTTAGCCATTAGAACCACAATGTGCCTACTAATATGGTATAACTTGTTTAGTATGTTATATACAGGTGTACATTTTTGTGAACCAACTATACGGAGGAAGAAATATTTTCAAAAATCTTGTGAAATAGGAAGTGATCTGTTTGGTAAAATACAGCTATGGTTGAAAAATCACATATTTTTGGTAATGTTTGGTCCCCGATAGAGACGGTCAACCTTATTTACGCTATGCTTCCGTATGGAGAGCCCTATCGTCGGGAGGTGAACGTCCTTAAATTTTTACATAGATGGTTATATATCATCAATGTGACAGTTTTGTATGTAGAAGAATCAACCAAACTAGGTTATGTAGGGGTAGGTAAGAGCGTTTTCTTGTAATAAGTGACATTGGTTTAATGTTAACCGCGTCGATCGAGAGCCAAACGTTATTGAAAAATGGTGAATTTTTTTCATAGCCGTATTTAAGTACGCTGATCATATCAGACGGTAGAATTTTTATTTTGTGAAATTTAGCTATTGGAACCACAACATGCCTACTAATGTGGTATAACTTGTTTAGTAGGTTATATGCAAGTTTAAATTTTTGTGAACCAACTATATGAAAGAAGCAATATTTTCCAAAATCTTGTGAAATAGGATGTGATCTGTAAGGTAAAATATAGCTACGGTTGAAAAATCACATATTTCCGGTAAGGTTTGGTCCTTGATAGAAACGGTCAATCATATTTACACTATGCTTTCATATGGAGAGCCCTATCGTCGGGAGGAGAACGTTCCTAAATTTTTATATGGGTGGTTACATATCATCAATGTGAGAGTTTTTTGTGTGGAAGAATCAACCAAACTAAGTCATGTAGGGGTAGGTAAGAGCGTTTTTGTGTAATAAGTGACGTTAGTTTAAGGTTGACCGCGTGGATCGAGAGACAAACGTTATCGAAAAAAGGTGAATTTTTTTCTTTTGCCGTATTTAAGTACTCTGATCATATCAGACAGTTGAATTTTAATTTTGTGAAATTTAGCCATTGAAACCACAACGTGCCTACTAATGTGGTATAACTTGTTTAGTAGGTTATATGCAAGTGTACATTTTTGTGAACCAACTATACAGAGGAAGCAATATTTTCAAAAATATTGTGAAATAAGATGTGATCTGTATGGTAAAATACAACTATGGTTGAAAAACCATATATTTCCGGTAACGTTTGGTCCCCGATAGAAGCGGTCAACCCTATTTACGCTATGCTTCTTTATGGAGAGCCCTATCGCTGGGAGGTGAACGTCCCTAAATTTTTACATGGGTGGTTACAATTCATCAATGTGAGAGTTTTTTGTGTGGAAGAATCAACCAAACTAGGTCATGTAGGGGTAGGTAAGAACGTTTTTGTGTAATAAGTGACGTTAGTTTAAGGTTGACCGCGTCGATCGAGAGACAAACGTTATTGAAAAAAGGTGAATTTTTTTCCTTTGCCGTATTTAAGTATGCTGATCATATCAGATGGTTGAATTTTAATTTTGTGAAATTTAGCCATTAGAATCACAACGTGCCTACTAATGTGGTATAATTTGTTTATTAGGTTATATGTAAGTGTACATTTTTGTGAACGAACTATACGGAGGAATCTATATTTTCAAAAATCGGATGTCATCGGTATGGTGAAATACGGCTATGGTTGAAAAATCATATATTTTTGATAACATATGGTCCCCGATAGAAGCGGTCAACCCTATTTACGTTTATACTTTTCTACGGGGAGCCCTATAGTCGGGAGGTGAACGCTCCAAAATTTTTACATAGATGGTTACATCCCAACAATGTGAGAGTTTTGTGTGTGGAAGAGTCAACCAAACTAGGTCATGTAGGAGTATGTAAGAGTGTTTTCGTGTAATAAGTGACGTTGGTTTAAGGTTGACCGCGTTGATCGAGAGCCAAATGTTATCGAAAACAAGTGAATTTTTTTCCATAGCCGTATTTAAGTACGCTGATCATATCTGGCAGTTGAATTTTCATTTTATTAAATTTAGGCATTAGAACCACAACGTGGCTACTAATATGGTATAACTTGTTTATTTTGTTAATTGCAAGTGTACATCTTTGTGAACCAACTATATGGAGGAAACAATATTTTTAAAAATCTTGTGAAATAGGACATGATCGTTATGGTGAAATACGGCTATGGTTGAAAAATCACATATTTCCGGTAATGTTTGGTCCCCGATAAAACAGTCAACCCTATTTTTGGTATGCTTTCCTACGGGGAGCTCTATCGTTGGTAGGTGAACGTCCCTGAATTTTTACATAGATGGTTACATCCCATCAATGTGAGAGTTTTGTGAGTGTAAGAATCAACCAAACTAGGTTATATAGGGGTAGGTAAAAGAGCTTTCGTGTAAAAGTGACATTGGTTTAAAGTTGACCGCGTAGATCGAGAGCCAAATGTTATTGAAAACAAGTGAATTTTTTTCCCTAGCCATATTTAAGTACGCTTATCATATCAGACGGTTGAATTTTCATTTTGTAAAATTTAGCCATTGGGACCACAACGTGGTATAACTTGTTTAACAAGTTATATGCAAGTGTACATATTTGTGAACAAACTATACGGAGGAAGCAATATTTTCAAAAATATTATGAAATAGGATGTGATAGTTACGGTGAAATACGGCTATGGTTGAAAAATCACATATTATAGGTAACGTTTGATCCCCGATAGAAGCAATCAACCCTATTTACGCCTATGTTTTCCTATGGGGAGCCCTATCGTCAGGAGATGAACGTCCCTAAATTTTTACATGGGTGGTTACATCTTATCAATGTGAGAGTTTTGTATGTGAAAGAATCCACCAAACTATGTCACATAGGGGTAGATAAGAGAGTTTTTGTATAATAAGTGACGTTGGATTAAGGTTGACCGAGTGGATTGAGACCCAAACGTTATCGAAAACAAGTGAATTTATTTTCATACCCATATTTAAATACATTAATCATATCATATGGTCAAGTTTTAATTCTTTTAATTTTCGTCATTAGAACCACAACGTGCTTACTAAAGTGGTATAACTTGTTTAGTAGATTTTATGCAAGTGTAGATCTTCGTGAAACAACTATATCTTGCAAATACAATTTTAAATAATCGTCCGTAGGATCTAATATGTATAGTGAAATACGAGTATGGTAGGAAATTCACATATGTTCGATAATGTTTGGACCCCGATTAAGGTGGTTAACTCTATTAACGCTTATTATTCCTTATGGGGATCCCTATCGTCGGGAGGTTTAATTTCACAAATTTTTACATGGGCAGCTGCATCTCATCTCATGTGTGTGAGGAAGAATAGGCCAAAATAAGTCAATAAGGGTGGGTAAGAGTGTTTTCGTGTAATAAGTGACGTTGGTTGAAGGTTGACTGCGTGGATCGTGACCTAAATTTTATCGAAAACATATGAATTTTTTTCCATAACTGTATTTGAATACACTGATCATATCAAACGGTCAAGTTTGAAGTTTTTTAATTTGTCATTGGAACCACATCGTGCCTACTAAAGTTATATAACTTGTTTAATAGGTTTTATGCAAGTGTAGATCTTTGTGAAACAACTATATCTTGCAAATCGAATTTATAAAATTGTCCATAGGATGTGATGGGTATAGTAAAATACGGGTACGGTAGAAAATTCATATATATCTGATAACATTTGGACCCCGATCAAAACAGTCAGGAAAATACAGTTACATGTTAAGTTCACATAGTGAAATACGGGTTTAATATCATTGCAGCTCTAGAGAACCAAAGTTAATGCATCAACATTGCAGATCAAATTCAAAGCATCAGATAGCACAGATACAATTTCTTGAACATATACTTGAATTCAATTACTAAAGATTAAAGTCATAGTAATTCCCAACCATATAAGCGGTAGTTTAAACTTTTTCATTCCATGTACTCGTATATCAGAACTTTTTCGTCACCATGAATGCAACATCCTAACATCTTAACAATGTTTCTGTGTTGGAGTTCATTCACGAGTCTCAGTTCATTCATAACTCCAACTCTCCTTGATTTGAATTCTTTGAAAGCCTTTTCACAGCTACTTCTTGTCCAGTCACCAATTTTCCCTGCATGGATAAACCACAGTAGAGAAAATGTCTCAGAAGGAGGAACAACTCTCAAAATTTCTGAAGATATTCTAGAGCCAGCAACAACTGCTTGGTGAATCTTTTTATTACCTGCTCAACAATTCAGATCCGAAATGCACTAAGAACATAACCAACACAAAACAAGGGACTACCAGACCATATCTGATTTTTCTATAACATTTGCATTCAGAACACACCTACACTACCATAATTTAGTAGACAAAAAGCTTACAGGAAGAGAGAAAGATCCAAATTTCTCCAATAGTGATTGTATGGATCCACCAGGTACATATTCCAACAGCATAGTCAAAGTTTCATCCTCCCTCTCGGTTCCCAAACATCTCTAAGAAACCAAAACCAACCAAGTATAGGGTCAGAAATGTGGAACACTTCAAGTCATTGAAATTAGAATAGATGCAAGAAATTCTCACTCACAACAATTTTCGGATGAGAAAGGTTTTCTAAAAGCCTCACTTCTTCTTGAAGCACCTTTGTATTAGACTACATGCCATCAAAACCGCAACTTAGTAAATCGAAACCATATACGTCAAAGAATTGATATGACAAACTGCAGAACCAAAACTTTCATGACTGAAAAGTCTGACATTAGTTAGCAAAAAACTCCAACACCAACACCAACACCTAAAAGAAAGAACACAACTAAAAGTAGATAATATTGGACAATGAATACTTGCAAAACAAAATGAAGAAAAAGCTCTGCTAAATTTCATTCTTGATTTCTGGGCTCCTTCCAATTTAATCGAACAACATTTCTTTGCAAATAACTGGACCCTTATGGAAACTATTCCTTTTAAACAGGGAGGCTTTAGCTTTAGCTTTAATGGATGAAATGATAAAATTTGAACCAGGATCCATCATCAGTTACCACTCAATATTCAAAGCAAACTCCAAATGCAGAGAAATGAACTGTACATGAAATAGAATCCCTAGATTTAAAGACCAGTAAAAATAATCTTAAAGCAAATCAAACGAATGAGAAGTTAATAAGTAGTGCATAACTACACATCGAAGAAAGTATGCTGACCCTTAATTTCATCAAAGCCTGATCCTAACCCTTTCAGACGCCGATCTCCTCACGTTCAGGATTCGGTCCTTGAGATTCCAGTCGAAGGCTACAGAGTCATATCTTCGTCTTCCGGAATTGGAACACAACGGGCCGTCTTCTGCAATCTAAGCACGACGAAATAAGAGGTTGCGATGTGGCTCTCTTCCATAGAAAAAGACGATCGCTTCCGTCGTCGATGATGGGCGAAACCATAAAGTTGAGTTTCTGAGGAGCGATCACATCCACTTACTTACCCTAGCCCCATCACTCGCCTACCCAACAGACCGCAAACGCCCAACTAACGGCCGAAGTCCACGTGCTCAAACGGACGGTGGAGATGTCGGGTGCGCCGCGCACCCGGGTGCGCTCTATAATTTTCGGGAGGCCCTTACCTGAGAATGACTATATAGATAAACTAACAGTGCTCTCTTTGTATGCAGTTTCCTTAACCGTGCAGCACAGAAAGTTGAAGGAGACGTCAAACCAGATGGGACAATTGCAAAGCCATGGAAACTATGCACAGTTCAACAAGTAGAAGATTTCAAGACCCTTGTAAGAATAATGCCATTATGGTCGACAAGCATATTCTTAGGCACCCCAATAGGAATCCAAGGCAGCTTGACTGTCTTGCAGGCTCTAACCATGGACGGTCACCTAGGCCCTCATTTTCAAATACCAGCTGGGTCTGTTATGGTCGTCCTTCTACTATCCAATATCATCTTTCTCGCCCTCATTGATAGAGTACTATGTCCGATGTGGCAGAAGTTAACCGGCCATTTTCCAACACCCCTCCAACGTATCGGATTAGGGCATGTGCTAAAGGTGTTGGCCATGGCGGTTTCAGCTCTGGTGGAGTCTAAAAGGCTCAAAATTTCCCAAGACCATCCTGGTGCAACTACTGTCCCTATGTTGGCAATGTGGCTCTTCCCACAATTGGCTTTGGCAGGCATTGGAGAGGCATTCCATTTTCCAGGACAAGTCACGTTGTATTACCAAGAATTTCCTTCGTCGCTGAAAAGCACAGCAACAGTGATGATCTCGTTGGTCATTGGGATTTCATTTTATTTAGGAACAGGTTTGATTAAAATGGTTCAGAGGGTTACAAGATGGCTACCAGACAACATAAACGATGGGAAGCTAGAGAATGTGTACTGGATGCTAGTTATAATTGGAGTGGTAAACTTTGGTTATTATTTAGTGTGTGCCAGGTTGTACAGGTATCAAAATGTGAAGGATACAAATGATAGTTCGGATGGTTAGTTGGATTCTAAGAAGATGTGAGTTTTCTTTTTCTTTGAAGAACAGAAGTGATCGATGTTTGTATTTCCTCAAAAAGAAGAAGTGATGTTTGTTGTTTTAATTAAAGGGGTTTACTCTGAATAAGAAAAAAAAATTAAAAAAATTGAGTTATGGGAAATTCTTGTGTCCAAACTAGTATGTGTTTTCGTGGATGTCCGCTGGAAATCGTGAAGCTCACATCACCAAAATCTCACCTACAAACATGAAACACAAGCGTTAGAGAGAGAAGACTGGGGTTGGCAGTCTTCCACTCTCCGACGCCCAAGTCAAACACATATGAGAGAAAGGGAAATGGAAGAAGATGGTAGTGGTGGTTTACCATTAATGTGTGGAGATGCTAATATTTATAGATATAGGATTGGGTAGGGGTCGTCAAAAAGCCCGGCCGGGCTATTCAAAAAAATCAAAGCCCACGGGCCCGGGCCGTGCCTTTTATATGGGCCGAGCTGGGCCTTTTATACATATATATATATATATATATTTAATAAAATTTTATCAAATTAAACAAAAACTAATAAAAAATTTAAGATTTGTTAATGACAGAACTAAATGTAATAAAAAAAATCAACATAAAAGATGACTTAATATATTAATTAGTTCACATATTTAACTAATAACTCCATAAAAAATATGAATAAAACAATTGAAAAGGCTTTAGGGCAGGCTTTTTAGGGCCAGGAAGGGCCGGGCGGGCTTTGATGGGCATGTAACGGGTCGGGCCGAAGCTTTGAACCCTCCGTCCTAGCCCGGCCTCATGCCTTATGAGCCGGGCCGAGATGGGCTTTTCTATGGGCCGGACCGGACTTTGGCCCTTAAGGCCGACAGGCCGCCCGCGGGCCAAATGACCCCTAGGATTGGGCATGTCACCCTACAATTATCGTAATGCCCCTACTGGAGAGTTTGGACTCTTGGGCTATCATATGTATTGGGCCATATTTAAGCATATTTTAAGTGTCGTGGTTTAGCTTTCCATTAGTTCATGTCATGTTTCAGCATTTTCATAATTTCATTAGTTCATGCCATGTTTCGGCATTTTCATTCATTCGTGCCATGATTCGGTATTTCCATTCATGGCAGTATACAAAGAGTGATGATGGCAGTACCATGTCATAGTAATGAGAGATCATGATGGTACCAAGACGAAGCAATAGATGATCATGGCGGTACCATAAAGTATTTATGCGTAACTTTCCCAACAGTCACACGTCGATGAGATCTTGTGTTTTTATGTGTACAATGTACTTGTAACTGAAGTTGTTACAAGTGTGTATTTAGCACATTGTGCAAGAATTGTATATATGTTGAGTGTTGGGGACTACTCAGCTCGGTTGGGTTGATAGGTGCCAGGGAGTGCTTGCTTTGGTTGGGTTTATGAATATGAAACTCAGTGTTATTATTATTTTATTTTATTTTTTTATCGTTGGAGAATTAATCATGGATACATGTTACCGTTATGTACATCGAGCCCAATTTACCAATGAAAGTAGGCTACATGTCCCTCAAACTAACAGCGTAATTACCGTTATGCACGTATATCAGGTCAAGGATGGAATTTGATGTACCAAAGTTTATATTCTCGAACATAATGTACTAAATTTCTAGTAGCCCAAAGTTCATTTACACTTACCAAAATTTTCCAAAATTGTTTCAAGGTCTGCTCATGGTACCGATGTGGATCTCGTGTCACTAGCTAGGAAACGGAAGTCTCGCCTCTTTCCTTCTCGAACTTGTCAAATTAATCAACACGTCAAAAGGTAGCCCCGGGTGTACCGGGATTCGCCACTCTGATGTTTAAGTCAATATAGATGTGACGTAGGCAAAAATAGGAAAAAGAGGGTTTTTGGACTTACCTCATAAGGAACCTTGTGCCTATTTATATAGGCTTGTGTAGGGAGGGGTTCCTCCTCACTTTCAATGTGGGAGGTTCCATTCCTTCATTTCTGGGTTTCGACCCTTTTTCTCGAGCATTGTCTTTGACCCTCTATTGACGCCTGGTGAATGTATTGCCTTTAGGCAGTCAATGGGTGGCGTTGGCTGCCCTGGGTGGTGGCTTTGAGGCTTAGGCGGGCCATGGGTTGCTTGGTATGAAGCCGGTTTTGGGATTCCCAGTCTACAAAAATAATTTATACATCCATAGGAAGATCATTCCTTTATATTGTCTAATATAAGAGGTATGTGAAAGAAAATATAATCAAAATAATGATGAGAAAAATAAGATATTCATCTATGTATGTTACTATTTCACCAGACATGTCACCTTTATTGTTTTCTTCTTCTTTTGTGAATAAAGGACTAGTGTGGCTTCCCTCAAACCCATGCATTAATGAAATAGCCGAATACATGGGGACATGAAACTAAACCCCTTATTACAATAAACTTCTAAAATAAGTCCTAAAAAAAATCAAAAATCTCTACAAAGTACATGTGTTCTAACAAGCACCAACTCGTAAAATGTACTGCATGCTCTATTAACGACTCCGTGACACATGGATAACATAAGGAAACAATCACTTCCTTTATTGTTAGAAACAGAGACTACTGCGGTCAAGGTATATTAACAAAATGTTACATTTAAATTTGGTAGCCGGTTCTTGTTTTAGTGGTAGAAAAGTTGTGTCTAATGACAATACTGTCTCAACTCTCAACCGCTACCACTGTAAAAGAGAAATGTTGCACAAGAGAATTAACTAAATATCATAACTACATTTGCATCAACTTCATAACACGTGTTGCTAATTAATGCTATAGGGACACAATATTTGGAGTTTAAAGTAGAATAGAAGGATTCACATGATATTATACTAAACTATATTTGGAGCAGTATAAACTAAAAGGTCTCAGATTACCTTTTATACTACTCTGACTTCAAATATAGTTTGGTATATATATATATATATATACTACCCCTTCCATTGAGAGACTCCCTTATTTTTGGTCCTACGTTTTTAGGGTAGTAGGGCATTACACCACTTCCTTAATTGTAATTTTTACTATCTCCACCGTTCATATCTTAAGTCTATATGAGTAGATCGCCTCT
>NC_020493.1:19633509-19646692 GCF_000184155.1 Fragaria vesca subsp. vesca | reverse complement strand
GACGTACTATATATATATATATATATATATATATATATATATATATATATGATCCATGGAGTGGTTTCATGTTAAGCAGCACACTAGCTTCAACTCGATCCAAGCAGCAACTTTGAGCTTATATTTGATCAATAGGTAGATTTGACCTGCCTCCAAAATGGAGAATGGCTCCCTCTCCCACACCGATGATATCATCTAATTCTGGTGGCAGACGCGGTGGTTGGATCACTTTCCCCTTCACCATAGGTCTCACTCTCCGGTGTGTAACTTGATATACATTGTTGTCATATTTTAACACAAATGTAAACTTTTGCGGAACATATATTAGTTCTAAAATTAACAAAATGCATTCAACATAATTATAATTATATGGCTGATTAATATGTATATATTGATCGAGCAGGGGCTCTATTAGGCTTGACATTTGCGGTGGGAGGATGGCTCTCAAATTTGTTAGTATTTCTGGTACAAGAATTCAATGTAAACAGTTTCGATGCTGCTCAGATTAATGTGGTGAACGGTTCTTTTACCTTCTTCCCAGTCCTTGGAGCAATCATAGCCGACTCTTCCTTTGGCCCTTTCTTGGTCATCACCATTTCTTCCTGCCTTTCCGATCCCTGCTGGTAATGAAATAGTGGATCTGTTTGTTAGCGTTCTTCTTACATTTTATTTATCGATGGTAGCTGTTATGTATGAGTAGAGGAAAGGACTGTTTGAGAGTGCGAATAACATTACTACTTGATGGAAAGTATAATTAACAATCAAATAATTATTTTTAACAGTACTTGTATTTGCATTTTTACAGGGTATCGTTCTTTTAACATTAACAGAAACATTTGATTCGTTGAAGCCTCAACCCTGTGTTATAGGATCAGAAATATGCCAATCAACCACTGCTTTGCAATATACAATCTCGTATACGGGTCTAACTTTGGGATCACTTGGTGTTGGAGGTACACGCTTCACCCTAGCAACAAATCAATTCGATAAGCCTAAACATCAAGCAACATTCTTTAACTGGTTCTTCATTACCATATACTGTGGCTCAACGTTGGGTCTAACTGTCATCGTGTACATGGAGGACAATATGGGTTACAAATGGGGTTTTGGCCTAGCTGTCGCTGCCAATGTTATTGCCATGGCAATTTTCTTATCTGGAACACGTTTCTACCGTCACATAGTAAGCCTCAGGAGAGTCCATTTGTTGGTCTAACTCGTGTCGTTGTTGCTGCTACCCGAAAAAGGAACCTCCGGCTCTCATCTGAAAGCAAAGATTATTGTTACTACGGGCAAGAGGGAGTGGCCGGTACCGACGGGGTGGCTACAACACCTAGCAGGAGATTCAGGTACAAACTCAATGCTCCAATTAATATGATCATATATTTATGTAACTGATGCTGCTCTCTTTGTATGCAGTTTCTTTAACCGCGCAGCATATTAGAAGTATTGGAGAGGAATAGATCCCACATCAGAAAAGTGACAAATAAAATATAACTTATATGGGGATGGATCTTATCGAATTGTACCGAGGCCTTTTGTGATTAAAACCCAACATTTTAAAGGTGGTTAAGTTAGGACAGTATCGGTACAATGTGATCCACCGGCCACGCTTGTAGCTGTTTAACACAGCACAGAAAGTTGAAGGAGACATGAAACCAGATGGGAATATTGCAAAGCCATGGAGAGACTATGCACAGTTCACCAAGTAGAAGATTTCAAGACCGTTCTATGTACACTAACCACGACTAGAATATATAGGCAGAGAATGTTTGTGATTGACATAGCCAAAATCAGACTGAGAATTCCTAATCAATTGAATTGAAGAATTGAGTTGAAGAGGAGGTGGGAGGATGAGACAGATGAGAGGAAGATACGATAGAATCACGTCTGTTTGAAGACGTATTATAAGGATTTTTTTTAGGATTTTGTTTTAAACGATTAGAAGATAAATAGTAATATGATAGGGTTTAAAGAATACAAAATGAAAAATGAGATTTCGTAATTAATAATAAAAAACAGAAATTTAAAAATATTAGAAATCTTATATTGATGACGTGGATATGCTACGTCAACTTGCCACGTAAGGTGAGCTCTTTCACCAAAAGGTGGTTCACCTAGTATTACTCTTTTCGAGTACCGGCTGGGTCTGTTATAGTCATCGTCCTAATTTCCGGTGCCATCTTCGTCGCGCTCATTGATGGAATACTATGTCCAAGTTAACCGGTCATTTCCCGACACCCCTCCAACGTATAGGAATTGGCCACATTCTAACTGTGCTGACGATGGTGGTTTCAGCACGTACTGGTGGAGTCCAAAAGGCTTAAAATTTCCCAAGACCATCCTGGTGCAACTACAGTCCCTATGTTGGCATTGTGGCTGTTCCCACAATTCGCTTTGGTAGGCATTGGAGAGGCATTTCATTTTCCAGCACAAATGGCATTGTACGATAGCGATGATCTCTTTGATGGTTGGGATTTCATATTATCTAAGCACAGGTATAGTCGATTTTGTTCGGAGTGGTACAAGTTGGTTACCAAACAACATAAACGTTGGGAAGCTAGAGAATGTGTATTGGATGCTAGTTGTGATTGGAGTGGTAAACTTTGCTTATTATTTAGTGTGTGCAAACTTGTACAAGTATCAGAACTTAAGTGATGTGGACAGCTCTGATGATAAGTGATAGACAACAGTTTGGATTCTGAGGAAAAGAAGTGATGTCGTTGTAGTAAAGCAATTACTCTGAATAAGAAAAAGAAAGATAAAAAAAGAAATGTGAGTCTTTAAGGATATTCATTATTGTGTGCCTTTGTCAAATTGAATTTGTATTTGGATTTCTATCATAGCCTTCTAACCTCTATATATAGAGGCATGATGTTATGAATAAAATTACCGTTGCTTTTGGTTTTTCTGCTGACTTTGATTTCTGCTGATTTTGGTTTTTCTGCTGATTTTGATCCATATCATTAATTGTTTTCAGTTCTCCGATCCGTTGCTTCATGTCTCTTCTTCAGTTGTTTTCAGTTCTCTGTCTGTTCTGGCTGATATTTTGATTCCAACATTTTGGTTCAAGATATTTTTGTTTTGCTTCAAAACTTCTCTTCATCTATCATTCGACATATTCAAAATGAAGCTAACTTTGTTGCTTATCGTCTTGTTCATCTTCCTCATGGTTCCTATACTTCTTCAGTTCTTCTCTTCAACCAATGGGAACAAGATAGACCTCACAGACTTAGTACCATGCTTGCAGACGAAGCCTAAGGAATTGGAAGATGCCAAGATTGAAGAAAAACCACCACACTACAGTTATGCATGATTCCAAATAAACGAGGCTCATTCAGCAGGACCAGGGCATGCCAAAATTATATATGAGGAAGATACGCAACATACAATAATCTTTCCAGGAGTACTCAACTTACCCTTGACTGCCACGAAATGAAGCTCAATAGCTCATATATCTAGATACAAGCGCGCAATTCAAAGACTGCCAATAAACCTTAGAGTACTAGTATTAATATACAATTGAAAATCGAACTGTGCATATATGGATGCCAGTGTAGCGATGAGTCGCTCTTCATTTTCATCTACAAGGAAAATATGAGCGAAAGAAAAAGAAAAAAAAAACAATTTGGGTAATGATTAATGAAACAATTGTTGGCTCCATTTCGTACACAAAACAAACGTGGTCATGACATCTATGGAAGTGTTCGAAAAAACAAAAACTACACATCTGCTATTAGTTGATCGACTATGGTTTTGTATTGTTCACACCATAACCACTACCTCCATCTGCGTAGTTAGTCTGTACAACTAGGTTATGATCCTTTTGTTGATGCTGTAAATACAAAGATCGTGTGTTATGTCACTAACAAGTTGATTGCGCGCACCTGAATGCAGGCATGTCGATCAGTGTGGTTGTGATCGATGGATCAAACAGCGGCTACTTTGGAGCATCTCTTCCCATTTGAGAGCGCCAGTACGTCTCACCCATTTCCTCACCCTAACATCTTTTGCGTTGATTGAGTAGTGGACTTTGCGGCCCTCCTCGTCACCAACAATTCTTCTAACGTCTGCAGGAGACTTACAAAGAACACGAGCCGAAAGCATATAATGTTCATCCATGATGATTTTCTCTACACGATCTTCGAAGTTCCTATCCCTTCATAACAAACAAATAAAACCAGTTTCTTATAAATACCAGTCTTCATTACACATGTAACATACTTATTTTTTTTAAATAAAATAAAAAATCTTACCATTGTTGTCGAATTAGGGTTTCAAGTTCACCTTTTGAAACAGGGTGGCCTTTGGAGAAGGTGACGAACAAACTTCTACGTGCTTCATCATCCGTTATTCCTTGCTTGGCTGGAGAAGATTGAGTATTAGCAATCTTTGGCGCCAGACTTGGCACGACAGGAGGAGGGCAACTATGAAACTCTTGCAGACCATTCAAATATCGATGAATTATATCACCAAAGGCTTTTTCACAGACCTCCTTCATGAACCACTCCATTTGTCTCTTGGCTTCTTCTTTGTTCCGTAACACCAACCCTAAATTGGGAACAACCTCAGACAGCCTTCTGAACTGGCTAGGTTGAGATTCATTACAATCCAAGATCAAATCAATGAAGCACGCAAGCGTCTCTTGCGCCAAGTCTCGGAAGTCTGCATCTCCTATAGGTTTAATTTTCTCTGCCATAAATCTGAAGTGGTTTTTTTTATCAAGAAAATACCAAAATGCTACGATGAACTTGGAGTTGTTAAGGTCAAATCCATGGTCGAGAAGCCGTTTAAATATGCTGCGATCCGTCGAATGAAACCCTTTAATTACTTCAGGCACGAATAATTCCATTCTGCTAGTTCCACTACTGGAAGAGTGCAAAAGAGGTTTCTGAAAGAGATGGGCTAGGGTTTATGAATTGCTGTTTCGGGCAAACTCATGTTTTATATTATCCTCCATAGATTTTATATTGACAAATCTAAATTAGTGCAAAACTAGAGATTTAGTTTTTGTTACTATCACTAACACTGATTTTGATTCCTTTATTAACTACAATTTCATATGGTTTCGGATGGAAATTGGCTAAAACGGGTGGCTGCTGTAGTTTGGTTTCGGAATGTCGGTTTGGACTTTAGGCCAATTCAATTAACTTGCAACAGATCAGCCGTGAGCCTTTGGATACAATTGAGTCCATTACAGTGGAGAGGCCCAGAACACTAAAAAGCCCAAAATTAACAAAAGGCGGGAGGATCAGATAAAAATAGCGGGAGAATCAGATGAACATTCCTGCCAGCTTACTTGAAATTTGAAAATTTAACCTAATCCAACTTGGCGAAGGATATCGTTAAACCTTATGAAACTAGGAATTAAAGGCAAGTAAGAAAACAGGAAAGTGCTCAAGAATCTTATATATATACCCCCAAATAGTCTCTGCATTTCATTCTTCTCACAAACCCATTCAGCCATTTCTATTTCTGAAATTTCTGATCAACCCACCAACAGTTTACATGGCTGAAACACTTCTCTTTCCATCTCTGTTTGCTTCAACAAGGGTGCAAGACCAACCATGTCAACTCAACCAAGCTGACAACAGAGGTCTCGACCTGGGGCTAAGTCTGGGCTCCATTGACTACGACCCATGGACCATCAAGAAGAAGCTGACGGTCAGCGACCTCGGCGACTTGAGCAGGCTTTTGGTGCCCAAGACTTTAACACAGAAAAAAGTTTTGCCGTTGATGAACAAGAGCTTGGACGAAAGGGTCCACAGTAGCGACGGGGGAACGGTCACCGTTTACGACAGTGATATGAAAACGAAGCATGAGTTGGTCTTCAAATACTGGCCGTCGTGCAAGAGTTACGTTCTGCAAGCAAACTGGAAGAAGGAGTTTGTGAATGTGAGGAAGCTAAAGGAAGGTGATCTGATTGGGCTCTATTGGGATGCACGCAGTTCTGCTTTTGTGTTTTCGCTTCTTCAACGAGCACTGAAGATCGATACTACTGTCGCCTGTCGGTACTGTTGGATATTGGAGGAACTAAATGAGATATTGGAGGAAATTAAATGACCATCTCTGTATGATAAGTGCAACGTTCAGTTAATGTTAGCTTGCTATTGAACAACATGAAGATTAGTTTGTTACTACTATATAGTATATTCTCTTTTGAGTAATTAATCTTGATGTACCACTTTTTCTGTATGATCCGATTATTTGTAACTACTTATTTGTTCGATCAGTTCTCAACAATTACTTTAGTACAATATTTCGTAGTTTTTCGCACTGGCTTGGATTTCTGGTTATGTATCAATATATATACTTTTGGCAACATTAAGTATATACTTATATAGGAATATGCTGGATATGTTGCCAACAATCACATTGAGATGATGTTCCGGCTTCATTTCTATTGAAACGATGCTCGAACTTAAGACTCTAATATAACGAAACACACTTCAGAATTTCTGAAAATCCCAGGCACGTTCTTATTCCATCAGTCTGAATAATGCACATTCAGTATTAATACTTTCTCTTAATGCAAATATTTGTTTTAATTTGGAAGTTATACTTCAACTTTCATACGAAAAGTAATAAAATAAGTTCATCTCAGAACTCACATTGTGAGCTTTACCATTGTTGTTTGTTAGATCTCAATTTAGATGATAAAGGCTTGATGGATGAGGTCGGAAACAGTAGAAAGATAGTTGCTTAGGCTCCTTAAAGAGGTTGTAGTTCGCTATTTATAGAGAACTGGAGACGATGAGCCCGCCAGCCTCTAAAATTTCAAGGCCTATTCCAAAAGTAAACATGATCTCACTAGGAATCATTGCAAAAAAACAAAAACAAAAAAACAAAAAAAACAAAAAAAAACGGTTGACGAGATCAACTCAGAACGTGTACAGAATGTGCATTTCTTGAGAAAAAGTTGCAGTACACTATTCATTTGGGAAATGCAGGCAAAAGAAAAGTGGTAATAATGGAAAATGGAAAAAAGGGATTGCTAAAGTACTATATCTTCTAGAGGAAGGTATTTTGTGGAAAATGTCAGTAGAGAATCAGTGACGATGACACTGGGTTAAATGCTGTCATATGGCAAATGACATCGAATGATTAGCCAAATCGTTCTTAGATTATTGAGAACCAGGGGGGTTGTTGGTATGTTTTGTACAATCAAACGGTCCAATTACTTGATTTTGTTTCCGTTTCACCTGAAATTCAAGACAGTGAAACAAGTGAGCTCCTAAATAAAAGTCGAATTCCACACAAAAGCCACCTACAGAGATAAGCCAGTAATAGAGTGAGACAAAAAATGCCTTTCAGTTTTAAGAGAGAAATTTGGGAAACATTTAGTGCTAGAAGAAGAAATCTGCCATCAAAAAAATAAAAAATAATAAAAAAATAGAAAAAGAGAAACTAGAGGAAAGTGATAAGAAAGTTCAATCAATGAAAATAATGTTTCTCTTTCTAGCACTAGCTGTACAAATCTATGTTGTGTCAATGTCTAACAGGTGTAAAATCTACAATACAAAATTGTCTAGGAAGTGAAAACATACCGGCGAATATGGACCTAGTTGAGGTGGAGACTTGTTCGGGGGTGAATGTTGTACAGCACCACCTTTCTTGGTTAATATTTCCTGCAGAAAATCATGGTATAAGACAACAGTTACCAAACTAAACATTGTTATTTTGTGTTTTGAATCTTTGTCTTGTATCGACCAAGAACTAAAAATACTAACAATATTTGGCCAAAAAGCAAAAACATGATACTAGTAACAATAATAATATTTACTTGTGTGTTAACTACGTGTCCAGAAGCCACATATCGATCCCATCAATTACTCAGCATCATGGACAGCATGTACAAGTTTAAAACTTCAAACGTAATCTGGGATCAGATCATCAACGTGTAGGCTAAGGTTGGTTTTTCTTAAGTTCTAATTAGCACCTCTGTATTTATTAGGAAACAAACTATACTGGCTGTATGATCAAACTATACAGGCCAGTACCTTTCTTATGGAAAAGGCGATGTGGTCGGCTCAGTTCTATCATTGATTTACATGCCCAACCTGATTCAGCGGTTACAGATCCAGTTTAACTTTAAACTCATTAAGTGATGCTTCCAAACTAAGTGTATATCAGGATCCAAAATAAAAGAAGAAAAGTTGTAAAAAGCAGCATTGAGAGACAAAAGCAGCGGTATGCTTGAATTTCTAGTGTGCACATAAACGCCTATTAAAACAAGTGTTACCTCTCCAGCTGCTTCAATTGCAGCTAACCATTCATCAGAAAATGGAACAGCATCTGGTGGAGGTTTTATTACAAGCCCATGTTGCTTCCTTCCGCTAGACTTCTTACTGCAATCACAAACAAGAAATTTGAAGTCTCATGAACTTCATGTCGCAACCAAATTCAACAGTAATATAAATTTTATCTAAGCTTTTCAGTACATACAGCTCTTTTGTAGCATCTAACTCTTGCTGCACTTCATCATCGAGAGTACGATTACTTTTCAGGATATTAGTTTCAGCATCCTCCGCCAAGCTGTTGCTGCTCAATAGAGTAACTTCATTATTCTGCAGAATGCTTTCACTTGATGAAGTCTGATCAGAGATAAGAGATGGCCTTGATTTCCCTTCCAAGGAATTACATGCCAAAGTTTGCACAGAATCTTCTTGATTGGTTGTTTTTGAAGATGAGTCAGAATCCACGGAAGCAGCTTGATCGCATAGCCTATTGGTATCCCTGGAATTTTTATAACCGTAAACATTTTCTGATGATTGCTCAACCATGGAACTTTTAGTCACTGCAAGTTCCAGTTGTGAGTAGTCAACCTCTCCCCCCAAATCAGGTCTGCCATCACGTATTGCTGGTGCTACTTCTGTACAAGCATTTGAACACTTGGGTTCACTTCCACAAGCATCATACTGATCTATAACAAGATCATCCGTTTCCGCATATTCATTACAGGAAGTATTATTTGAATGCCAAGTTCCATTTGAATCTGATATGGGCTTCAATTCCTGCGATACTTGCACTGCTACAATATTTGGATGTTCGAGCTCTAGACTTGCAGATAGTTCATGTGCATTATTAAAGTCCACTGAGTGCCTGCAATTTGCAACTGATGACTGGTCCTCTGGAAATCCAGGTAGGGGTTCCTTAATCTTAATCACATCAATTTCTTGATTTGCTTCTTCCAACTTTTCATGCATTGATAGATCAGGAGTACCTTGCAATCCACTTGCATCACACAAGTTTACTTTCAAACTATCTTTGATGTTCCCAGTGTCATATTTGTGGCACTCTTCCACAGATTTGCTACCTTCAAATAAATGGCCATAATCTCCTGTATCCCAGTTCAGTAATGTAACTTCTGCACTAGAGCAAGACACAACCTGCTTAGCTTGTTCAGCACTGAGTTTGTCATCATCAAATTCACCACTCGACGCATTAGTTTCCTCTTCACTAACATTGATTTTATCAACTATGAATTTAGTTTGCACCATTGAAGTATCTTGGTGGCAAGAGATTATGTCATCTTCAGGCTGCAAGTGAGGGGCATGACAACTACTTTCAACTGATAAATCAGAACCTTTGAATCCAAAATACCTGTGCTCAATTGTGTCTTTTGCAGAACCAGCCTCAATCTGCATTGTCAGGTTTAGTTGGGATGTGGAACCTCCACTTTTTAAAGTGGCCTTAATATCATGAGCAGTCAGTGAATCTCTTCTTTCATCTTCATCCATGTTGTGCAATTCCATACAAGCTTGCCCATGAAGACGAATGTCATTCCTGAACTGTGTATCAAGGTTGTGGTTCTCGACCACTGGCCTATCGTCTCCAGATATCGATGCAATATTCTCCACATTTGGGGAGTACACCATTTCCGCTTCATTAGACCTGCAATCTAGCATCACAGGTGTAGTAACATGCAGGTTTCTGGAAACTGCAGATTCAACTGTGCCAGCACCATTTCCTTCTGGTTCCTTTAACTCAGCACGCAGAAGAACATTGTTATGCTGGGTTTTTTCAGGAAGAACATCAAAATCATCCAATACACGTTCATTTAAGTCTGACCAATCATCCTGGTAAACCTGTTCTCCAATGTAGCAGGGATTTGAAAGATCTAGGTGTTCAGGTTTCTCACTTCCACTATCAATTTTCACCAATTGCCAATTATCAGGAGATGAAGCGCACTGCTTGACATCATTGATTTCATCCACTTTCCTATCTGAAGCCAGCGTTTGTGCATCATCCACATGCAGATCCGTACTCATTGTCTTCAATGTACTACTATCATCGTTTGCTTGATCTTCACATCTGGAGTAAGACAATGCATCAAATATTTTGTATTCAGCTGCACTACCATTTTGGACTTCTGCACTAGCATCTGCATCCTTCTCCAAGCTGTCGCCCTGAATTTCTGTACTTTTTGGAGGAAAGACAAGAGAGGACCCCTGATCCATCAGATATTTATCATGGCCCTGAAATTTTACATCTTCCATGTAAGAAAGCTCTTCAGTAATATTTGGTTCTGCTTGTGGGGTAGATTTTTGGTAGCCATAACCAGGTATGCTATTTAACTTTCTGTGATCCTCTGTAATACCATAACCTTTTGAATTAGAAGGTAACTTCAGTTCCGGCTGCACAAGTCTTATTTGCGAGACTAAATCCACTTTTTCCATTGTCGCATGGGTAATAGCAGATGGAACAGAACTTGAACACTGGACATTAGTATTTCCTATTACTGTCCCAGCATTGGTCGGGTTTGGCATTTCACTGAGTGAAGGTGGCTTCAATTGATGAATTGGATTTACAGAACCAATTTGCCTCACATTGGGAATTTTGCATGGTTGTGAACTGCTCTTACCGGGGCCAGGCAAAGAAGAAGCTTTTGGCTACAGAAAAAAATATTAAAAAAAGAAATGAGAGGCAAAGAACATTCAGAAATATTGAGAAGTAGAAATATATACTCTTATGCAGCAATATAACTAACAGAATCAAATTCAAGTTCAAATACCTGATGAAAGAAACTCAGCGAGGGCGATGGCATCCGCAAACCTGATGGTTTTGATGTTTGGAGTTGAGTATGTGGCAAGTTCGGACCAGTATGAGGAAGAGGAACTACAACTTTTCTAAGCCTGTCATCACGGCAGTATGATGCATGACTGGCAGAAGGAAGTGCTTGTTTCGAGGTTTCCTCCACAGGAACTGCAATTTTTCTGGATCTGTCATCACGGCCATATGATGTCTGACTGGTAGAAGGACGTGCTTGTTTTTTTATAACCTGTAATCCATTGTTTGCTTCTGTAACTGGTGGACATTGTGCTTTGGTTGGTGAACACTTCACATAACTGGCCTGCACCGTTATATAAATACACATGGCATTAAACCACACACAGATCATTACTAACAAGTATTCATTAATGCAAAATGAAGAAAATGACTACTGCTTATAGTCTCACATCTTTTATTTATTAATAAACAGCAATAAGATTCAAGTTCTCACCACATTTCTTCTGGTTGGAGATGTAAAACTTTTAGCAGTCAAGGATTTTCCCGTAGAACCAACTTTTTCATTATTTAGACCAGTTTTGGTGTTGTTCAAATTGACTGCCGCATCACAAAGAAGCAATTAACACAACATAACAGATAATGCCAACTCGTTCCAATGTAAAAGTACTATTTGCTTATCATTAACAGAGTGAAAACATGTTATAGAGATAGTATTTTTGGGTAATCACATTTTAAAGTTCTCCAAAGTAAAAATAAATAAATATCTAAAACATTACCAGGATGAGCAATCTGACTCCGTTTTAGATCACTTGCACTAACCGTCACGTTCTTGGAAGTCTTAGAGAGAGCACAGGGAACAGGTTTTGGAACAGGTAACTTAGAAACTTTTGGTTCTTTAGTTGCTGACATTATAGTATTCACATTTGCAGGCCTTTTTAGAGTTCACATAAGTCAAGGACAACTGTACCATAGTTTATATCAACAACAAGTGATACCAGAACTCCTACATATGGGAAACTTGGTCAAAAGGATATGAAGATGAGGCCAAAGGGCGAGGGCAACCACTGCGTTTTGAGCCACTTCTATTGCTATCACGCGCTGAAAGCACCTTCCGCCTGCCCTGAAATACCAAAAACACCCAGGAGTTTATTTTCACAAGACTTGATGCAACTATCTTTTACCTTACACAAAACATTACCATCCTATACACAGATGTAGGAACTAACCGCAGAACCTGGGACTGTGTTATCTCTAGCTGGTGAAGCATGCTTTGACAATGGACTACCACCAGTAATCCTATCTTTCTTTGGCGTGCTTCCCGGATTCACCTTGAATAGGTTCTCTTCAAGGTCCTGAAGATACGCAGTATCACTATCACAACTAGTCTCCTCGTGGATGACTGACAATGACCCACTAGAGTTTACATTCCCAGTAATCATGGATAATTCTTCGGAATTCAATACACCTGAGAAAAACAAAACAAAAATCCAATACACTTATACACCTCCTACAATCTTATAAAGAACAGTTGGCAAATTCGAAATACAAAAATATAACCTTCTTCCTCAAAGAAAGCCCGGTCCCAAGCGAGGCTTTTGCGCAAATTGTATCCTCCCTTCTTCTTCCTCTTCATTTGCTGCGGCTGGAGGCTGAATTTATTTTCTTCAATTTTGTTCACATTACTGTTCTCTTTATTCATACTACCCCTTTCCATATCCCCATTCACTTTCACAACATCTGCAATACAATTCAAATAGACTCCTAATTTATATAGATTGAAAATGTAGGTCTAATTACGCAAAATCAACACAAACAGGTTCACAATGGATTCGAATTTACAGTGAGAGGAGCACAATTGGAGTTCGATTTGAGTCTCATTATTCAAGATGGACTTAACAAACCCTAGAAAGAAAAGGAGGGTGAATTTAGAGGGGGAATGAGATGAAACCCTAACCTTTGGGTCTGGATCTGGGGGGATGGAGGGGCGAGCAGAAGAAAAAGGCGTCGTCGTCGCTGGGGGTGGCGGTGCTTGAAACGGCGCCGTGTGGAGTGGAGTGGAGGAGGGAGTCGTCTTCTCCGGCGATTTCGATGAGAGGGAGATCGGAATCCATTTCTCGTTCTCTGTGTCTCTCAGAGTTGGGTGGGTCAGAGCATCTTTCTTTTGAAACGATTTGAA
>NC_020493.1:19615783-19624703 GCF_000184155.1 Fragaria vesca subsp. vesca | reverse complement strand
TCTTTTTTTTTTTTTTTTTTGATATGTATCAGCTTTAGTTTGATCTTGCATATCATATTGTTGAGTACTGCATCTTTATCATGACATGTTTTATCGAATAACTAGCTATCTATGTTTAATAGCTACTGTTATTCTACAGTTCTACTAACTTGTGAATTTTGAAAACTTGTATTGGTGATTTGGAGTTGGGATATAACAATAATCATTTGATTATAAATTGAATGATGATAACAAAAAATTAGACGAAATAATATGTAAAAAGAGGTACCAAATAGTAAATATACATTAATTATATTAAATAATAGAATATTTCATAAATTAAGGGCATTTAAGGCAGTTTGAGATGTGTATTAAGCATAATATTGAAATGAAAAACTTAATAGGTGGTGTATTAATTAAGGGATGTGTATTAAGATATTAGGTGTGTGTATTTAAAATTTCTCTTTATTCATTCATTTGTCCCATCCCACAGCCCAAAATTCCAGTCAAACCATAATTCCTTAGCTTGAACAAGAATTTTGATCCCGAAATTTTTGAACTTTCAGACACTAATTTTGCATTTTGGGGGCATTTTTTTGTTTTGGAAAGTCCAGCAAGCAAAGACAAAATTGAAAGAAACAAAGAAATCTAAGAGATGAAGCCTAGGAAATAAAGAGCATCATTTGAGCTGATGAGAATATATATGAGCTAGGAATGGAACTTGATATAAATTAAACTAGCTGCATACAACTACTTCAAACTAGGGCTGGGCGCGGGTCGAGCCCGGACTGTTTTTTTCAGGGCTCGGGCCCAGCCCGGTTGTAATGTGACGGGCCGGGTTTAGTCGTCAAAATATCAAGGTCCGGGTAAAACCCGGCCCAGGTGTGTTAATTACAGGGCTCGGGTAAAGCCCGGACCGGTATCATCCGGGCTGAGCCCGCCCGGGGTTTTCGGGCCCAACTCTTCTTTTTGGCTGGTAATGAAAGCAAAATAGCAAATAACCTGTGTCTCTGTAACAGAAAGGCAAATACTGCAATTGCCTCCTACTTGATGCGCTACCAAGCACCAAATATATTGTTCAGTGTTCACCATTTGTCCATTACAAATACAAAGTCATAACCAACCAAATTAACCAAAGTTCAATTGAAAGTTTGAAACTTTGAAAGAAAACCAGAAAATCCAAACATGCATAATCAAATCAATCGATGGGCAGATCCTCCAAATCTTCAATGCACACCTTGACTTCAACTTTAATCTCCATTCTCCAATGCACTTCAATACTTACCTTGTACCTGTAAGATAAGGTGTAAAATAGATTCAGTTAGCCTGCATTTACAAATGAATGAGCATATTTTAATGGTGGCAGAGCTTAAGAGATTCAGTTTTTCAGTACAATAGAATTTAAATTTTGTTTTCCAGTGCATTAGAAAATTTTCAATTGCAAATGAATGTGTCTGTTAGCAAAGATAAGTAGATAACAACGACAACTCATTCAAGTTCTTTGTAAATGCAAAATGCCAATCTTAGTATCTTAGAGGCCAGTAGACCAGTAGTACACTAGTAAACACAATGACACAATGGCAAGCCAATCTAGCATATTACCATCTTACTCATATCAAGTAACATCATTACTGTTCTAACAACATCACTACTGTTTTAAGTTTATAACACTACAAATAACAAACAATAATGAATCAAAACAACATCACAATAGCACAAGCACTGAAGCAACATCACAATATACACCAACAAGTCAACAACATGCTATCATATATGTAAGATCACCATTCACCAATTCATGGGCATAAACACTGATTTCACATAGATTTCACACTGATTTCACATAAGAGAAAGAAGCTGAGAATTGAGAAGAATGGTACCTGAGTCAGCCTTGCCGCCTTGGTTCGTGGTCTGAGTGAGAGGGACAGACAGTGAGAGATGACGACTCGGCACCTGAGAGACCGAGAGCACTGAGAGTCTGAGAGACAAGGCCACGAGTCCACGACGACTCGACGAGTGAGAGGGAGGTGAGTGAGGCGACGAGGAGCGGCTGTGATGGCGCGGCGATGCGAGTGAGGCGACGAGGAGCGACTGCGATGGCGTGGCAATGCGAGGCGACGACGAGGAGCGGTTGCGATGGCGCAGCGATGCGAGTGAGGTGAGGATGAGGAGCGGCTCCAATGGTGCGGCGATGCGAGGCGACGACAAGGCGGCGGAGGCGCGGCGAATGGGCGATGCGTGAGAGAGGCGCGGCGATGAGAGTGAGACTGAGAAATTGACTAATTGAGAGTGAGGGCTGAGGAGTAGACCTGTAAATGGACCGGATCTGGACCGGATCTAGGTAGATTCGTATTCGGATCCGTAATAGAAATTTTGGATCCGGATCCGACCCGTTACCCGCCGGATCTTTGATAGCTAGATCCAAATCCGGATCCGGCGGGTTAACGGATACCCGACCCGTTAATCCGATCTGTTTATGATTATAAATATTTTTAAACTTTAAATAATAATTTCTTAATTTTATCATAAATTTTCATAAAATACTAATGAAATATTATAACAAAATAAATGTTTACATCAAAAGTTGAATTACATGGCCAAAATACTTTTTAACAATAAACTAATATATCCAAAATATTATAGCTCCAATGTATTTAGCAAAGAGCATAAAAAGAACATAGACATCGTAATCTTCAACTTCATCAAATGATCATACTTTAGACGTAATTTAGACGTTTATGTTATCCAAATAATTACTATATTATTTAATTATTTTAAAACGGATCCGGGTCCTTAACGGATCGGATCAACCTCGATCCGTATCCGATCTGTTTAATAAACGGGTTAACGGGTCCGGGTCCTTAACAGATCAACGGGTCTAATTTTTGATCCAAACCCGTTTAAAAACCACGGATCCGGAACGGGTCCGGATCAAGATCCGGTCCATTTACAGGTCTACTGAGGAGTCGATCCACTCGATCGATGGTTTAGGGTTATCTGGTTATGTTCCAGTGTCATTGTACCTATTTTATAAGTTTAGGACCACTTACGAAAGCCAATTAGATAATGACACCTAAGGTCCCGGGTTTTCGGGCTTTTTTTGTTTAAAGATTTGAAGGCCCGGGCCCGGCCCGAACAGAACAAAGCCCGGCCTGTTTATCATATAACAACACACGAGCCCGGAAAAAAGCCCGGCCGGGCTCGTCGGTTCAGTCCGGGTTTTTTTTCTTCTTCAGGCTTTGGCCCAGCCCTACTTCAAACCATCACTTGCATAAATAATTGAGGAAATATAGATGAATTGAGGATAGATGAAAAAAAGTGTTTGCACAATTGCCTTCACCTCTTACAAACAATTGCATTCTTCCATTAATTAAGTCTTACAAAAATCATAATAGAACCCTGCATAATTGCCCCATCCAAGCCTTCACATTGCCTTCTCTTTTTACAAAAACAAAATAGCAAGCCTGCACAACCTGCTAAAGCAAACCAAATAAGCCATTACATTATATAATACATAAACAACCATGTAATGAAATATCATTATTTCTATTAAAACTAGACGCACCTTTTATATCTAGGGCCATGATAGTATATATAAACTCATCTTCCTCCTCAATATTTTCCATAAATCTTGACAAAATACCTGTGATTCCACCTTCATCTGTCAAAAAACTGTGTCCATGCTTTATGGCTTTTTGCATCATTAGAGACAGTACAAACAAGTCTAATTTCCCAATCAATACATTAGAGACAGTAGCTAGATACAAAAAGAGATGGAAACTTTAATGAATGGAAAAATAGAAAACCCAAAATCAAACACACAATATGAAAAGATAAGTTTGGAAAGAAAACCCAACCTACAACCTGTTGTTCACATAAGAGAGAAGGTGCAATGGAAGAATGAAAGATAAAATTCTCAACTTTTGGTTCAGAACATAAGAGGCAGTTGAGTTTCCTTAAAGAAAAACAATAACAGCTAAAGAAAAGAAGATCGCTGGAAAGATAAAGCGGCTGAGAAGTAAATGAAGAATTTGTGGCCATCAGATCAAGCTTGTCTATGTGTCATCATCTTAGGAGAAGCTTAGGTAGGTTAGGTAGTTTATCAGGTTAGGACTTAAGAGAGGATCCGTCTCAAAATACAGATTCTATTGGGTGTTGCTAAATGTATCCAGCAAATTGTTTAATAGACCCAGCAACAAAATATTCACCGTTTAGTTCCAATATTACCCCTATCAACACCCAACATCAACTTGCATCAGCCTTGACTCCGCTCGACGGTTTTTCCAAGAATCACAGTATGCAGTCTTCAATCTCACTGTAATTTATGGGTATATGCTAGTATGCAACGGGGCTCTGTTGCTTTGGATTAATTTAGATCTTTAATTGGAGATTTTCTACTGATAGAGTTTCGTTCACCTGGAGTTAATTGCAATGACCCAACAACGAATCATTAGCTCATGATTAGTAAAGTAACAAAATATTTTTATCTACCTCACTAAACCATGTTTCCCTTTGCAAGAGAGCCATGATCTCAATGGTTCCAATATATGGATTGAATCTCAACAACCCAATTGAAAAGTATGATAAACTGTTGAACGGAGAAGTATGAGTGTTCTAGAAAGGAGCACAATAAACTTCAATTTAAAAATATAAAGTGATGAAATGGGGTTTGCCTATGAAGATCTGTCGTGAAACCTGCTGAAGCAGAGTTTGAAGGCGGAGAAGACACTTGCATTTGCATTTGCATTTGACGGTTTTGACATATGTAAGGATAAAAGTGGAAATATGAGATAAAATATTTGTTATCGGGTACATTTAGGCTAAATGATTTAGCAACAACCATTTTATTATTAAGTAGACAAGAGTAAGACGGAGACAACAACAACAAACTGCGAAGCATCCGACCAGACGCGCACACAATCCAAACCTTCACACTTTGCCAGACCGGCGAGGCGACAGCAACAAGATGAAGAAGAAGACCAAACTACCAAACCATTCGAAGATGTGTCTCTAGATCTATTTCCGACCTCAGTTCTCCGGATAAAGGTAATCAACCACAGATTTTCTTTTATTGGTTTACCCATGAATTTTTGCCAATATCAAGCTGATGATGTCTTATTGCTTTGTAATTTCAGCCCCTGGTTGTTTTCTGTGAGATGATAGGAGATGGGATCTGCTCAACAGGCAAGTTCACATTTTTTTCTGATTCTTCTCGATGTGCTTATAATTCATTCTAGATGTGCATATCGAATTCCGCCTCTTGGGATCAATTTCTGCTTATCTGCTAATGTTTTTACCATTGAATATACTTGCTTAAGAGATTTTTGTACATTCAGGAAGTTGTAGATCTTATTGGGTACCACCCACTTCTTAAAAACCCAGCATTCTTCATTACTAAAAGCTCTTTATTTAGTCCCAAAAATCACTCTTTTGACTGTTTATTATACCTGCTGGATTTTTTCATGCCTTATTAAGAGATTTGTGTTAGTTTCCTCTCTACCTTTTTTGAAATGAACTCTTATTTAGATTAGCAGGTTTCATTGGGTTAGGCTGGGTAGGCTGTAGATCTTCGTCTTTGTAGATCTTCATCGAGTCCCACCTAATCTGTAAAAACCCACATACTTCATTTTTAAAAGCTTTTTATTTAGTCCCAAAAACCACTCTTTTTACATTGTTGCGTACTATTTTTCACACTGTATTGCGATAATCAACATCCTAGGCTCTTTCTAACATGATTTTTTCGTTTCAAGTGATGAGTGTGCGACAAAAAACCTAAAGCAAATTGTGGGGATGTTTATATGTTATTTGGTCATATACACATATTGCGTTAGACTTTGTCTGGGATTGTAAGTAACCTGATCTTCCAAGAAAGATTCACTCCGAAACTTGTTCCACTACCTCCTCCAAAATGTCTACTCCCATTGCTTTTTAGCAAGATTGTACTATTCTTTGAGTAGTTTAGCTTCTACTGTAAACCCATATGGGTCTGTTCGGATGCCTCAGCTGCATACATCACTGTACTTCCACTTGACACCTATCGTAATGATAAAAGGATGGCACCACAAATATTATTTTTCCCGTTTAGTAAAGATCATCTTATCGAAACCGACAGATACTAGCAGGCGTGGATCTAGGTTGAAGCCTGGTAGGGCTCAAGCCCAACCGAGCTTTTTGTGATAAATGTGCTGGTATATGCTTCACTTGCATGAAATTTGACTTAGCAGCCTTGGTTTAGCTAATTTACTTGTCCCAAGCCCACATGGGTTCAACTCCTGGTATGGAAGTATCTTTTTGTTTTACAGTTTTTACATCGTTTTCTTATTTATTTAGGTAATAGCATTATTTTACTACCATATCTTCAATCTCATCTACTTTAGTCAATACAAAGAAAGATAATTTCTATTTTGATTTAGTTTTTGATTGAAATCTTTTCTCAAACTCTTTTATAGTATATGGTTTGAAGAAATTTTTCTTTCTAGTAATCAAATAAATGTTAATTCTAAATACTTAATGTATTTTAGTTAAATACTGATATTGCGGTAAAGTTTTTTAACACGTATGTCAATTAGAAGAAAAAAAACAAAATTCAAGCCCACCCCAATTCTCAATCCTGGATCCGCCACTAGATACTAGTGACCCTCAAAATTATTTTCATAACTTATTTCTGTTTTGCCTAAATTGCAGTTCCTTGGAGATGTGAGTCGTGTTTGGCTTTTACAGTGGTCCAAGGCCAGTTTTTGGTGTCGGATATCTAGTCCGGTGTTTCCAATGTATCTTGGCTAAAAGGATTGTAAAAAGAGACAGACGGGTGAGCATGGTTCAGGGTTTGGGGAGGTGCAGTACTGGGATTATTTTGGAAGGCAATGGATAAAACCCCTGAAGTAGTATATTTCACTGGCAGCGAAAAGAGAGATGGGAAGAAAGAAGAGAACTCTAATGGACTATGTTAAATTTGAAGGCTGAGTTTCCAAGTATGCTGTCTATGGTCGAATCAATGCCTACTGCTTTAAGGTAAAACAAATTGCCTAGCCAATCTTAGACCGTAATTGGCTACTCCTTACTTTTGGATTCAGAACCTATGCTTAACGCTAATCATGTTCGTAACAAAACATACTGCTGTAGCCTATCTAGATGTAGGGAAAACATACAATCCATGTACACATACAAACCCCAACGTATTCTACTTTCACTGAATAATAGATAACACGTTAACACAAACACTAGTGAATTAAACTTTTTCAGTTTTTCCTGAGCACATACAAACAGCAATCAATTATTAAGAACAGAGATGAGTTTTATCTTTTCACAGCGTTCTTCACATACAATGCCATAAAACACATACAAATGCCAGTCAAGTACGGCGTTTATAGAAAATTGACATGGAACAGAGATGAGTTTGATCTTTATACATGTTGCCTCAGAGAATTACTCAATGCTTTTTGGCCACTCAGTTGATCTTCATGGCCAACTATGAGTAGATGTTAATATCTAAGATTGATAGATGACAGTTGGATCTTTTGTGAATGTGACTAAGAACAGTAACTATCTCAGTGACTAAGAAATTGTTGGATTTGTTACCACTTTGTCCAAAACGTCACTGATTTTCTTCTTCAATAACTTTGTTCTTCCTGCCGATCCACATCTTTCTGTAGTTAATGTTGATGAGCTGTAGGGTGCCGATATTTGTTTCTCCCAGAACCCTTGTGACATCTTTGCGAGTTTTCAAGACTATTGTGCCAGTGTGTGGAGCCATGAGAGTGTCATCTTCTTCAGTGGCAATACTTTCAATGCAGTCACCAAACTCGCTGTCAAAATCAAGAAATGGCATCACTTTAAGGTATAGGGAATACTTAAGAACGCTAGAAACCTGTGTTGAGAATAGTTTGTACCTGGTTATGTACTTATGGATGTCTGCTCTTGGAACAGGGTCTCTTAGCGTGAAATTGATCATCAAGGTTCTGTCATCCACATCACCAATGCCTCCTTCATCTTCTTGGTCGCTCATTTCATCCTGAGCTTCTTGGTGGGGCCTGGGCTGAAGATCTTTGCAGAAGCTCTGACAGATTGTGACCCAAAGGTGCAACCTTTCCCATGTAAACTCCTTTACATAAAGGGGCCGCAGTTCAAATTTCTTGTTGGGAAAGACAATGCGGGTTGCGAGAAGAAGCACCTGATCAATCTCATTGGCTGGCAACACAGAATCTTGGGCCATCAAGTGCCCCACAGCAATCTCTGCTTCCTGGATGAGTATTATGAAGCTGGGATTCTCAGAGATGGGGACCATGCTGCTTTGGTACTCGCATTCTGGATACACGGTATCCAAGAAAACCCAGAGGGCTACAGCATTGCAGGCCATTTCACGACTCACTTCTGGTAGTTGGAGGGCTCTGCGTAGCAGCTTTTGGATGATGCCATAGAGAGGTTCGAACGCCATTGATGTCTTTACCAGCTTTTCTTGGAAACGGGGAAGAAGGAAATGTGAAATGCAGAACGAGTCTGTGGTTTTCTTTTCTGGGTTTCTGTGTTTCTTGATCGTACTGGGTTTCTTTGGGTTCTGGTGCTCAGGGGTTTGCTTCAGTTTTGATTCGATGGGTTTTTATAGGTGTTTTACCGCGCTACTTATGGATTATGTGCGCAATTTCTCATAATAATAAATTATTACTGCTACTCTCATTATTAATACGTGCGTTTTCAGAAATCAAAATAACCTGGATTAAAATCAGAAAAAGAAACAAAATCAAAGCTGGGTAACTTTGCTAGTTCTTGTCTTTGCTAGTAAATTTCATGTAAAATACTATATATATATATATATATATATAGATGTGCTGTTTGGACACCCACTTTGAAATGAGAAATTTTAAATACACACATTTAATCTTTTAATACACATTTCTATTATTTTATGGTTTCTATTGAGATTTTATAGGTAAGCTAAATGACC
>NC_020493.1:19598457-19615391 GCF_000184155.1 Fragaria vesca subsp. vesca | reverse complement strand
ATGGTGTGCTTGCTAGAGTTAACATTGTCAATCTCGACAAGACCTAATAACACAACTTATTTTTTTCTTTAAAAAAAAAAAAAAAAAAACAAGTTGTTCTTGTAAAGCTAAAACACGACGCATTTACACATTAACCTGTCAAGACTCATCAGAAAAAGGGGTAACTACTAACTACAAAACCAAACCATTATTGACCATCCTCTGTCATAAATATGACCGGAAAAGACATGTCACCACTATGAGTGGTGGTGCGCTGCCAATAGTGGTGACGGAATCTGAAACTTACGTTTTGCTCCACGTTGGACCGTCATTCTTCTAAGCTCAAATTCTTCATGTCAATGCCCAAATATGAATGCTTCCTTCACTCTTGCAATTTTCTTAGATAAACAGAAAATGAATTAGTGAAAAGCTAAAATAATCTCAAAAAACTAAACAGGTTAAACTCAATATTTAGGGGATCAGAATGCAAATATCTGTAAATTATGGTCTAACATCGAGTAAGGCGGCGGTAGATCGTCCAGACTTGTCTGATCTTTTTAAGGCGGTTGGGTTGCGCTTGTGGTGGTAGGTGGTGTGTCCGAGCTGGTGGCACGATTAAGATCAGGGAGGTGGATCTGCTTTGTGTTTAATTCGATCATCGTCGGATTTGGATATGTTTCAGATCGATTCAGAGGTTGGTCGAGCAGGCGGCGACGCCATTTGAGAAGTAAGCATCATCAGTTTTGAGGCATGTTGACCGACTGTGCAGAGATGATGATGGTGGTGCAGAGGGGGCAAGGCCGGCTGCCGGATCCAGCGGCGCTAGTAATTAGGAAGGAGTTTGCCCCCAAAGTATTCGGGCTTGGGTTTCATTTGGGCTTGGGCTCATGGCTTTGAGATTTTGCTTGGTCATAATCTGGTTGTAATAAATAAGCATGAATTGATGTAATGAGGGTACTGCCCCTGCTTATCGACTTGTTTACCCTTTGTACCCAAGGTAGTGGAATGATATGCAATATTGCAATGTAACCTCTATTTGAGTTGATGAAATTGTTTGAGTTGTTTCAAAAAAAAAAGAAAAAGGTTGAGATTTTGTTAGTTACAAATTTTTCAACACTGACGGAGATCGAAACAACTTGTTCTTATAGAAAAGAAATATCTTTGTATGTAATGTTTCAGGAAAATCTGCCTATGGACGAAATTTTGATTCCATTAAGATTATGCATCCTTCTCCATGTAAGAGTCCAATTCGATATCTGTCCCCTACAACCGAACCTTAGTGGCTTATTTAGAGCATTCGTTTATCTCTTCCAGAGTGACCCCTCCTTTTCCGCCGATTGCACCTACGTCTGCTTCTCCCTACACTGTAACAATATGCGATATAATAATGGCTTCTTCGACATTTGCAACCGAGAGACAGGCCTACGGCGGCCCAGACGCTATGCTCGTCAGTTCTCTGCTAATCAGGTTCTTTCTTTTCTTGTTTCTCTCTTTTCCGAACCTGTTAAAACCTTGTTCAAAAACTAAAACATTGTTGTTAACAGCTACATGCATATATACGTACCTAATATAAGCTTAGTTTTATTCGTTTTAACACATGCATGGTACACTACTAGTCTAAGACCAGCATGGAACCCTAAAGAAATTACAGTCTACCTCTGATCATTACGAATAAAATTTAACAGATTTTGTTTTTCAGGGAATTGTAATGCAATTAGATTTGTATGCGGAATTAAAAGGGCATAACGATCATGTAAGCAGCATGGAATTTAACTCCAGCGGTGACCTCCTTGTGTCAGGGGCTTATGATAATCAAGTCATATTTTGGAACTGGGAAACTAAAACTAGAAGACTCTCTTATGATCCTGGAAACTTGAAGAATGTACAACAAGCCAAGATAATGCCTCTTACGAATGATCGCAGAATAGTAACTGCTTGTGGAGATGGTCAGGTGAAACTTCTACTAATATACATGCATTTTAATTTGTCGTCTTATATATGGTTTCACTTATACCCTTTCCTTACAGGTGAGGCTAGGTGAGGTCTTAGAGGATGGCCAAGTTCATACAAAAAGGTTGGTGAGTCACAGAGGCGCTGTTCACAAGCTAGCTGTAGAGCCTGGAAACCCCAATATAATTTACAGCTGTGGTGACTATTCTTTTGTTCAACACGTACGAAGCTTCCTTTTCTTCATATATCTTACTTGCAGATACCCTAGTTTTAGAGCTCATATTTTTACTTATGCAGTTTGACCTGCGAAGCAATTCTGCTACAAAGCTATTCAGTTGCACCAGATTGATAAGAGGAGAGCCGCATCCTGGCACATTAGATTTGTATCAGATGGTATTCGACCCCTCGAATCTAAACTACTTTTGTCTAGGAGGTAATGATGCATATGCACGCGTCTACGACATAAGAAAATGCTGGCAGGACAGATCTAGTAGTTTGGTTAAACCTGTGAACACATTTCGCCCTGCTCACCTGATTTATCCACACCATTTTATGATCACAGGGTTGGCATACTCTAACTCCAGTGAGCTACTTGTGAGCTATAGTGATGAGCTCATTTATCTGTTCCAGAAGCATATGGGGCTGTCTCCCCCATTGTTCCAACCTGAAGACATGGAGGAGGTTGACAAGCCTGCACAGTTCGTTGGTCATAGAAATGGAAATATATGTAGAGTAAATTTCTTTGGGCCTAATGACGAGTATGTCTTAAGTGGCAGTTATTGCGGCCATATTTTCATTTGGAAGAAGAATGGAGGTGAACTTGTTTGTGTTATGACCGGCGACTCTCTAGATGTATATGACATTCAACCGCATCCACATAATCCGGTCATTGCCACCTGCGGATCGGAAAACAATCTAAAGCTTTGGGCTCCGGTGGCAAATGATGATGCATCTCCACTGCCTGACGACATTGCAGAGGTACTTTCTCCATCTCACGCATAGTAAAATAGAGTTGTCATTTTATTAACATTGTGTTGTTATTGAACTGACTCCATACAAATCCTCGTGACAGATTATGGAGTCTAATCGTCAAGCTAGGATTGATTCCTATATGCCGTTTTTCGCTAGCGAAAATCATTATCAAAGAATGAGGGGACAGTCCAATGGTGATGCC
The DNA here is from genome assembly GCF_000184155.1 of Fragaria vesca subsp. vesca. Taxonomy (NCBI): domain Eukaryota; kingdom Viridiplantae; phylum Streptophyta; class Magnoliopsida; order Rosales; family Rosaceae; genus Fragaria; species Fragaria vesca. The sequence goes on along the minus strand of NC_020493.1, from coordinate 19,612,288 downwards.
ACTTCTGAAGAGCGTTGAGTACGATAAAACAATGTATATTCTACATCGCTAAAGCATGAATTTCATGTTCCATCCGTTCTACGTGACATATATTTTGCAAGGGCCTTGTTAAGAGTGTTGAGAAGGATAATTCCCAGTAACAAGGTAGAAATTTCTTCCAGTCATCAAATTGTTGAAAGATAAAGAACATCATAGAGCACAAAACTGCTCCAAAGATCAATGCTTGTACAAATGAATTTCTTTAAGATTGTGATTCATAACTTTTACATCAATTTTTATAAAGAATTCGCGGTCAGTTCCCTTCAAAATCCGCACCTGATGTGCCTGTATGTGTAAGCTAAATAAACTAAGATCCTGGAAAAGCCTACATGGTATAATGATTCCCAAGCTCCTCTTTACAATTGGTGAATCTAATCCTCTCCCTTCCCTTTCGATAAGACATTAAAGAAAAAACAGTCCAAGTAAAATACACCTGTGGAGGGGAACCATGACTCTGCGGAACCCTTTTGTACCAACCAATACACCAAAAGAATATGAGCCAGGACTTTACATTTCTATGTCAAAATCGAGAAGACCAAAACATGTTAACCAAAGATGCATGCATCTTCTTCCTCTGCCACCCAAAACGGGGCATCAAATGATTGCATTTCGGGCTTGAGAAGTACCTCTGCCTTCTTTGTGCAACATACACTTCCAGGAACTAGGAAAATTGGCGGACTAATCTTCATCCTCGGTAGCTAAGGAGGCGAAGGAAAAAGGTTTGAACTTGTACCCATCACCAAGGTAGAACTTATTTTGAAATTCCACCCAATGAAGACGCAAGGCATGAAGAAAAGCACTGAGTGTCTCCATCATGAGCAATATGAAGGCAGTTGCAAAGGCAAAAACAGCTAATCCAATCAACCGGATGATAAAGCTGTCATACCTGTAATAATTATTTTCCAAAGATCATTAGTAATTGAAGAACCAGCGCAACATCACTTCTATCAATGACATGATCAGATAAAAGAATGAAGATAAAGAAAAGCAAATGGTTGGAACTCACCCCCAGGCGAGTAGGAGGACTTTCTCATAGAAAACAGTTGACAACTCTGAGTGGGCCAAGCTGTAAGAGCAGTGAAAGATATTTAGAAATATCATTATGGAGGTAAAGAGAACCGCATAATAAGCAAAATAAACAAAAAATATATACACAGGGAAACTATTAAGTCATACCTCAAAGCCCACAATCGAAGGTAGGACGCCGTATTTGAAACTGCACCAAGAACAAACTCTATGGAATGTATCATCTGGTGCACAAACACCTCACTGAAATTAAACTCCTCATGATGTTGCCTCACAGGATCAGTTTCCACGTCAAGATCCATTTCAGAGGTACCAAGCATCCCATATGTGCGACCTTGAAACCTCTGGAAAATAATAAGCATATTATTATTATCCTCCCAAGCTCCTCATGTCTCCAGTCAAATAGCTTATGTTGTAAAAAACTATTATAGTCGAGTCCATAAAACAATTTGGGATACTAATTACCAATATTCAATTCATGTTCCAATAATTACAATATAAAAAAAAAATCTGATTAAAGTCTCTGTAAATTTCATCCCGTTACTGTTTTTCTTACAACTCCGAAACAAAAGCTGGACGAATTATACCACAGTACCTCTGTATGAAGCTTCCTCAAAATGAAAGGTTTAGGAAAGAGCATCCAGGGAACTGCAATTAGAGCCAAAACTAACAAAATAATCTGCAAAAGTAGAGCCCTGTTAACTTTAACATAAATTAAAACAGAAACAATTGAGTACACAAAGTGACCAAGAGAGTTAAAACTCGTGCCTGAAGTGGTCTTTGGCCCCAAAACAACTGATTTACCCCAAGATCGTCAGTGGGACTTAAGAACATGTAAATCATTACATGATAGAGGTCAGCCTTAGAGCCGGTGCACCACTTGATGACAACTAGAAGCGAAAGATATCCGAACAGACTGTTAAGGAAGATCATCTGTGGCACAAACTGGTACCTAACAATTAAAAAGACGCCCAATACAGAAAGTCAAATTCTTCCCAACTTCAACTTTAATAAAAACAACAATGGGGAAAATGAAAAACATATGAAGAGAAGTGACACGCACCTTATATCAATTGAGCTGTTGAAAAACCGTGCATTGAAGTAACTGAGCATAATTCCTACGTTCATTTGCACCACACCCAACAGAATAGACAATTTCATTTTCAGAGAATTCAAGAAGGGCAGTTCGGAACGACTTCCACGCCAACTGGGATCCACACCAAATGGGTATGGATCTCGGTACTTGATTAATCCAACAGTGTGTGCATCACTGCTCACAAGAAGACAGATTTTAAGGATACTAGACAATACTCAGTCAGATTTCAGAAGCAAAATTAACATGTCATGTTCACCCAGTTGGAAGGCAAAAACACAAGATACAATAAATGCCTGAAGGACAGTTATAATTTAGGGATAATGCCCACTAGCCCTAATTTTAAGAATTTTATTCCCACTAACAAAATCAGATTTTAAAATTCCCAAGAGCCAACTTAAACAACAGAAAGACAAATATACCCTTAATAAATTAAATAAACCACAATAGACCATTATAAGAGTATTATAAAATAAAGTTTCTATGACTGGATTCTCACGACTAATGACGTTGACCGGACTCCGACGACCGTTGACTGGGCTCCGGCGACCTTTGACCGGGCTCCGGCGAAAGCTAGGGAATCTACTGGGGGCAGTAGGAGGTCTGTCCAGGGTACTGGTGCAGTAGGAGGGTCTATTGGGGTAGTAGGAGGGTCTACTGGGGCAGTAGAGGGTCTACTAGGGTAGTAGGAGGTCTGTCTATGATACTGGGGCAGTAGGGGGAGGGTCTACTGGGGGCAGTAGGAGGTCTGTCCAGGGTACTGGTGCAGTATGAGGGTCTATTGGGGTAGTAGAAGGGTCTACTGGGGCAGTAGAGGGTCTACTAGGGTAGTAGGTCTGTCTAGGATACTGGGGCAGTAGGGGGAGGGTCTACTGGGGGCAGTAGGAGGGTCTACTGGGGCAGTAGGGGGGTCTACTGGGGGCAGTAGGAGGGTCTACTAGGGGCAGTATGGGGGACTACTGGGGGGAGTACGGGGTCCTACTGGGGGCAATAGGGGGTCTACTTAGGGCAGTAGGAGGATCTACTGGGGACAGTTGGAGGTTTGTTGGGATTCTATATATTGGAAGCAGTATTCCCCCTAATTAAACCATCTATGCACAAAAAGAGTGGTGTTCAGTCAAAAAAAATAGACAGAGACTTGTATTCAATAAAAAAAATAAAAAAAAAGTAGACGAGTTGTAGAGATCCAAGTGGCAGCGAAAGAGCAATGAGTACTGGCTCAAGTCTCCGATCCGGTTCACCATGGAATTGCATTTCAAGAAACGAAGCCATAACAGAGAAGCCTTTCGACCTCAGCAGCTTGCTTACTTCACCGAACGGGTAATAGGCCGTCGTTTCCGCTGCCGCCGCCGTCTCGTTAGGGTTTCGCAGTGCCAGGCAGCAGAGATTCTTACGGCCGTAGCTCAGAATCGGACCCGAGATCCGGAAATACGGGTCGAAGAAGCGGTTGGTGCCGTAGATGATCAAAACGTCGTCGTTGAAGACTGGGGACGCTGTGACGGTGACATTGTTGAGCGAGACGAGGCCGTCGGCCGGGAGAGTGGTGACAGTGAGAGAGTGGCTGTCGAGCAGAGTCCGGATCTTGGCGCCGAAAGGGATGGACTTGAGTGATCGGAAAGGGAAGACGACGGGGAGGAGGTTAAGACTAGAGAGGCGACGGCGACGCTTCTTCTGATATGAGAGAGAGAGAGAGAGAGAGAGAGAGAGAGATGAGAGCATATCTGAACGTGATGAGAGAGAGAGAGAGAGAGAGAGGTGGAAGTGAATTGGAGAGGAAGATAATAGAGGGTAATTTGGTCATCAAAAAAATATAAAAAGTCAAAAGTTTTGTTAGTGGGAATAGTTTATAAGAGTCAATTGGGTTGATGGGAATTTTGAAATCTTATTTTGTTAGTGGGAAAAAAATGTCTAGATTTAGGGCTAGTGGGAATTTTCCCTATAATTTAAGTAAAATCAGATTTGAGTAATCCATCTGAATAAATTGTGGCATAGGGAAAGGGCTGGTAGTTGCAAGAAAAGCAAAGGTTCCCGCAGAGACCAGACAGTACAAAGTAGTATACCACAAACTCCTTAATCAAGACGAGATGAGTGTGCACGGATTGAACAAAGGACAACCCATGAGAACCTTAGAGATGACAACAAAAGGAGACCATGAAACCACCAATTCACCCAGAACAGTGGAGAAAAATAACTTTTAGATAATTGGTATGATAAATCTGAGTGACACAAACAAATAAAGTTTCAAATAAAATTCATACTGTGGAAATGCAGTGCAATGACAGAACTTGATATCCCAAAACAAATTTACCTAAGCAACCAGCTGGAGGTGATTTTAACACGTCACAACACATTAACGCTACCAACACAAGTCCAGCATAGATATTCCACAACATCCAGATAATTTAGATATCTCCTATGTTGGGATGTGGAGGTTACCACAACACACTTGCATATATTATAGGCCAACTGATGAAATTACCCTTGACAGTTTACAATATGTATGTGCACTTCCATCCATACTACAATGAGAAATTGACTCGAGCTAGTACCAAACAGGATGCCTACAAGTTCTTCTAGACAACAACTACCATGATAGTTTTTTCTTTTCTTTTTTGATCAACTGCTCTATAAGTAAAAGAACTATTAGATGCATATCTCCATGAGACAGAATAGAGGAGAAGATAACCTACAAAAACTACATATGTAAAGAGGAAAACATATACTCAACTACAGTTAAAGCCAGAAAAATGCAGGAGCGACTGAATATCTAAAATAAAGACTACCTGCAAGTAGCATCTCTGCATTTGTAAGCGGAGCCACCAAATATGTGAAAAGGAACAGAGAAGAACTCATTGTAAATCAACCCACAGTAAATTGAGAACAGAGACATCAAAAGAAGTACATATCGCCCACCAAAAAGCATCTCCATAAAGCTCCCGAGTTTCTGTTTAGAATTGATAACGATAGCAATTTTATAGTAAGAAAAGTAGGAAAGCCACAAGTTTCTCAGAAAATACTTTCCCTCTTAAAATTCAGTGCAAGAATTGGAAAAGAGACAGACCTGAGCAGCGAGCTTTCTTTCACGAGCTATAAGAACTAATGCTCCCATCAACAAGCATATTCCATGACCCCAGTCCCCAAACATCACAGCAAAAAGAAATGGAAATGTGATAACAGTGTACACTGCAGGATTTGCTTCTTGATATCTTGCTACGCTGCCAAATTAATTACACATATCAGTTCCATGGCTAAAACTGATTATATCACAGCTAGCTGACAACTTACTCTAACTGGCAATTTAATTTATATACTGAAAACTCAATTACTTTGTTATAAAGAATAAAAATTAAAAAAAGGGCCAACAATATAGCCACTAGATTGAGAATTCTTGCCCCATCACGCACTTTCCTTTTTTCTAATTCTAACGCAATCTGCTGCAACCATTTGATACAATTCATGGCTTTACTTCATTCTACAATTAAATAAAGTTTTAAATGAAATTTACCAATTTAAATTTTCTCACATGTGAGGACAAAAAAAAAGATTATTAGAATTTAGGTATAAGTGAATATCCTGTAACTTTGAACTTGCAGAGCCATCCCCCAAAAATAATTCAATAGCCTTGTAGTAGTACAAGCTCAGTGCAGAACACATAGTTTCAGATATTTAGATTGGTTGTTAATGAAAAATACGATTATGCCATGCGGCAGATACCCATCATGCATTCATATTCCATCACTTGCGTACCCATATCTAAATAATTGTGAACAAACAAAATTCATCCAGAATCCCACCATTTGTGAGATCCCCTGCCGAATATTGCAAGGAAAATTATGAAATAACCTAATATCATCTTTTTTCATAGCAGAAGATTAAATAAAACTTCATAAGTGGTATATTTAACTAACCCGTATGCATCAACAATTTCCTGAAATGCACTTGTGAAGTTGTTGGTTCTAAAATATGTAGGAGGTGATTCTATAGCATCCATCACATGAAATATTACACCCACTTGTGAATTGCTATCAAATGTTGCACGTTGCAATGCCTCCTGAATCTATTGCATAAAAAAAATCAAGAGAAGAAAAAAGTACAAAGTAATTAATAATGAGCAGAAAGAACTTTAAATATATTTTAAAGATGTTGTTACGATACACATTATTCAGAAGGTCCACCAGGTGTTTGAATCAGATTTTGCAATATCCCCCTTAGTAAAAACACAAAAGATGGCAACATCTGATTTTGCCGTTGTAATTGGAAGATTTGCATAGGACAACTAAACTGTTGTAGATGTAGGAATGTAGCAATATCATTCTTCTATACATAAAATAAATAATAAAATAGAAACACCGTTGATATCTAACAGCAATACTCATGTGAGCATAAGTTCATGTATTAAAAGTTACTTAGTTACGTCTCAGACATACATAATCAATAAATAAGTAATTCATGGTTAAACCACTTCTCTCAAGTAATAGTATAGATAGGAGATATATAATTTATTGAGACTAATCAAAAGAAACTATTGTATTACTTATAGAATTATGGGCAAAGGCATGGTATCTAAATATTCCAGACAATGTTAATGATTGAATAATAAAATTATACCAAAAATACATTACCTTTGTTTTTGCAAATATTGGACACCAGCCTTCTCCGACAAGGCATTTTTTGGTAACATCAAAGTTTAACATGTTCAATGTATCATAAACAGCTTTCTCCCTTCTTACCTGAGAACAAGTAGCATGACATGGTTGTAATATAAGGATAAGCTCAATATTCTTCATATCTCATATGTATGCAATTAGTAACAAGGAGAAGAAAAAAAATTGCAGCAATATCTTACCATATTCATCCATTTGGCCAGGTGAAACCCAACAGAAGTAAGGGCCTTATTTCTGTGGCGAATCCCTGCATCCAATGTTGCCTCCAAATCAGCAAGACGAGATGAAACCTGCAAAAGAAAACCTGGTACTTTAAGCATGAAAGCATGATCGAAGCATATTTAACTATTTAATCTACAATATATTCTATTTTCGGCAAACATGGACACTATCATATAAACAAAGACCTACAAATATAAGATTTGACACTGTAGGAAAAGGAAAATAGAGCATAAATACTCATTGAAGCTATGAAGCTATCGATCAACCATTCAGATAGCAGAATGACATATGATAACATGTTGCCAAAATAGTAAGACTTTTTTCTAGAGAACAAAAAACACTATTTCAGCTTGAACTTCTCCAACTCAGGATGATAATAAACTGTCAATGCACTAACCCCAACTGATACTATTTACTTACTTCTCTAGTTATTTGCCTCTGCTTTGTAATATCTTCAGGAACAGGGTAGCAATTTGCACCAAAGGCCTCACAAATTTTCAGAATCTTTGCTTTTGCCTGCAACCCTGAGAAGAATACTACAAAAACTGTCTGCTCAACCTGCAATAATTAGTGGAATTAGCAGAAAAATTTGGACACTTTGATAGCACAAATCAAGAAGCAGATATTAATAATACTAAAGCAGAATCAAACCATTTCAGTAGATAAAGGATCCATGATCTGTTCATCTGCTGGAGCTTGGTTAAAAAGCATATTTCCTCTGGTAGCACGAAACAGCATCCTCTCAAACCTTGGAGCTTTGGATTTACAAATAATCCCACTAACAAAATTCAAACCAGATTGATCTGACGGTCCCGGTCTGATATCCTGTGTATTGTATAAACATTTACAAATTAAATCATAAAGAAAGGTTTTGCAGCAAAATTAAGCCATGCCAGTTATTTACCTGCTCCAGCAGTGACACTGAATCACCATAGTCATTCATTGAATAAACATTCTCTTCTAGTTCTGTCTCCTCTGTGACAGCATGGCTATTACTTGAAACAAGAAAGCCGCTTGCCTGAAATTGTCCACAAAATTGTTAAGGCACAGGAGCAAGTATTTCAAAGAGAGAACGAGTAATAATTAGTGCTTCTAAAAAAAGGAGAAATTCACATATTGGTCATAAATGAAATTGCCTTGTAAAATGGAAGCTAGCATGAACCCAATGACATCACTAAGACCAGAAAAAAAAATAATAATAATAATAATAATAATAATAATAATAATAAATCTCATATCATTTGCTGACTATGAACCTATCATATGGCAATTTTCCGACACAACAACAAAATACCAAATCAATACAAAATTAACAGGTTACTATATAATGTTTATTAAAGAAAATCAAGAAATTGTATGACCGGCAACCACAAGCCAAGGTAATGTCTAACAGTATCCATCTGACATCTACGCATCTCCTTTCTCATCCAAACTATGGTTCCAACAAAGGTCACAGTCACTAGTTTTGTGTTTTCTTAAGAAATATTATTAACACACATTAGACATAATAATATCTAATAGTGATAGATGTTTTGTTAACTTAGAGAAACCAAGTCCTTTTGGGTGTATCAATGGATTAAGTCTTCATCCTAATAAACAACAAACAAGGGGGTTGGTATAATTTAGCCTTAAATTAACCCATGTACAAAAATGCACCACAATTTTTTTATGAACTGCTAAAAACAGAAAAGGTGATACGAGTCTGCAAATACACCACCGATATGGAGATAAAATAAACAGGAAAATTACCTTTTGCAATACCATCTTGAACTCCAGGAGCTCATTGTATGATTGTCGAAGTCTTTCACTATTAGAGTTCATTTCAATCAGCTCATGTTCGTGCTCACCAAGTTGAAACTGGAATTAGGAAATGAATGGTATCAGTTTACAAGAAATTGGTCCATGGATGAGGGTACAATTTTGCAGTGACATTTTAAACAATATGTTCCAGCTTAACATTACTATTACTCTTGCAATGTCAGAGGGAGGGGTACACAGACAGAGACAAAGAAGAACAATGCTAGAGCAGCGTTATAGATATAGACCTCCAATTCCTCCAACTCAATATCTGGTTGTGAAACTGGACGTATAGACCCAAGCAGACCAGCTTTACTGATTTGATCCTTAAAAAAGCGCAGCTTTCTTGACATCTCTGCACATCGCTTTACCTGTGGAAATCCTCACAAAGATGGAGACAAATAAATAAAAAATACTGCTTACAGTGAACAACTTCACCACCAACTACAGAATTATGATGATTAAACAGTAATGAGTAACTTAATGAAATTGGTTTCAACAGCCAAATGTCATCAGTATTACGAATTTTATGAGTACATACAAAGTATTCCGTTTTCAGTTTTCAATTAGCATAAATTCCAGGTAGAGAAAACATAGTACAGTATAGAATCATTTCCTAGTTTAGAATCCATATATTGTTATACTCGTTAAAACAAGCACAATGGGAGCATATCAAATTTCAAATGTTGGACAACAAGTAACCAATCACTAACTAACTCATCTAGATCACTACTTAAACTTCAATGCTACGCTAGTAAAAACTGGCAGACTTCTCACATTCAATACCAAGGGAAATACGAAAACTGTGCATTAACATACAAGTATATAAAAACATTCAAACTGAAACTGTTTAAGCAAGATGCTGCTGTTCAAAAATTAACAGTGCAACTGTAGTCAAAATGATCGAGTAGATACCTGATTAACAAAGGTTAGCTGGAAAGGGCTCTTATCAGCATTTAACTGCAAAAGAATAGGAAAAAGAGAAAAGAATGTGACAATGAGTATATCAGTTCACACATCAAAGAGACTGTTTCAAATTCCTATGAAGAAACTATTAACCAAATACCATGAAAGAAATTAAGCATTTCAATGTTTTCTTGGCGTGTTTCATATGCAAAAAATACATGAGTTGTGGCCCAAGAAAAAGGGGACAGATACTTGTTGTTATATACACCTAGATAGCTTCCACATTTGCACCAAGATGTAACAGTCAAAAGTAGAATATTTAGAGTTCACATAGATGAAGTAACTTTTTTGCTTTTGGCCAAAAGATTTCTGGAACAGTTTAAATCACCTATATATCCACCGCAGAGCTAATAAAATTGAGAACAGGCCCCTTCAATTATAACAAAAGAAAATGTAAAATTTGAAGCCATGAAGTTGTTAGGCCCCTACAGCACGTCCAGTACATTCTCAGTTTGCTACAAACAACCAAAAAAGTTCTCTATAACTAGTTATTAATATTCGAATAACAAACTTTTAAGAAAGAGATTAATTATCATGTACATCAGCACGACTCTAGCATCATTTTAGAAACTATATCATGACTGACCAATTACTCATACTAGTACATGAAATTTTATTTCTTAATTTCTTAACATATAACCCCACATTAGTGACCGATAAAGTAAAACCAGGAATATAATTGCAAAACAATCCACAACGAACATAGATGTGCAGACTACCCGTCTACTGGACAGCATAGATATGGGTGACTTATGTGTTCCAGACACCAAACAAATCATAGCCCAAGTGGCCAAATGAGGTGATGTATGTTCACAAAATCAAAAGGCCAAGTTTCCATCACGGCAGCACTTCCCTAACCAGAAGTATGCCAGTATGGTTTTGCGGTAACTAGTAGAGGTTGGTAAACCTATTCTAACACGTTTTTAGACAAATGGAATACATAACTAAAATCAGAATCCCTTGATTGAGAGGAAGCTACAGCTTATGCAATTGCTCATTTGCAATGTTGAGTCGAGTCATAGACAAACTTGAGTTTATTGACAAGTGTCAGCTAACTGACAAGCGTGAGGCTCAAATTTACAACAAAATTGTTCATAATACACAAAACCACCTATCCATATCTTCCATCATCAGGATAGTGTATAACTTCAACACATTATACTTAGTGTACCGCTACGAATGCGGTGAAATTTTCCGTCTTATCATGAAGACAATAGACCTCTAGGCAAACCCTTCCTAACTGAAAATCAATGTAATGCAACCAGATCTAAAATATTCCCAGCGAAATGCTCCGAAACGCAATGCACAGCCTAACAATTAAAGGAACAAGCAACATTCTTCAACCGAAAACCGAAATCCACTAATCCTCGTTTCTAAATCTCTCAATCACAACTACTGTAATACACTCCACTACTTAAACCACACATGTCAAACAATCCGATGCAAAATCAAACAGAAACTCGTATAGAAAGCAAGGCCAGACGGGGATCGGAAACTTACGTCACGGAATTGGAGGAGGCCGAGTTCGCCGAGATAGGAAACGGTGCGGTGGGCGGACTCGACGGGGATGATGAGCTGGACGAAGGTCATCTTCTCGGAGCGCATCAGATCCATGGAGGGCAACTTGTCGAGGAACTTGTCCATTTTTGAGACCAGACCGGAAAAAAAGTTCTCCGGCGACTTGGATCTGAGAGACTCTGGCTCTCTTCTCAGATCTGAGAGAGAGTGAGAGAGTGAGGGTGTGTGTGTGTGAAAGTTTTTTTTTTTTTGTTAGTGGATTTTTTCAGTTTCGAGTTTTGGCTTGGTTTTGTTGCCAACTGCCATTAGAATCGGGGAATTCGCATCACCTTCTCAAATCGGAGTTGGAATATTATAAAGGCTTTTGCCTAATTTCCTTTCTTCTTTTTTTATATTTAATGTGAGCGAGTTTTAAGGTTGGTGGAGCCAGTCTGTCAGTTACGGATTTCGAAGGCAACATCATCCGGGTCTGGTTAGTCGGATCCGGACCGGGTTTGAATTTCATGGTAAATTTGGTCAGTCGATGATCTGTGACGTATTGGTTACACGAACGTTCAAAACGCAGTAACATTATAAGAGGAGTGTGGTGAAGAGCTGTTAATTAAATCAGGTCCGAGTTAAGTATCAATAAGATGGGTCGTTACTAAGTATTGATTTAAAAACTGAATACGTTGACAATCAATATATTTTCGATATTAGTTACGCATAGCTTTATTTTTTGACTTCTAGATGTAGCATTTATCTTTCATAAAGTACAAATGTCAGTTTCACCTAAGGAAACAACATTGAAAGTGTTTTTTCATATCAAAAAAATAAAAGAGAAATTTTAAATACACACCTCTAATCTCTTAATACACATCCTTATTATTTTATGCTTCTATTGAGATTTTATAGATAAGCTAAATGACTAAAATATACATTTATTATTATAAAAAAAAAATCGCGCTAGAAGTATTCTTTCCAACGTCTTCTACCATAAAATCGTCGAAATCACGTCTTCTCTCCTAACCCCAATTCTTCTCCACAGTTCATTTGGGTTGTCTTTTTAATTTTTTTTTTATCCGTATCAGCTTTAGTTTGATCTTACATATCATATTGTCAAGTACTGCATCTTTATCAGCTTTAGTTTGATCTTGGAGATCATATTGTTAAGTACTGCAGCATTTTTATCATGACATGTTTTATCGAATAACTAGCTATCTATGTTTAATAGCTACTGCACTTCTACAGTTGTATTAGCTTGTGAATTTTGAAAACTTGTATTGGTGATTTGGAGTTGATGAGATATAACAATAATCATTTCATTATAAATTGAACGATGATAACTAAAATTTCTAGCAAAAATCAGACAAAATAATATGTAAAAAGAGGTACCAAATAGTAAATATATATTAATTATATTAAATAACAGAATATTTCATAAATTAAGGGCATTTTAGGCAGTTTGTGATGTGTATTATGTATAATACTGAAATGAAAAACTTGATAGGTGGTGCATTAAGTAAGGGGTGTGTATTAAGATATTAGGGGTGTGTATTTAAAATTTCTCAAAATAAAAACATTGTAAGTGTTTTTATCCCAAAATGCCTATCGAATATCATTTGGCAATCTGATATATATGTGCACGATAAATATGAAATGAGCTAAAGATGGAAATTGATTACTCGGTTTTAGAGTGATAATTCACATAAATGATTATTTACATGACGAGAACAATGTATTATGCGATTGAAGGAAAACTGAAGAACACATGAGATAAAGAGACAAATGTTTTATTTTTGATCATGGATATCCCATTAGACTTCAATCGAGCTTTCCCTCCACTAGGTCTTAGTGCTTGATGTTAGATCCAACTCAAAACTTTTACAGCATGTTTGTTACACAGGACTGCCTAAGGCCGGACTAATTTCTAAAACAGTCCTAGACTATCTAAGCTCGGCTTAAGCTGTGATAATTCTTGACCCATGTTTGGTACAGCTTAGGACTAAAGAGCAGAATAATCACAATAGTCCAATCCCATGTTTGTTGCAACACTGGACTAAATTAATTTTAAATACCACAATATTTTTTCTATTTTAGCAAACTAATATCCAATAATAAGAGATTTTAAAACTTCAATAAATTTTTATAGAGTAAAATTATGAGGACTGAAGTAAATTTTCATCCAAATTTCAAGCACTAACCATCAACATGAAGTCTAATATATGCATATCCACAAGTTCATAGATTACTGATTAGTAAGCCACCACAATCAAAGTATGAGTAAATAGTTTACACATCCACAAGTCCACAGGCTAACAAAGTACAATAATATGAATGCTAATCTGGCAATTACAAAATGAGTTCATCTAGCAAATGGTGGCTTGTCCAACATGTATCAAGGCAACCACTCCCCCAAAAAGCACCTCCCATTTTCAGAATTTTCATCACCTATAAGATAATATTCAAACATACAAGGATCACAATCACAAAGTCTATAGATAAGAGTCATAAGACTAACAACTGT
>NC_020493.1:19586470-19598219 GCF_000184155.1 Fragaria vesca subsp. vesca | reverse complement strand
AGAGAGGAGATCGTACCTGTCTAGTAGAAGAGAGAGCAGAGAGAGTCGAAGCAGTGAGGAAGCAGAGAGGAAGCAGAGAGGAGGAAGCGCAGAGAGTTGAAATCGTTAAACAACGATGCGGTATGTAGTCCGCCCAATTTTGGGGCGACTATGTAAGAAGGCTAAAATGGGACACGGGGACTACCTATACTCATTTAATTCAGTCTCGTATTCCTCCAAACATGGGTTTTGGACTATTTTCTTACCTAAGCTAATCCAATCCCTGTTACTCGGTGTAACAAACGCCACCTTAACTTCTTATTGGTTGATGCAGATATCTTTTCATTGCCACTGTGTAAAAGACATATATCGCATGGTTAATTTGGAGCTTGTCTTTTAAGCAACACGTGATTAAGAATACGAGACAATAATTTCATTTCTGAGAAATCAGAGTCCCTGCCATGAGTCTTATTTCATATCTGAAGCAATGCCCATTTCAAACCCATTTTGAGTGAGCCTAAGAACCCTAAAAACAGAATCCCCGCACCTAAAAGCAAACCCCAAAATCCAAGTACTAGTCCTATTTCAAAGCCAAGAAAATCATTAATCTCACATTCTCTGATGGGATCAGAATCCATCAAGGAAGGAAAAGAACTAAATTACAGAGAAATTAAAGGAAATAAGGTTAAGAAATATTCATATTCATTGGATAAGATCTTACAATGGAGGCTCATTGCCTTATATGGTTGTCTTTATGACCAACCCTAGAAACTCGTTGACAATATGACCCAACCCGAGCCCAATAAATAGCCCATTTAGATAAATCAACACACTGGCCCAAAGTAATATATAGGTATAGCACAATGGTCCTAACATTCCTCCCCCCTTAAATAAAGGCATGCCTTGAACGTATAACAGAGAAGTGAGTCCCAAGGATTTCAGGCTTTCAGCAGAACCCATTTCACCCTGATCCTTCATTGCTATAAGCATCTCATCCACTGTATTGATTGTAAAGACATGTTCTTGCATCAACCACATACAGTCACAAAGGAAAAATTCTGATCCAGGGTTCCACACATGTTCCATACTTGAAACGTCAGCAATGAGACGGTTTTTATCATTCAAGGTAACAACGAATGCAGGAATGTGCCGTGCCCTGTGCGAAGACAAAGAATCACCATATTTTTCCAAATCAACTGTTTGGAGTGCTCCGAAATGGGAATCTGCAAACAATTTCACTTTCAACTCCTCAAGGTATGCTACAATAGCACCAAATGTCTTTTGATTTGCATTTGGATCACCAGTGAACAATGGAAGATACCATGATGTAGAATATGTCATGTCGAGAGCTGTGATGTTTGTCAAGGTTGCTCCAAAATTAATACCATCACCAGTAGTAACTTGCCAAGTATGTCTTAGTGCAGATAGATAAACACTTTCATGAGAATTGGAAGTTGGCATCCAATTAGGTGAATGTGGCATGATAGAAATGATCTGTAAAGCTTCTCTAGTGGGACAATGTAGTAGATGACTTGTAATCACGAATACCAATAGCCGGAAGTGTATGCTTGCAGACAACAAGATAACTAGAAAAGCTTCATTTGACCACATGAGTATTGAAAAGAGCTTATGAGGAACCAATGCAAGGTCCCCAAAGTCCATTGCCCCAAAGCCAAAAGCAATAAGCTGTGGAATCATGAAATCAGACAAGCGAAGTGAACTGCTCACAGGAGAAGAATAATTTCCATTATAAACACCATGCCCAATATCAAGCCCTTGTTTCTTAGACTTCAATGACAGTTGCTCATTGATATAGATAACCATGGTATTTCCAAGGAAGAATGGACAGCAACCATCTTCTCTCAATATGTTGTCCCGAAGTGGAGGTGATGAATGGATAGCAACCATAAGTAATAAAGAAACCAACTTCCTCACAATTCCATGAGTAGGTGAATTAAAAGTAGAAGCGCTCGCAGTCACGAAAGGCTCCTCCTTATGATCAGTTTGAAAAGTCTTCTGCATATAACTCATCAATACTACACCATTCTCAAGAGGGTCAGAAGAGTACCTGAGGGGAGAAAACTCTGATATGTTCATGAAAAAGTCAGTAGAACAAATACGTGTATAAAGAACTGCAGATGTGAAGAACTGCCTCATCATTATAGCAGCTTCCACAACCAGAGAATGATGCTTAGAAAGAATGCAGGCCAAATTTGGGTGAATCGAGTTGTCACTAGGTAGCGCAAGGGGATGAGTCCTTAATACCCTTGGACTTGCAGCTTTCAAAAGAACAGGTTCTTGTAGTAACATCAACCGTCTTTGTGTTGATTCAAGCATGTGAGTCTTAGAGCACCCTTTGTAATGGTTCTTTTCCGTCTCAAAGATGAGAGAAAGGTCAACATGAACTGCAATAACACAATAAAATGATGCTAATGTGTAGAACCACGTGACCGCAGATAATACATCATGACCATCTTCCATAATTACTATCACAACATGCTTACGGAGCAAAATGACTGAATCCCCTTCCATCTTTGACGTGAGAATAACCCTTTGGGGAGATCTCACAATTTGCCTCTCATTGCAACTGATAACAAACAGAGGCTCATTGTTTCTATAATGAGAACTAAAACTATGCACAGAGACAACCATCAGTGAAGGATCTGAGTGGTGATATACATCAATCTGGACAACGGAAATGGTAAGTTGCTGACAATTGGTAGCAATTACAACTTTCAGGACAGTCGGTGGATGTGAAGCTTTCATCATTGCTATTTCCATAGACATGTAGCAGCTAGTAAATGATTCAGACGCCAACTGACAACTGAACACTTGAGAAACACAAACAATTGGTTCATCACTGTAACCCAAAACAATCATGGAGCTTCCAGTAAAAAGAGGATCAGCAGTCACAAAGGAAAGTGCTCTTGCATTGTAGCGCTCTGGGGTAGATGGATTCCAAAAGAGAACAACAAAGACTTTCTTGGGTCCGTCTGTTCTAAGCACCATAAGATCCCAGCAATTTGACTTAGTGAATTCAGACATTGCTTCCCGGATGCCAATATCTGCATGAAACTTATGGTAAGCTGGAATGGCAGACCGAACAAAGGAACCCCTAAGTCGCAGTACACGGTTAAGCTCCACCATGTGCAGTGTAGCACCTCCAACATCCACTAGCACACTTCTGTTATCGCGCACAATATCAGGAAAAGATTGTAGGATAGTATCAATGCAGTAGAGAGCACCATTCTTAATTTGCGCAGCGAGAGTGTCATACGGGGCCGCAAAGAGAAAAGCACATGACCAACAATCACAAACCATAACTTTTCCCAGTGTTGAATTCCACAAGCTGCAATGTTGTCTATAATTTTCATGTAGAAAAAGAGAACAATCGGCAGAGAAAAACGCAAGTTTTGAATAATCATTGGCTAAAACCTCAAAGTCAATAATCTCATAATGCAGTTGCCTTTCAAACTTGAGTAGAGGTGCCCGTAGCTGATGAACTGTGATTGGAGGTGTTCCTGATACAATGAGGAACTCGCTCTCAGCAGTGGCCTTGAGTGCGCTGTAACAGTGGCTGAGACCAAGTTGGCCTTTCATTGAGTCACCGGGAGACTCGAGATTAGGTTCAGAAACACCAAAACTAGAATTTGGCTTCGAGATTAGCTCGCACAATTTCTTCCTCATAGCCACTGTTTTTGGAGATAAGTGAACCTCATCCCACAATAATGATATTATGCAAAGCCCTTCTGGCTTATCAAAATTACCCGACTTGCAAAATCGATACACTAGAATAAAATCCTGTTTGTAAAATTTATCCTTCATTGTTACCTGCTGCACAAGAGTAGAAGCAGGGCAATGGTTGTCCTCGTTACAAATGAATCCATCAAGGCTAGACCCATACTTTTTGACAGTCCCGAGTATGAGGGGCTCAAGCATATCGCCCAATATCGACCCCATGTCAGTAACATTGACATCAACATTAGTAACCTCAACACCAACATCAGCCCCTGGCGCGAAAGTGGAGTAGATAGAATCCACAGTTGAGACCTTTACCCGGTCAGCTTCAAGAGGAACTTGGGAAGGTTTGGACTCGGTTAATGATGGAAGGAGGTCAAGGCGGACAAGTTCGGGGCTGACCGCGTGAGTACAGGCAAAGGAAGCACAAGAAGTGATGCCATTACAAACGACGATGTCGCTTATGGGTTTCGGTGAGGCCAGGCTGACCTCACCGGCGACGGCTACTGAGGAGAGAACCTCATGTTGCTCCGTGACATCGGAAACTAGGACCAAGGAAGAAGGGTTTGTTGCCGCCAGGTGCGATGTATCGGTCGGAGCTGTTGGATCCATAGAGAGCTGACAAATCTCCTCCACAAAGTCAGGGAAGAAGCCGCTTTTGGTCTTGACGACCCAAAAACCTGTTTTACGGTTCACTTGAGTCCTCGAGTCTTTACCCACAGTAGAGATCAGATATGGCTTTCGGGTGGCTTTGAACAGTCGTTGTATGGCTGCCATAGAGACTCGACGGCGGAGAACTCTTAGCTGCTTGCGATGGAGATAAATGGGTTGGGTAGGGTGGGAAATTGTAGGGTGGATTAGTGGAGGGTTTGAGGGAATTGAGGTAGCTGAAGAGGAGACAGTCAGTGGATAACGAGGAGAATGGTGAAACGGTTGAGGGTTTGGGTGAACCGAGTCATCAGAGGAAGTGAGAGTCCTCAGTGGGTGTTGAGCAGCTCCCTCACATGGCCTCTCGTACTGGGTCTGGTTAGTTTCCGGATTCCAGTAATACAAAGAACCTGATGAACCATCAATCAACCCTCTCCAAGGGCTTGGAAGCGTTGGGTCTTCCGGAGCATACTGTATAGTGGTTGCAGTGGTTGTAGCAGTTGGAACCTTGGTGCGAAGCTCCTGAATCAGATGGCTACGGTCCTGAATCAAACGTCGACTGTGCTTAAGTCGTTCCTCAGTCTTACGAAAAGCAACCCACAGGTCGTTGAATGCTTCATGCATACCTTGCTGAAAAACAACAAAAGCATTGCAAATTTGCGCTGCCGCTGGATCAAGAACGCAAGTAGGGACTGAAGGTGGCTGGAAAGTTGGAATCGATTGAAGTGCAGTGTCACATCCCAGGACCCATTCCGCCGTAACACGATATTGTCCGCTTTGGGCCCACCGGGCCTCACGGTTTTGTTTTCGGCAGCTCAGGAGCAGCTTCCCAGTAGGTCACCCATCCTGGGATTGCTCTAGCATCAACATGCTTAACCTCGGAGTACCCATCCCCTCCAAAGCCACTGAGCCACCAAAAGACCTCGTGTTAAATTGGAGGTGGGCATGTACATATACAGCATATAACCCCTCTCCGTTTGGCCGATGTGGGATATTACAATCCACCCCCCTTGGGAGTCCGACGCCCTCGTCGGCACACTCGCACCACACGGCAGAGTGGCTCTGATACCATTTGTCACATCCCAGGACCCATTCCGCCGTAACACGATATTGTCCGCTTTGGGCCCACCGGGCCTCACGGTTTTGTTTCCGGCAGCTCAGGAGCAGCTTCCCAGTAGGCCACCCATCCTGGGATTGCTCTAGCATCAACATGCTTAACCTCGGAGTACCCATCCCCTCCGAAGCCGCTGAGCCACCAAAAGGCCTCGTGTTAAATTGGAGGTGGGCATGTACATATACAGCACATAACCCCTCTCCGTTTGGCCGATGTGGGATATTACATGCAGAGTGTGGTGGGGGCGACAACGGTGGGTTAACGAGGGTGGATGAGGGTGGGACGAAAATGGTAGGAGTTTGCAGATTCCACATCGGAACCGGCTCTGGATACCAGTTGATGGGATCAGAATCCATCAAGGAAGGAAAAGAACTAAATTACAGAGAAATTAAAGGAAATAAGGTTAAGAAATATTCATATTCATTGGATAAGATCTTACAATGGAGGCTCATTGCCTTATATGGTTGTCTCTATGACCAACCCTAGAAACCCGTTGACAATATGACCCGACTCGAGCCCAACAAATAGCCCATTTAGGTAAATCAACACACTGGCCCAAAGTAATATATAGGTATAGCACAATGGTCCTAACATTCTCCCCCGCCGCCCCTTACTCCTTCGCCACCTCCCTCACCCTCTAAAACCCCCTCAACCACTTATCCCAATCGTTCAACATCTCCCTAAACGACGTCGTCTCCTCCGCCTCCTCTGCTCCTCATCACCGCCGCCGACCTTGCTAGCCTCGTCCAAGTCTTCGACGTCAAAATCTAAGAAACAATGGCCTAAGTGTAATCGTCTCCCAATTCACCCTCAACACCGGCATCATCACCATGTTCTCCCAACTCTCCGAAGATCTTGTAACGCAACTTTGGGGTTCAAACAAAGAGGTACGATGACGTTGAAGAGAAACAGAGAGGAAGAAGAAAAGGCTATTTTTTAGGGGCTGAGTTTTTTATTTTTCTTTAGTAAAAAGTTAAATTCAATTAAACTAACAGAGTTAGATTCCTGTTAGGTGTTAGTAAGAGCATCTCTAACAGCTTCTCTATAATTTCTCTATTATAGGGAAGCAAAAGTCAATGCTTCAAGCAATTTTTCTTCTACAACTTCAACAGATTCTCTATTTTGGAGATTTCAAGATGATTCCCCAAATCCTTCTATAAAATTTGGAGAATGCTGCAGATTTGGGGAATTTGGGTTTCTCTTTCATCACATTCCCCATTTTGGAGAAAGTTTTAGGGAATCTGTTGAAGCAAAACACCCAAAATCTTCTCTAACTTGGAGAATTTTAAGAATTTGGAGAAGCTGTTGGAGATGCTCTAAGTGGACTTCCACACATATTTGGGGGCAAATTGGGTACAGGTGATTTACTTCCCACATACACGCCTCGCATGTGTGCAGACTTGAGAGGACTTGTGGCTCGTGGCGAAACTGGAACCTGCTGCCTACAAATTTAGCGTCTTCTAAAATCTTGATAGCAGAAAAAGAAAACCAACCGCACCACCGGAGCTTCTCCTCTCGCTCAGATTCTTTGAATCGCTCAGTAAGCTCTTCTCATTCTCTTACAATTGTTCTCTGCATAAAAGAAAAAGGAAATGGCATGAAAACCCTAGATTATACCTCTATAAAAACGGAGCATTTGAATGGTTCGCTGCTTATGTGCTTGAAATTTATGATATAGATGGAATTTGAGGAACTTCAATATTTCCATTCTTCGTTGAATGAAGAAATCTTTAGTGAGAATTGTAGTTATTGGGAATGGGTGTTGAGTTTAAGATTTGTTAATGAATTGCAGAATGTTTTTTTTTTTGGGACAAATTACATAGTGTGCTTGAATGTGTTGTTTTTGTAAAGATTACGTATTGTGATTTGTGAGGAGAGAAAATTGCTGAGAGGATCATGTGAAGTTGGGGATAGGGGATGGCAAGTACTCGTGGTACGAAACGATGATTTGAGGTTGTGTAAATCTGATTTGACAAGAACAAGAATATAGGAACCTACTTGATACAGAGGAATGAACTTTTACATTGGCTCATTTTGGTTGTGGGTTGAAAGCAATCTGTGCACGAAGTTAATTCAGAAATTAGAGTTTAAAAGCGTGTGATAGTTTGCTTGTCTTCATCAATTCTGTAGTGTAACTGGTGTTTATCAGTCTTTGCCTGTATACTGTATAGTGGCGCAAATGATAGTTGTTGAGGACCAAAATTTTGCTCTAGCACTGGATTTTGGTGGTTGAGCAACTGTCTGATTATTTACTTCAACGGCATATTTCATTGTCATTCCTTATATTAGTTTAGTATTATGTTCTTCAATTATAAGATCCTTTCTTTGAAATGATGGTGGCCTAATACAGGGTTTTCACTTTTGTTGATCAGGACTGCATCAACAGTATCTACCAAATGGCCAAAAGTAATCCTGATGAAAAGATTCTCAGCTACAATGATGTGGTACTAAGACGATCAGACTTGGATATCCTCAGTGGCCCATATTTTCTCAATGATCGAATCATCGAGTTCTATTTCAGTCATCTTTCATCATGCTCCGAGGAGATTCTACTCATTCCACCTTCAATTACATTTTGGATGATGAATTGCCCAGCTGAGAGCCTGAAAGACTTCCTAGACCCTCTTCATTTGCCCGATAAGAAAGTGGTAATCTTTCCTGTCAATGACAATGATGATGTGAGTGAAGCTGAAGGTGGATCTCATTGGAGCCTACTTGCATTTGAGAGAAGCATGAACACCTTTTATCATCATGATAGCAGTCGAGGGGGGTTGAGTAAACGTCCTGCCAAACGACTTTACAATGCTGTTAAGAAATTTATGAGTGTTTCCAGTTCAGCGACTGATCCCGTGTATAAAGAGTGTACTGATTCACCGCACCAAGTAAATGGTTATGATTGTGGCATGTATGTGTTGGCCATTGCAAGGATAATATGCAGCTGGTATGGAAGTAAAGACAAAGATGGACATAATATGTGGTTCTCTGCTGTGAAGGAACAAGTCACTCCATCGGCTATTGCTGCAATGCGAGGTGAGATCCTGGGTTTGATCAGAGGTTTGATGCCCAAAAGTGAGCTTTAAATAGTTTTCTTTAAGTCTGGAACTTGACATATAGTTAGCAGGTATGTTACTCGTTACAAGACTTAACATATCTAGTTCTCTTTACTCTTAGACCCGGGGACAAAAACCTATGCAAGTTGAAGCATTTGATGGCATTGTTTAGCTTACAATATTTCAGGTGTATATTACAATATTACAATATTCGAGTGTTGGCGTATAAATTTTACTGCTGTTTAGAATACATGTTCTGTATGCAGGAAATAGCTCTAAAATGCTTGTTTGCATGGAGACTATATTATGTTCTGCTGCTCTAAGATTGCTCTAAATGCTACACTATCTTGTTATTGTGTCCTACACAAAGTTCTGCTTGCAGGACACACAGTTTAGCGAGCTTTCGAAAGATTGTGGTCTTATTTGATCTATTTTCTTCATCTCCATCTCTTACAAGTTACAATAATGGAAGAAAGACTACAGAAAAGGCGGCAAACCATCAGTACCAAGACTGCAAGACCAATGGAGAAAAAAATAATATCCATACAATTTTAGAAACTAAGAACCTGATTTACATAAAAAAAAAAAAAACATCTTCATTCGCATGAATATCATAAATGATTCCGACTTTTGCTGTCTTACACCAATGCTCATGAAAATGAAAATTGAAGGAAAAAGGAAAAACCGAGCTTAAGAAAAACCAGTGCTGCTATAACTAAATGACATTGATCATCTGGAAAATTAAGTTGATATTTCACTGTGCTGAATCCAGAAGAGCCAAGTACTCGCCTATGGCTTCACCTTCTTTGGTAACTTCAAGGTCATAGTCAGAGAGAGCGTCTTGTTGTGCTAGTTCTTCAGCAAGTTCATTCTCCATTTCTGAATCACGCTCTGATGCACGACTAGAACCTCCAGGCTCTGATGCATGTCTAGAACCTCCGGCTTGACCATTTTGATTCTCAAGCATTGAAGTAAGAGAATTCGCAATGTCACTAGCAGCATCAGTTTGGCCATTGTTGTCAGCAGAAGCTGTGGAGATTGCTTCAGATTGGGTAACACCATTTGTCGGATTCAATGCTTGTCCTGAGAGTAATGAACGGATTACTTCCTCCATTGTCCCTCCAGCCTGCAAAGCTTCATTCACTAATGATCTTTCAAATCCCATGCCTACAAGTGCTTCAACTGAAGCATCTACTGCTCGGCGCTGACGTTTCCTTTTCCTTGATGCAAGTTGTTCCTGTATGGTAGAATTAGCTTCTGGATTTGTCAAATCAAGTAATGCCTTCTCACTGTCATTCTCATTTCTTCTAAGCGCTTCAGCAGCAAGCTCCTTTTCGAACCCAGTGGAGACCAACTCATTCAATCTCTCCAGATCCACAGCTTTCTTCAAGGGTGTCACACCATACGTCCTTTGCTCCATAATTTCCTGTTCCCGTCGGATATCATCTTCGCGTTGTTGGTCTCTCTTTGCCTTTTGCTCAACCAGAAAATCAACAGCACTAGAAACATCTTGATTGCTCATCCGCAATGCCCTCTTTGCATCTAGTTCTTTAAACCCCATGCTCATCACAAGTGAAAGAGATTCATCCGACACTTGTAGTAGCCTAAACTTTTCTTGGGCAGAAATCAGCACCTTCCTAGATAAATCAACCTGACCACTATGATAAGCCACTACCCCTTCAAGTAGCTCCAGTCTCAAATGTAGTGCACGCTCCGGATACCTACCAGCCTGAAGCAGTCTCATACGAGAAGCATTCTTCCCATAAGCTCGTTCGAGTCCTTCTCTAGCCTTCTCAAGCCGAAGGCCCGCAACCGAGAGGCAATTGATGTCTTTGAGCATGAAATAACACCAAACCATGTCGATTTGCAGTATAGAAGGATTGTCCACCAGCTCAATAACACTGGGGTCACAAAGAGAGAAAGCCTCCTCTCCCATGCTCAACACCTCCAATGCATCTTTGTAATTCTGTTCTTTAATCAGTTTCTTTGCATCTGTATGAAGCATCAGACCCATCATGATTGCCTGCTGATCAGTCTCCGTTCCCATCTTTACTTTCTTCCCGCTTTGATCTTCAAGTTCTATATTGAAGTTTTCAACTGGCAAAGAACCATCTGCATGTCTCTTGGCCATTGCAGTCGCTGCTGCCTTGATCCGAGCCAATCTCCGAGAGCGTTCGCTTTCAGCCATCAGCTCCTCACCCAAAGACTTGCCCTCCTGAGCAGAAACCCTACTAGCAAGAACCTTGGAGTTGCTCTTCATACCTACTTGGGTCAGATTCTCACTCCCATCTCCATCCTTCAACACTCTGCCTGCGCAGATCAGATTGATCAAGTTTGGATCGCTGTTCGATCTCTTTGCAACCTCTTGTCTCAGCATGGATACGTTCCATTTGTCCAATTCGACTTCAAGCACGCCCACCCACGCCCCTGCAACTTTTACTTTCGCCATGAGAGAGATAGAGATCGAGGGGATTACAAAACCCTAAACCTAATTTATAAAGATCAGTCTTTCTACTCGATCGGTTTTGTTAAGATCAAGCTCTCTTGTTTTTCTGTTTGTAGTTTTGTACTGCTAGAACCCCCCTATATATAGCACTCTAAACAAATCCTATCATTTATTGGAAACCACAATATACAAATAAACCGTAACACCGTATGGCAGGGAAAATCTAATCCTACTATTATAAGAAGACCGTCATAGTTCCTCCTTGATCAAGGAGTTGGTATTCTTATGCTCGTGTCGGTTGATTAGTTGTTAAGGAATAAATGTTACATATTGAATGATTTTTCTTTTTACCTTTTTTTTTTTTTGAAAGTTACGAGTGATGTTATTAACACACTATTTTTTGTTATTAATACACTCGATCTATGAGAGTAGAGTGGTTTCTAGGGTTTTGAAAGGTTATTTTGCTTGTTTAGTGAGTAATATCCACTTTTTTTTATATAGTTTTGAGGTTATTATTTCAATTTCATAGAATAGTTTGATTTAGATTTGCTATGCTACTTGTATGATCTTCGGACTGTTCATGTTTGACATTTTGGGTCATGATCTTTAATCAATGGATTTATCTCTTTTAACCCTTAAAAAAAAAAACACTCGATCTATGATGAGAACTAATCATGACAAGTTTGTAAATAAAATTAAAATATATGGATAAGAAAAATAGATGGGATGTGTTGAATAAAACAAAAAAAAGTCTAGTTAATAATATCTATATTT
>NC_020493.1:19578345-19586450 GCF_000184155.1 Fragaria vesca subsp. vesca | reverse complement strand
GTTAATAATATCTATATTTTATGAATAACAAATCTCCACTCTTATAATGGGAAACCAAGTTTTGGTGTCAAAG
This sequence comes from Fragaria vesca subsp. vesca, assembly GCF_000184155.1. Taxonomy (NCBI): domain Eukaryota; kingdom Viridiplantae; phylum Streptophyta; class Magnoliopsida; order Rosales; family Rosaceae; genus Fragaria; species Fragaria vesca. The sequence goes on along the minus strand of NC_020493.1, from coordinate 19,586,377 downwards.
CTTCACAAAAAAAATTATATTCTTGATTTTGCCCATAACATTTAAATATAAATAAACACAAGATATTTAACAGTTGAGGATAAAGCTCGGATTAGCCATAAAAGAAAAAAATAACTACCCACTATTTCATTTTTTTTTTTTTTTGGAAAATGCAAATTGACTCGCACATCTTACCCTAATAATAACTAGCAAAATCATACATAACAATTTACCCGAATATGAGGCCGAAAAAAAAGCATTACCTAAAACAATTTTAAGTTTTAAGACAATCAATAATTCACAAACCTTCTCCCATCCCCGCGCAAAATTATAACATTTACAATATACATGAAATCTGGCGTGGAACTGAGCCCACTGCTAGCTACGTTTTTTTTTTTTTTTTTGTAGAAGGTAAAACTTTATATAATAAAATTCAAGATTACATGAAGATATCGGTGTGAATATAAATTTCTCACTCTTTCTCCCTATTTTACTAAACAATCTCATACAATTAATTTCTACACACACTTATACATAGCATGAAAATTAACACTGACGCATAATACTCCATTCATCGATCTCTAGCTAGCAATCAATTAATCCCTTCTATAAATTTTGGCATTTCGATCTTCCCTTTCATCTCTCTCACTCTCACTGACTGCAGATTGAAGAAGATATATAATGGCCGGAAAGCATCTCAACGAAGAGCTCAATGAACCTCGCTCGCTCATCCGCTCCTTGAATTCCAAGACAAGGTCAGATAATTAACCAACCTAGCTGTATATTAGAATATTAAGGCAAAGTACGTATATATGCAACCCTAATACAAACCATCCACATATATACGTAATTGAACTAATTACAACAAGCTAATAGATCACCACAAATTAGCCCGCCGGCCTCTTCGTATCTGACAGATAGAGCATTACGATGACTACTGTGATTTGGGTTACAAGATGATGAAGCTAGCAAGTCAAAACTTGTTTACGGAGATGATAACTTCTTACTTATCTTAGCAAAGTAGACGAGGCCTAGTAGAACTGACAACCAATCGCAAATTAATGAAAATTTGTTTCTTCAATTATAATTTTTCATATTACGTACATTGTTCCAACCTCCAATTTGGTATTGTTGTGTATATTTGGTGGGGTGGTAATGCAATAGTTGCGCATTTGGAAGATGAACCCCATCAAAGAGCAGAGGATGATGGAGTAGGGATTATAAAAAAAGTTCCAGCTTGGTCTCCCATCTCATCTAGATGTTGAGGGAATGTTAAAGGTGAAAGTAAAACAGCCAAGTCAGTTTCAAAATTATAAACAAAAAAGAATATAAAGTGAAGCTAGTTCTTTCCAGTATATAATTTATATATGGAGAATATATACAATATGACCTTCTTCCTTAGCTTCTCTCATACTGTTGTTTCTTTTCTGACCCTTATTGATATTGTTCGTAGCAAATATCATCTTCTTTATTTATTCTTTCCTTGAAGTTGCTATCAATGAACTATGTACGTAGGAATATTATTATTGAAAAGGTTTTCCATAGATGGAAGTTTCCTTCAACAGCTAGAAACCCTGAACTAGTACTTCTTCACTATACATACTAATCAATCTTACTTTCTATAACGAGAAAGATTGAAGCTAGCAAATATCATCTCTCTTCCCCCCAACCAATTACCTTCCCCTAATCCCCTCAACACTAGCTAGCTGGCTAGCACACCCGGAAATGGCATCGTTTAATACTCGAATGATTCAGACGATGGTTTGGGTCAAAATCGCTGGTAATATGATCCTCATCAGGTTCTACTTATGTTTTTCTTGTTTCTTAATTTTTCTCTAATTGTATAATATATTGTGGGGATTGATCTGAATTCATGGAACGATCACTCTTGAATTGTAGTTCTGCAGATGACGAATTTACTGACTGGATATGCAATGAGCATAATGATTACATACTTGAATAGTGTATGGAAGTTCAATCTCACAGATGCTGCTGCCGTCGTCAATGTGTATGCCGGCGCAGTGGCTGTAATGCCTATGGGAATGCTTGTGCTTGTTGATAATGTAATCGGTAGCTATAGGTTGATCATACTCTGCGGTTGTGCTTACACCATGGTAAGTTAATTTCTCTCTATCCTGTCGCAAAGTCGTCAAAGATGACAATGTACGTTGTCTATATGCAAATTCTTATACATGGAGCAAACTATGTTGTATTACCCTCTAATTTGCACCTAGAGACCATGCAATTTTTTCCCCTTTCCGACTGTGAAGAAAGAGATGCAAGAAAGCAATCACTAATTTCTAATTTTATTAATTAGATGATTACTAATTAGAAAGCAATTACTTCTTCCTCATTGCATCTTTAATTTCAATGGCCAGTCGATCGAATACGTATAAGAATGAGACTTTGATTGGTTTTTGGATTACCATATTGAATTGAAGGAATAGTACGTAGGAACTGCAACTTCCCCATCTACTAGGAGAGAGATAGGGAGGACACTTTTGTTTGGTTAGCTTTCTATCTTAGCTATTTGAACAAGGATTTGCCGCTAGCTAGCTTTCTTAAATTGTCCGGCTTGAAAAATACACTCTAATTAACCCAACAATAATCTGAACAGTACCAACAAATATGATAACAATTTACGTACGTACATGATTTTGGTTTAATGGGTGCAGGGTTTTCTCCTCTTGACCATGTCAACACCACCAGTTCTTTATAGGGCAACAGGCACTTGCAGTGCATATGAGGCCGAGTGCATTGGCAAAGTGCAAAAGATTCTCTTTTACACAGCTTTGCCTCTAATAGCTCTGGGAGCCTCTAGTCGCTTTATGGTTGATGCATTCAGGAAAGAGCAGTTGTTCAAGCCACTATTACAAGGCGCCAAAAAGATGAAGTTCTTTGCTCTCTCAGTGTGCCCTAAGAAATTTAGGTTGATTTCATTTCAAATTCTGATCTCTGCCCTAGTACTTGGGGCAACTGCTTATATAAAACCTTGGTCACTTAGGTTTGGTTTGCCTGCTACATTTACCTTGCTTGCAACAATTACACTATTGACAAGTACTATACGTCCACTCAAAGCACAAAGGAACCTTTTCATCAGGGAAGAAATCATAAGCATATTGCGGGTGAGTCCTATATGTATCTTCCTGATTCCAATCGGTGTCGTATCGTCACTCGGAAATACATATTTCACTGAACAAGCAAGCAAGATGAATCACAGGGTTGGATCGTTAAAGGTTTCTGTTCTTTTCCTTACAATGCCCCGAAGCTTGGTCAGATCATTGTTTAGCCAATCAAATTGTTGTGCTAAGATTATTACTCCCAGAATTGGGATTTCGTTATCGATGGCATTGGCGATTGTATGTTGTATCACAGCTGCGTTAGTGGAAAACAGAAGGTTGGGAGTGGTTAAGAGACATGGTTTACTTGACAAGCCTGATGAACCAGTTCCCATGACCATGTTTTGGTTGCTTCCACAGTTTCTTCTGGTTGGAGGCGTTTGTGGGCTTTCTGAGAAGAGCATTGCTCTTTTCTACACTGATGTGGTCCTTCGGTGGCCGAAGTTATTAAAAGATGTTGATATGCAAGCAAAGGAAAAATCCAAGTCCCCCATGGATGAAGCAAAAGTATTCAAGCCTAAAAAGAATGATGAGGACGACGGCAGTCAGGAAAAACAAGAATCAAAGAGTACAAAAAAGGATGATGATGAGGAGAACATTGATCCCGAAAGGGAAAAACAAAAACTGAAGCGTGTATACATAGATTTCTTTGTTGATGCTCTTGAAGGAGTGGGAAATATAGGCAGTGTGGTGATAGTCTATGTAGTGGAAGAGATAAAACCTACTTGGTTTCAAGAAACGGTAAACAATAGTCGTTTGGATAATTACTACTGGACCTTGGCTGCATTGACTGCAACAAATTTGGTAATTTTTATTCCAGTAATATTCTACCTGTTGAGGGTTAATGCTGAGGCTGGGGCAGAAGTTGTTGACTTAGACGATGAGGAAGAAGAGGTTGATGCAGCCGGTGAGGATTTTGTCGTTGAAGCAGCGGCTGAGAGAGTAGAGCAGGGTGAGGCAGCCGGTGAGGAAGGAAAGGCCGGTGCAGCCGATGAGGAAGGGAAGGCTGGTGCAGCCGATGAGGAAGGAAAGGTTACACCAATCTATGTGGAAGCAAAACTCGATATGCCTGAGCAGAAAGAAGAAAAGAAGAAGGGAAAAAATCAGTTGGGTGATATGGATGAGAAGCAGAAGAAAGAACAAAGGGATATGAATCATTAACATTGCCGATGAGCTGAAAGAGGAAGCAGATACACGCTATAAATCAGTCCGGAGATTCAACATATTGAAACAGTATTTAGTCAGTATTTAGTTGCAGCATGGTGTAGTGATGTCATGGTGTAGTGGTGTAGTGGTGTAGTTGAAGTATGGGGCAGTATGGAACAGCAGCATGGTGTTTGTCTTCAATTACTGTAGTAGTGATTGTTCATGTCTGTTAGGCATGGTTAATCCATACTTGTTAGATAGAAAGTCAGTAGGTAGTTAGATTCAAGTTCTCTATATATTTTCTTCTCCTTGTAAATTCTTATATGCATTCAATATATCAGAGAGAGAAAATTGCTCCAACACTAGTATCTTTTTCAATACAACAAGCCACCTAGCTACAGGTGTTTTTCTGTTCGAAGCTGAGGAAGCACATATCAATCGATATGGTAGTAAATCCAAACCATATAGCTCGATTAAGTTTGTAATGGCTTACTGGGAGCAGCTCTAGGTCCGTATGATATGTCAATTGTCAAGTACTCAGCTCTTACTTTTCTCGAGCCAAGCTTGAATCTACAAGAAATAAACCCATCGATCTTCAGCTCTATCGATGTAGATCAAAAGGCGCTGGTGAAGTCGGAGGGAGGGGTCATTTCGTTTTTGGATCTAGACGATGAGAGAATTAATGATGTGCGTGCATTTAGACGATGAATCTGTCTAAATGAGCTTAACGAAATGAATCTGTCCATTATAGAAGATATATGTAGATTGTAATGAGGGCACTACTAAATGAGCTAATTGGCTCGTCTCTTTCACAATCAACTTGTAAAGAGAAACAAGCAGATCAAACTCTGGCAGCTTGTATGCTCAGCTCGAAAAGCTTATGAACAACTAGCTAGTTTTCGTCACGGACAGCAAAAGTTACGTTTGAACTCGGGTAGGTCGTTATAGACTTGTCTTTAACAAATTTGTAAGTACCAATCAAAGACAAAACATATGTGATCCATCTCATGATTTATCTGTATTTTGAATAACTAAGTTGTTCTCTTTCTTTGTAATCCCTTAGGGTTTATTCAATTAAGCCAAACTCTTTACTTCTAAGTCCTCAAACAAAAAAAAAAAAAAACTAACAAGTGAGGAGCTAGAAGAAGAAAAAAACTGAAATAGATCATTGATCAACATATGTAGCAGTACATGGATGGAGATAGGGGGATCATATATATTGGGGTACAATCAGAATTAGAATCCAGGCAAAGTTTTCATTGAACCCCACAATTGGTATGAAACATGAGTCAAACATTGCATGCAAATCCAAACACTCATAATCAAGTTGTGAAAAACCTGAGACATGCAAAGTTCATGCTACTTGGCACTCATACTAATTTGACGCATCTATATCCTATCATTCCTATGCATAAAAACAACAGACACACTGTATATAAAATCCAAAGAGATCAGTTTGATTATTTCCCAGACACTACTCCATTTGATTAAATACAGTAACTAATCTCATCGATCTCTTTTGTCATTTCGATAACTTTTCTCTTGCAACCTCAAGAAGACAATGGCTGGAGAGGATCTCAACCAGAAGCTCAATGAACTCATCAGCTCCTTGCAAAAGAAGGTGAGCTAAGTAGCCCTCTACATATACATGTGTTATCGTTTTTCATTACAAAGCTCATTAATCGAAAGTTCGAAACGTTAATTTTTCTCTATGGCAGGGCATTCTGGATGACTACTTTGATCAAGTGAAAGGATTACAAGATGAAAAAAGTCCGCAGTTTGTTAAGAACACCATAACTACATACCTTTGTGGAGCAGAAGATACGATAGCAGAGCTCACCGAAACACTGTAATTTATTTTAGTTTCTCCATTATTAATGGTTCAGGTACCTAATATTAATCAACATGTTGAAAGTTGAAACTGATTTTGGTTGCTTTTATTAATTTTAGAAGTGAGCTTGCAGTGAACTATCAGAGGGTGAATTATCTTGCAGATAAGCTGAAGGGAAGTAGCATGTGGTAGTCTTTGCACCCTTTTACCTAATTTGATTTTTTTTTTTTTGATGCAGTAGTCTATTCATTCTTTTCATTATCAATGGTTTATATCATCTATAGAACATCACCAACAAATGGTTTATTGATCATGAATAACAAATGAAATTTGATGTTTACAGTGTAGGTGGCTCTCAAATGGCAGATGTTTGTGCTGAGCTCTGTGATGCAAGTGAGGCAAACCATAGAGAAGCGTAAGAGATATACCTTTTCCCTTACCATTAGCAATTAATTGTTCAGTATACAAACCTTGAGCAAATATATCTATAGATTAAGAATCTAATACCCTATTATAAGAGCATTGGTTAAGGAAAATGGATTTTATGTTTTCAGGTGCAAGGAACTCTGTGGAGTGGTCAAGCGTGAGTATTCTACCTTGAAGGATAGTCTGAATAAGATTGTTAAGGTAATCTTTGTTGGTAACTTTGGTGTTTCTCTTCTTTTAAGTTTACTGCTAACTCTTAGTTATTCAATAACATGCTGGATTGTGCAGTTGGAGCAAGCAATTTATGATGAAAGGACTAAGGAGACTAACGAGTAGATCAGAGCACTGCTTTGTTTGCTGAATCAAAGTCTTTTCCTGCCTGTCAGATTTACCTTGGTATTGACTGTCGAATAAGTTGGTTATAACTTATATAATAGAACTGAGAATCTGTTGTAAGGAAAATTCTATGATACCTACCCATATGTGATACCCACATTTACAAATGTGACAACATATTTATAGTCAAAGTGGTAATGTTGAGTCATATTGTTTGTAATTTTGTTCTAATAATTATAATTACAAAATGTACAACCATTTTACAAATTTTTGAACAAATTGTTCTCATAGTTGTAATTTTGTTTAACTACATGTAAATAGTGTAAATAAATTTGGTAAATTTGTTCTCAATGTTATAATTTTATTCATAACATTGTAATTTTTGTTCAACTACATGATAAAATAAAAGTAGAAAATACATCTCCCCTGTTGTAAACTCGTTTACAATTAGTAATAACTAGTAATTCTACTTTAGAACAGCACTGTCTGTACTAGACTTTTACGAGGCACTTTCTGGTGAAGGACATGTATGCAAGTTTTATTTATGATCGGCTTATATATGCTATTGGGTTATTGTTCCTTTTTCTTTTTTTTTGGGTCAAATGAATTATTGTTTCATTGCACATATTTTAAATGTTTTCGCTACTCCAAATTAATCAGGGGAATAACTTCACACACACATTAGTTTACTGGTGTCTGAGTTTTCAGCATAGCTTCAGTAGTCGGTATTAGTTTTAAGTTTTGAAAATGGAAGGAAAAAAATTGACTAGATCTTTAAGAACAGGGGGAAAATAACTGAATAAAGAAAATATAGCAGAGAGAACTACAGAAGTGCATCCAACTGCCAGCTTCTATTAACAAGATATTACCCAACTACTGTACTTGCGCGCAGGACATACAAACCAAAAGGTAAAGCAAGCTACTGGAACAGCATGTGCTGTGAATAGTTTTCCTTGACTCCGGCCAATTTCGATAGACAGAGAATGTGGCGAATCATCCATATTAAAGATACCTTTATGTATCCTGTATCTGCAAGACCAGTGGAGTTGAAATAGAATCAGAACAGAAAAACTAAGGCCATTTGATACAATCACAACACCCTAATGATGGCGTAACAGTAACCGTGTAACCCTATAACCAACTCTTACGATTGGTAATATATATATATATATATATATATATATATATATATATA
>NC_020493.1:19564671-19578125 GCF_000184155.1 Fragaria vesca subsp. vesca | reverse complement strand
GGAAATCCGCACCGTAAGAATAAATAGCGGACGTCCGCAGCTGAGAAGACTTTGTGTGTGTGTGTGTGTGTATATTAATAAAGGTGATAGTTTGTATTACAATAAGATGATTGAAAATGATAGAGGACCCAGAAATATCAAGCAAGAGAGATTTCGCAACTGTTTTGACTTTTGAACAATAGTCAAAGAAAAAGGAAAAATTTGTCACATTCTCTTTTAGAGAACATGCATCCTCTAAGTTGCAACTAAAGCTTGAAAGGCCCAATTCATATACAACATATATGTTAGCATTGAGAATGACAAGGGTCGTGTCAGAATTGCCTCAATCAAACTGAATCATACCAAACATGTTTATGACACGCATTGAGAAATTGGATTCTTACCCAATTGTAGGTCAATCATGGCATGCTTGCATCCATTGGGTAACTCCCTAGTACCCGCAAGAATGTAGCGAACTCCTGCAAAGGAAAGCAAATATCTCTTTTCTCACAAAAAAAAACACCAAAAAACAAATATCTCTATTTAAGATTAAATCTTCATAGGGTTGAGAATTGTTTTAGAAAGATACAAACCCTGAGATGTCTGAGGGCATTCTGTGCATTCTGATCAGCCATCGATGTTTCAAAATCCACATAGAAAAGATAGTCAAAGTATCTGTAAGAAAATACAAAATATGATAAGAAAATTAAGTTAATAATTAAACCTTTGAAGCAGCTAAAAAAGTTTATTATAATATTTGATTCCAAAATCAAATTGGGAAAACAATAAAGGCTATCATTGATACTAATCTCCAGTGCATGATTATTGTCATTACTATGGAAGTAGAATTTATTTGAGATGTTTACTGTAATTACTTTGGTTTTGGACATCCGCCATTACTATCATCTGATGCTCGCAGGGGTTGCTTCCGCAAAGGACGGCTCTCAATCTGGTTAAAGAAATAGAGTAAGCTATCCCCAGATTACCCAAATGCATCTAGGAGAAGACCTAGAAATTTCAAAACCTACCTTTGTAAGATTGATTTGACGCAATGCGAACACAGCGAGTGCCTTGAAAAGGACTCCAGGGCCTTCCTCTAGTGAGAAAACTATACTCGTCTATACATTTAACAACCATGTGTTAATAAGATCAATCTTTCAAAAAAGGTGCGGAATACATGCATTCAACAACTTGACATAAAAATGTTTGCAGGATCACCTTGAATGGCCTATCTGTCCCGGGAATGATAGGTTCTCTTGCAAGGATTAAAAATCGAGTGACATTATCAGAATCATCCTGTACAAAGAAATATGTAAGTAATCACTAGTGCATACTAAATTTCATCATAACACCAGATATTCTTGGACAATACCTGAATATCCTCTGCAAGTATATTCAGACCGTATATTTCTGCAGCGGTAGAGCTGGCCACTGCTCCTGCATCTTTCAGCTTGTGGAAAGCAACATGCTACAGTTTAAAAAGTTCAGTCATCTATAGTGAATTAATGATAAATAAGCCATAAATGGTGAAAGTAGCCCAATTGTTATAAACTATCTGCATCTTCTAGTTTTAGACCGAACCCTCATAACACAATTTACCATGCAACAAACCCTAAAAATATAGAACCAGAAGACCCTCTGAGGTGAGAATAATGAAAATGGTAAGATTCAAAACAGGAAGGCCCCCAGAAGTGACAGTAAAGGAAGTTATTCAGCTTAAAACAGGCAACAAGTAATTTTCTTTGTCTCTGTAAAAACATAAGAAAACTCTACATCCAAACACAGCAGTACAAACATATCATGAGATATACTTGGCACCAGAAATTCTCGGAGAAAGCTGTCTAACTACAATCAGGGGCTTACCTTCGCTGCACCAGCAGTATCATCCACTGCTTCTCTGACTAATCCAAACCTGGTTAATGTGTGCTCACACTGAGCAAGAGCCTGAAAAATGACAAGTTATGGGGGAAATCATGATAAAATAGTAAAATACCAGATGAGGAGAGAACCATGGTGCAAGGATTAATATACCTGTGGATGGCTAAGAACCCTTTTTAGGTCTTGAATTTCCAGACCAGGGTTAGCTAGTAAGCAATGCCGAACTGCAAGTTTCACTTCCCCTACTATATGTAATCTATGCCGGAGTAAAAGGTCATAATTTCTGTGGATGCTACCACCTAGTGAATTCTCAATTGGTAAAACTGCTCTGTCCACAAGCCACCGTTCGACAGCCTACAGTGAGTTGAACCAAGGAAGTATTAACCCTAAAGTTGATGCAAACTAAAGAACATCGTCTCCACTGTGAAGACGGTCCAAATGGAGTGGCAACATATGACCATACTCATGAAAAAGAAACAGAGGCATAAGTCAACAACAATAGAAAAAAGGAGGAACAACAATTAGCTATAATAGAAAGCCAATCGTCAGAAATGCATTTATCAGTACCCAAACGTTTAAAGGAAGATAGTTAAATCATTTTACACCAGAGTAGGATAACGACATTTTTCTCGCTAAAATAAGAGGCTAAGGCTAATGATGACACCACAGGAGATGCAAAACAATTCTAAAGCTAAGTAGCTCTATAACCTTAAAATTATCACAGTCAACAAGCAAAGATTGCATAGTCCTAGCAAGTTCACTGGTGCAAATGATTTATTCCAAATTCCTACATATGGAGCATGCAATGAGTTGACTAGTTTTCTAACAACTCTTTCCATACTAACATATTTTTATATCGTTATAGATAAGGTCCGATCTCTTCAATTATGCAGAAGGCATCTACCAAACTACAGCATACTGAAAGTTCTCTCAGTGTCCAGAAAATGAGAAACAAAATTCAAAAAAAATACTAGGATATACAGTTACAAGAATTGAGCAGTTCTCAAATCATACTCCCAAAGGAGTGACCACGTGCAGCCTGACTTAGATTCATCAAACAAAATACGATCCAAGGCCTTCACATCCATGAAATGAAATGTATTTGCCCTTTGATGTAAAAATCAGGGGTATTCATGAATGAATAACACATCATGATCATTGCATTTCCATAGAGCGAATGAATCATGGGTCATTATTCATGAAGTAAAGATAAATGCATAAATTGTAGGTAATGCTACCAGAATTCAGTAATACAATCAAACCCAACAGAATAATGACGATGGCAAAACAGAAATAATTACTTCGAATGCAGTATCAAATTGTTCGCAAGGCACCGCTTCGCAATTTGGGTATGCCTTCTGAGCAGCTGACTCACTGTATGCTCCACGAACACCCTGAAATGTAGTTCAAATGTTCAACCATCTATAAATAAACCAATATAAATTCTTTTTACTATCTATAAATGCTTGAACCAATGTGACTAAATCCCAATCTGCAGCTTAAATTAGACCCGAAAAGTCACATTACCCAAATTGTTATATACATACCACCAACATATCTAATTAGAATCTAAGTTGGTGGCTCATATAATATCTCATTCGACTCACATGGATGGTTATATGATATCTCATTCGACTCGCATACTCTACATATCAATCAACTCTATCTCACCTAATGGCTAAATCAGTGAAATGCAAATTATCAAAGGAACTCCTCAATGTAAGCCCTCAAATTATACATTTACCAGACATAGAGTTATCATTGCAGCCGACTCAATTAATCTATAGGTAGGTGAGATTTCAGTTATCCAAGCTGACAAGCAAACTCCGAGTCAAGGACTTGCCTGAAGAACAACTTCATATGATCTAATGTATTCTTGTCAAACTGTGAATCACAATAACAGTTTCTTGTCAAAGTCCTAACCAAAATTCAAAACCATGCCCTCATATTTCCACTCGACAACTCAACTTGAGGACAAAGTGCCTAATAAGAAAAAGTTACGATCATTGTCCAAACCCATTGTTTGATCATATAATCCCTCTGTACTGAATACATACTTAAGTCTAAGCAGCTTTTGTTTTCCCATCAAATATTTCACATTTAGGTAACTTCCCGCTTTCAATATGATCAACTTACTACATATACATTACATATAATCATGAATTCCTTGCCCATTACTGTGGACCAAAACCAATCTGCAACATTAATAAATATACAAATAATTCATCACAATTGAAATGTCTTTTGGATTTTTCTCTGAGAATTGGAAAGTTAGGTGTCTGCATAACTATACATACAGCTCTATTAGTTAGTTGATGAATTTGAAAGTTGGTTGTCCAATGTAGTATATAGCTCCTCCTTTCAGCTCTTACTACACAGAAAAGTTAAGCACAGGGAATATAGAGAGCTAGGTACCTGATAAGCAACACGAAGCCGAGAGCCCTCCGAAACCGAATTCGAGACGAAAGTCGAAGACAAAGGTCCTGAATCAGCAAAATCCAAATCAATTGAAATGTCAATTTTTCTATTAAATCTACAGGACTAAGAAATATGAATCAGAGCCAAAACATTGATTGATTACTTGGAAGAGTGTGCAGGTCTTTCGATGCGTCGTCGTCAAACGGCGAGTGTTCCAATTCCAGAGCGCCGCCGAGGATTTTGCCGTTTGCGTCGCCGTGAAGAGAGGCGAGGACGACGGAGGCGCAACGACGCCGTTTGGGGAAGAGCTTGAGTGTGGCTTTGGGTGAGGGGTCGGACGGCGAGGACTTGGTCGGGAAAGGTAGTGAGAGATGAGTAGCGGCGGATCGTGCAATGGTAGTCGCCGCCATGGCGCGTGGAGCGGAGGTCAAGGCGGCGCCGGAGAAAGAGGAAGCTGAGATCGGCGGGTAGGGAAATGAAGAGGAAAAATTTAAATGACTACGGACCACGGAAAATAAAAATATTTATTCAGTGAATCATGATGACTGTATAAACGTGTTAATTACAGTCTTTGCCTTTCCGGAGAGGAGACGTCTGGAATGTATTAGAGGGTGCTGTACCCAGATATCTGCCCACGTATCCACGAGACAGAGGTCACACATGAGATATCTGATACGTATAGGGTTGGGGTAAATACGGGGTTAGTATTTAAGGATTATGGTAAATACGGGGTAAGAGAATGTAGGTAAATACACAGATGTATTTTAGTTTGGATAAGATTTTATTTTTTCAGCAAACCTATATCTCTCTCCAAAAGAAAAAAAAAATAGCAGGAGGTCGTTGGCTTTTAGTAAAATCATGGCCAGTCATGTTCACCGCCATAATCATGGCTTTTAGCAGAGGACGCGGTGTCTATCCTTATCGTTGATGTGGGGCTGGCTAGAATGCTGGATCGATCGAGCATAGAAGAGTAGCAGGTCGAAACTGTCGTAGAAAGACCAGAAAGATGTTACTTGAATTTGGATCTGTTAGGCTGAAGAGTGGTTGGCCACCGATTCGATTGGTTCGTGGAGGCCTCGGCGGCAGACTCGCGGGATCACTTGGTGGTCTGGGAGACTGAGTCGGAGATTCGACGGAGGCGGAGGAGGTGGTGATGGTCTGCGATTTCTTGGCGAAAATCTTGGCTCCCTTCTACGGGTCTTCCATTGTTTCATCTCTTCGTATATAAATTTCGTTGATTTGGCGATTTCTACTTGGCTGCTAGCCTGCTACTCTGGTTCTAAAGGATTGGCACTTTGGCAGAGAAAGAACGATAGGCAGCCTATCATAGGCTGTGAAGCTATGAAAACTCTTAGTGTTGCTATGCTTATTTTAGATATTAGAAGGTCAATTTGCTAAATAATAATTGTGGCATAGTGGTAAAGCCACATATCTATTATCTTGGCAAGAGGTGTTCGAAACACCTGGACTACACTTGGTTAGAATTTTTTTAATTTTTTTCTACTATTCTTTTCAACTTTGAAAAAATTATCAGATTTTCTTTTAGTCTAGTTTTAATTTTTTTTATATAATGAACAAGTAGAATACTTTTTTTTGTTGGAAAATAATCATTATTATAAGAGGTTAACCTCACAAGTAATATACAATGGATATAAGTATCGTAGTAGACCCAAGTGGTTTATCTACAAACATGATGTCAAAAGCGCAATCCTACAAAACTCAAGGTGCGCTTGCTAGCCAAACATGTCAAACAAACAAGCAAGTATATATATCGTCTGATGTGATAAACATACTTAAATAAGTAGGCACGTTGTGGTTCGATTGAATTTACGAAATAAAAATTCGACCGTATGATGTGATAAGTATACTTAAATATGGATATAGAAAATATAGAAAAAAATTCACTTATTTTCGACAACGTTTGGGTCTCGATCGGGGGGATCAACTATAAATTTAAGTCGCTTATTACACGAAAACGTTCATACATATCCCCTTGTGACTTATTTTGGTCGTTTCTTCAACCTAAAAACTCTCACATATATGTGATGTAGTATCCCATATAAAAATTTAGGGAAATTCACCTCCCGACGATAGGGTTCCCCGAAACGAAGCATAAGTGTAGAAAGAGTTGACCGCCTTGATCGGGGTCCAAATATTATCGAAAATATTTGAATTTTCTACGATAGTTGTATTTCACTATACCGATCACATCCTACGGCCGATTTTTCAAAATTTTTTCTCTATATATAGTTGGTTTATAAAGATGTATGTTTGTATATAACCCATTGAATAACTTACAGCACATTAGTAGACACGTTGTGGTTCTAATGACTAAAATTCACAAAATAAAAATTTGACCGTTTAATGTGTTAAGTACACTTAAATATGTCTATGGTAAAAATTCACATATTTTCGATAACGTTTAAGTTTCGATCAACGCAGTCAACCTTTAATCAACGTCACTTATTACATGGAATCACTCTTATTTACCTCTTTGTGATTTAGTTTGGTCGATTGTTCCGCCACACACTCTCACGTAGATAAGATGTAGTAGCCCATATAAAAATTAGCGGAAGATTTCCTCCCGAAAATAGGGCTCATCATAGGAATACATAAACGTAAATAGTGTTGACCGCGTCGATAGGGGCCCAAACGTTATAAAAATTTTGGATTTTTCAACCATAACCGTATTTCACTATTCCGATCACATTATTTCACGAGATTTTTCAAAATTTTGCTTCCTCTATTGTTGATTCACAAAGTTGTACACTTGTATGTAACCTATTAAACAAGTTATACCACATTAGTAGGCACGTTGTAATTCCGATGACTAAAATTCACAGAATGAAAATTTCACTGTCCGATATGATCATTATAGTAAAACATAGTTATGGTATAAAATTCAACTCGATTCGACAATGTTCGGGGCTTGATAGAAGTGGTCAATCCTAATCTATCGTCACTTATCACACGAAAACGCTCTTACCTACCTCTCCGTGACCTAATTTGGTCGATTCTTCAACACGATAAACTCTCAAATAGATGAGACATAACCACACATGTAAAAATTTAGAGATGTTTAGCTCCCGAAGATAGGGCTCCCCATAGGGAAGATTAAGCATAAAAAATGTTGACCGCTTTTATTGGGATCCAGACTTTATCCGAAATACGTGATTTTTCACTATTCTGATCACATCTTATTTCACGAGATTTTTGAAAATTTGCTTCCTGTGTGTAGTTGGTTCACAAAGTTGTACACTTGTATATAACATACTAAATAAGTTATACCACATTAGTAGACACGTTGTAATTCCGATGACTAAAATTCACAAAATGAAAATTTCACCGTCTGATATGATCATTATAGTAAAACATAGCTATGATATAAAATTCAACTCGATTCAACAATGTTCGGGGCTTGATCGAAGCGGTCAACCCTAATCTATCGTCACTTATCACACGGAAACGCTCTTACCTACCTCTCCGTGACCTAGTTTGGTCGATTATTCCACACGTTAAACTGTCATATAGATGAGACGTAACCACACATGTAAAAATTTAGAGACGTTTACCTCCCGAAGATAGGGCTTCCCATATGGAAGATTAAGCGTAAAAAAAGTTGACCGTTTTTATCGAGATCCATACGTTATCCGAAATACGTGATTTTTCAACCGTAACCGTATTTCACTATTCTAATCACATCTTATTTCACGAGATGTTCGAAAATTTTGCTTCTTGTGTGTAGTTGGTTCACAAAGTTGTACACTTGTATATAACCTACTAAACAAGTTATACCACATTAGTATCACGTTATGATTCCGATGACTAAAATTCACAAAATGAAAATTTCACCGTCTGATATAATCATTATAGTAAACATAGCTATGGTATAAAATTCAATTCGATTCGACAATGTTCGGGGCTTGATCGAAGCGGTCAACCCTAATCTATCATCACTTATCACACGGAAGCGCTCTTACCTACCTCTCCGTGACCTAGTTTGGTCGATTCTTCAACATGTTAAACTCTCACATAGATGAGATGATAGAGACGTAACCACACATGTAAAAAATTAGAGACGTTTACCTCCCGAAGATAGGGCTCCCCATAAGGAAGATTAAGCGTAAAAAAGCTTGACCGTTTTTATCAGGATCCATACGTTATCTGAAATACGTGATTTTTCAACCGTAGCCGTATTTCACTATTCTGATCACATCTTATTTCACGAGATTTTTGAAAATTTTGTTTTCTATGTGTAGTTGGTTTACAAAGTTGTACACTTGTATATAACATACTAAACAAGTTATACCACATTAGTAGGCACGTTGTGATTCCGATGACTAAAATTCACAAAATGAAAATTTCACCGTCTAATATGATTATTATAGTAAAACATAGCTATGGTATAAAATTCAACTCGATTTGACAATGTTCGAGGCTTTATCGAAGCGGTCAACCATAATCTATCGTCACTTATCACATGGAAATGCTCTTACCTACCTCTCCGTGACCTAGTTTGGTCGATTATTTCACACGTTAAACTCTCATATAGATGAGACGTAACCACACATGTAAAAATTTAGAGACGTTTACCTCCCGAAGATAGGGCTCCCCATATGGAAGATTAAGCGTAAAAAAAGTTGACCGTTTTTATCGGGATCCATACTTTATCCGAAATACGTGATTTTTCAACCATAGCCGTATTTCACTATTCTAATCACATCTTATTTCACGAGATGTTTGAAAATTTTGCTTCCTGTGTGTAGTTGGTTCACAAAGTTGTACACTTGTATATAACCTACTAAACAAGTTATACCACATTAGTAGGCACGTTGTGATTTCGATGACTAAAATTCACAAAATGAAAATTCTACCGTCTGATATGATCATTATAGTAAAACATGACTATGGTATAAAATTGAAGTGCATTCGGCTACGTTCTGAGCTCAATCGAAGTGGTCAACCCTAATCTCTACGTTTTGGGAATAGAGTTGACCGTTTCAATCGAGCTTTTAACGTTACGGAATCTAGTTGAATTTTCTATCATAGACGTATTTCACTATAATGATCAAATCATACGGTCGATTTTGGTTTTATGAATTTTAGTCATTTGAATCATAACGTGTCTACTAATGTGATATAACTTGTTTAGTTAGTTATAAACATGTATACAACTTTGTGAACCAACCATACAGAGGAAGCAAAATTTTTGAAAATCTCGTGAAATGTGATGTGATTAAAATAGTGAAATACGGCTAGGGTAGAAAAATCACTTTAATTTGGCAACGTTTAGGACCTGATCAAAGCGGTCAACCCTATTTACGCTTATGCTTTACTAAGGGTGCCCTATCTTGGGGTAGTAAACATCCCCAAATTTTTACATGGGTGGTTGCATCTCATCTATGTAAGAGTTTAATGTGTGAAAGAATCGACCAAACTAGGTCACGAAGGGATACTTAAGAGCGTTTCCGTATGATAAGTGACGATAGATTAAGGTTGACCGTTTCGATCAAGCTTTTAACGTCACCAAATCGAGTTGAATTTTCTACCACAGGCGTATTTCACTATAATGATCAAATCATACGGTCGATTTTGGTTTTGTGAATTTTAGTCATTGGAATCATAACATGTCTACTAATATGGTATAACTTATTTAGTTAGTTATAGACATGTATGCAACTTTGTGAACCAAGTATACAAAGGAAGCAAAATTTTCAAAAATCTTGTGAAATAAGATGTGATCGGTATAGTGAAATACGGATAGGGTAAAAAACACTTTAATTCGGCAACGGTTGGGACTCGATCCAAGCGGTCAACCCTATTTACGCTTATGCTTTACTAAGGGTGCCCTATCATCGGGTAGTAAACGTCCCTAAATTTTTATATGGGTGGTTGCATCTCATCTATGTGAGAGTTTAATGTGTGGAAGAATAGACCAAACTAGGTCACTAAGGGGTACTTAAGAGCATTTCCGCATGACAAGTGACGATGGATTAAGGTTGACCGGTTTGATCGAGCCTTTAACGTCATCGAATCGAGTTGAATTTTCTACCATAGGCGTATTTCACTATAATAATCAAATCATACGGTCGATTTTGGTTTTGTAAATTTTAATCATTGGAATCACAACGTGCCTACTAATGTGGTATAACTTGTTTAGTTAGTTATAAGCATGTGTACAACTTTGTAAACCAACTATACAGAGGAAGCAAAATTTTCGAAAATCTCGTGAAATAGGATGTTATTGATATAGTGAAATACAGTTAGGGTAAAAAAAATCACTTTAATTCAACAACGTTTGAGACCCGATCCAAACGGTTAACCTTATTTACGCTTATGCTTTACTGAAGGTGCCCTATCATCAGGTAGTAAACGTCCATAAATTTTTACATGGACGATTTTGTCTCATCTATGTGAGAGTTTAATGTGTGACATAATCGACCAAACTAGGTCACAGAGAGGTAGATATAAGCGTTTCCGTGTGATAAATAACTATAGCTAAAGGTTGACCGCTTCAAACGAGCCTTGTCGTTACCAAATCTAGTTGAATTTTATGCTATAGTCATGTATTATGATCATATCATACGGTCGAATTTTTATCGTCTATTTTAGTAATTGGAATCGCCAAAATCACTCTCAACAGTAGACAAGAAATTTTGAACACTGAAGTCAATGCTCTGGTACAATCAACTCATCAATAAGCACCAAATAAAGGCTAATCAATTCCATATTCGACAACAGAGTGGGACTAGCATATTCACTCCAAACTACAGCAACCTAGTGAGGTATGAGAGCCTGTACATGGACTGTCCTAATATTACTCCAAGGCAGCATATATATACAGCATGTATATAACAACCACCATGAACACTATCATGTCACCACTACAGCTAGAACAAAAGGCATTAGTTTAGAGAATGCTCTCTGATCATCTTGGTCTGGTGACAGAGAGGATAAAACAAGTATCAAGAATCAATTGATTACTGCATAATATGAACTGACATCAGTAGCCATCTTCTTTGCCTTGTACCCATATATTACTACAAAGAAAATGTACCCATCAGTTCTGAAAGCACGAAGCAAAGGAAGTATTCAAAAATGAGCAAGTTCATCAGCTGATCAGCCTCTATGCAGCTTACAGAGTACATGGCACTTGGCAGGACTTCCACTCTGAAAAAGTCATTCTTCTCAGCATTCACAACGGAAGCTAGCGACAAATTCTCATCAATGACAACTGATTGTGGATAACACTTTAATGAGCCTAACACTGCCAGCCTCTACAGACAGATATTACATCAAATTAGAGCCAACAAATATTAAATTGCAGAAAGCCATAATAACATTATAACAGACGTACAACATAAGGAAAGCTATTTAGCTTGATGCCAAAAGTTAACAAATAGTCATCCATCTCATCAGGTTAATATAACTCAACTAAAAAAGAAAGGATAATAAGGCAATTACCAGGCCTATACGACAGTTCTACACATACAAGCAACAAATCTACAATTCCCATAATGTATGCAGAATCACCACAATCAGGATTGAAATCCTCAACTGCCATCAAAAGAACTTTTATCTACCTAAGGGAGCGGAATATCAGAATCAAGAAAATATAGAAAAGGAAAACAAGAAAAACCAACAAATGTAAGCTATGAAAATAATGAAACAAAAGTCATCATAACAATTTTAGTCAACTTCTACCTTATAAAACTATAAAGTCATCCCGACCTGATCTAGAGGCATAGAACCCATACACGGAAAGCATTCAGTGAATTTAACCATGCACATCAACTAAGAGTACATATTTAATCTAACCATACCAGATGATGTTTGCGAATATATCAAGCAGTGCTCCCATTTTCATTGACCAAAAGAAGACCAAGAATCTGAAAAAAATAACCAGACGTTAACACAAGAAACATACAAGCAGCATGTTTAAGAGCTGATAATATGGCTAATATTGCTATACAGCTATGTCACGGCAACAATGGAACACAATATCTTCTATCATCTACCAACTGACCTCAAATTCATGGAATAAGCTCCTCCCGTTTCGAATATTTTGAAATTATAGAATCAAAATCTACAGTTTGAAGATGAACTAGGAATTCTGAGATTGAATGGTACTCACAAATAGAATAAAAAATATACATGGTTAAAGCTCAGTTTCTGATTAACAAACTATCCATTTCAAGCATGAGTTTCACGGGAGCAAGTTTATCGAAAGTAAAAGATATTAACATAAGAGAAAGAGATGGACAAGAAAGCTGAAATGTTGTTGCATGAATCTTGTTTTGCTTCATAATAGCCCATAACAAAATGTAAGAGCGTAATCTCATAATAATGATAATAATAATAATAATAATAGGGGGATGTCTGTCAGTAACTCATCTCTTCAAACCTTTAACCCAATCCTTAACAATCAAATTAGAGACTAAAAACCATTCTACAGTATTAATACCTGAAATTGAATCAGAAAATTGAACTCAATTCAGTTCAGTAGATGATGGTGGTGCTCCTTGAGCTCCTTCTAACACCACCAAGTCAACGACTTGAACCTCCTCCGTCGGTGGCAAATTGAACTTAATCCCGTTTCGGTCAACCCCGCTCAACACCATCTTCAAAAATTAACAACTATCACATGTCCCGTTGTTCGGTATCTAAAGAAATATACAGGGATCTCGAATTTAGTACCGCTTCGTCCATGGATGATAAGCCTGTTGCCGATTTCTGGAACGCTCCTTCGATGCACTGGATTTCAATTTCGGGATCTAGATCGGAAACCGGCGACTCAGGGCCGTATTTTCTGGAATTGCGCAACAATTTGGATTTCTGCTCCGACGGCTGATATGAAGCAACGAAATCGTTCTGCTTTCGGTCCACGCAGAGAAACCCTAGATTTTGGAGATGCAAAAAGGAATAAGAAGATGCAAAAAGGAATAAGAAACCCTCTACCCAATATTAGAGAAAATATTTCTGAAAGGGTTTTCCGGAAGGAGAATTCTGGAATGCACCCAGAGGGTGCTGCACCCAGCTGCCCCCTACTGTCTGTGTATTGTCTCCCTGGATTCTGTATTAAGACGGTTTGTATTTGGCTAGTATGTATAGGTATCGCAGAGACGGTCTGTATTATAACCTCTTATAATAATGATTATTTTCCAACAAAAAAAAGTATT
>NC_020493.1:19561378-19564651 GCF_000184155.1 Fragaria vesca subsp. vesca | reverse complement strand
TAAACGTTGTACGAAAATAAGTGTAATTTTTTTCTATATTTTCTATATCCATATTTAAGTATACTTATCACATCATACGGTCGAATTTTTATTTCGTAAATTCAATCGAACCACAACGTGCCTACTTATTTAAGTATGTTTATCACATCAGACGATATATATACTTGCTTGTTTGTTTGACATGTTTGGCTAGCAAGCGCACCTTGAGTTTTGTAGGATTGCGCTTTTGACATCATGTTTGTAGATAAACCACTTGGGTCTACTACGATACTTATATCCATTGTATATTACTTGTGAGGTTAACCTCTTATAATAATGATTATTTTCCAACAAAAAAAAAGTATTCTACTTGTTCATTATATAAAAAAAAAAAATTAAAAACTAGACTAAAAGAAAATCTGATAATTTTTTTCAAAAAGTTGAAAAGAATAGTGAAAAAACTAAAAAAATTCTAACCAAGTGTAGTCCAGGTGTTTCGAACACCTCTTGCCAAGATAATAGATATGTGGCTTTACCACTATGCCACAATTATTATTTAGCAAATTGACCTTCTAATATCTAAATAAGCATAGCAACACTAAGAGTTTTCTATAGCTTCACAGCCTATGATAGGCTGCCTATCGTTCTTTCTCTGCCAAAGTGCCAATCCTTTAGAACCAGAGTAGCAGGCTAGCAGCCAAGTAGAAATCGCCAAATCAACGAAATTTATATACGAAGAGATGAAACAATGGAAGACCCGTAGAAGGGAGCCAAGATTTTCGCCAAGAAATCGCAGACCATCACCACCTCCTCCGCCTCCGTCGAATCTCCGACTCAGTCTCCCAGACCACCAAGTGATCCCGCGAGTCTGCCGCCGAGGCCTCCACGAACCAATCGAATCGGTGGCCAACCACTCTTCAGCCTAACAGATCCAAATTCAAGTAACATCTTTCTGGTTCTTTCTACGACAGTTTCGACCTGCTACTCTTCTATGCTCGATCGATCCAGCATTCTAGCCAGCCCCACATCAACGATAAGGATAGACACCGCGTCCTCTGCTAAAAGCCATGATTATGGCGGTGAACATGACTGGCCATGATTTTACTAAAAGCCAACGACCTCCTGCTATTTTTTTTTCTTTTGGAGAGAGATATAGGTTTGCTGAAAAAATAAAATCTTATCCAAACTAAAATACATCTGTGTATTTACCCACATTCTCTTACCCCGTATTTACCATAATCCTCAAATACTAACCCCGTATTTACCCCAACCCTATACGTATCAGATATCTCATGTGTGACCTCTGTCTCGTCGACACGTGGGCAGACATCTGGGTGCAGCACCCTCTGGGTACATTCCAAACGTCTCCTCCTGATTATATTTAAATCATCAATTCAAAACTTCATGATAATCAAAATGTGTGGTTAAGGCGGTAGATCAGAATTACTAAAGTCGTTTAGTACCTTGTAATTGAAAAACTAAAGCCGAGATCTGACGATGACGATGTTAATGCTACGAGACCTGGGACCTATATTGGGAATACCAACGACTAGACGAAAAATTTGCACTGATATAAACAACTGCAAAACAAAAATGCGTCTGGGTTTGGACTTTGGATGAGAGACTATAGAGTTCGCCTCTCTTCTTCCTCCTGTGAGCATATATATACAAATATGACGATGGAGATTAATCGACCATGAATGCAACGATTCAGATTAAGCGGTGAGAATTATAACTGTTGAAATTAAACGGTGCAAATTCAATGGCTGAAGTTGTTTCATTCATTAATTCCAATACTTCATATTTATCTCGAGTTTTTGAAAAGTTTCACGAAAATTTCCACATACTCATCTCAATACGAACTTAATGCCAAATCATCAATATGAACTCAATCAAGTGCTCCATTCTTCCCATATCCTACTTAATTATCTTTGAATTTTCACACTTGTTCCTTGTAACCAAGTGAGATTTCTTTTTAACCAAATAATAAAATAGTGAGATTCTTTTACCATTCCTAAGAAATCACAAAAGACACATTTGGTAGGGGGATTAGACTGCGTTAGACATGGTTATCTAGTGAAAGATAAGTCATCCAATGTTTGGCAACAAGGACTATTTGAATAGGATTGTGGGATCTCACCCATTAATTTACCATGAATGTAACGATCTAGATTAAGCGGTGAGAATTGTAACTGTTCAAATTAAGCGGTGCAAATTCAATGATAGAAGTTGCTTCATTTATAATTTATTACTTCCAATACTACATATTTATCTGGAGTGTTTGAAAAATTCCATGAGAATGCGATAGTCATTGATGCAGAAACGCTGATGATCAGCGCCGTAAATCTTGATGCAAAGTCAACGTTGACAGAGGCTTCGGGAGCTAGGATCACGAAATTAGATTGGGAGCCTAGTATTGTTGGGAAGTCATATATAGTATAATAAGTTGCCCAAATCATTTATGAGGCCAAATAAGTGGCTTGACTGGGTGTCTAAGAAGAATGATGCTAATTGGGCCCAACCATGGACCAAAATTATAAAAGTAGGTTTTCGTATTTGGGACCCTGACGAATTAAGGGCAAGAAGAAGGAATTTTATTTTCTCTAATTCTAGAGCCTACAAACTATGGTATTGTTCATAGGATTATGCTTGCTTGAATAAGTGAGACTAGGGGCGGATCCTTTAAGGGGCGGGAGGTGGCTTTGGCCCCGCGGCGATTATAGTATAATTATGTATTTATTAGTATTAAGTTTAAGATTTTGGTATATAATAGTTATGTCATTGAGTGAGCCTGATGTTTCGAATATAGGTAATCTATACTACATGTTACTATAATTTTCGGGTTGCGAAGATTTGCCCATCGTGGGTGGTAGCGGATGGATATGTAAGAGTTATCTTAACTTTCAAAGTTGCATGACCCACTAAGACTAACTATAATTCTAAAAGGAAATGAGGAAAATATTTCTTAATTCTAACTACAAAAAATTTGACCATTAAATGGTTAAATACGTTTATGTTTTTCTATAATACAATGATAACTAATTTAAATGGTTAAATACGTTTATGTTTTTCTATAATACAATGATAACTAATTTATTTTCACTTTATATTCTGCTTACTAGCCTCTTAACACATGCTAACGCGTGTGTCAATTTATTTTTATCTTTTTGTTTATAAAAAAAATTAAGTTTTTTTTTCCACATTTTAATTGTAAATAACTGTTAATGCTATTGCCATTCAACAAAAATTGTTCCACATTTTTCTCCTTTTTTTTCTGCATTTATATTTTGAAAT
>NC_020493.1:19559756-19561061 GCF_000184155.1 Fragaria vesca subsp. vesca | reverse complement strand
TTTTTTTTTAAAAAAAACTTTTTATTAAATAACTCACGCACCCTACATATGTCAGTGAAGTTTGAACTCATGACCTCAACGTTGTTGGCTAGACTCCCTAACCAACCAGACCACGGTTCATCGACGAGGCGCCTAGCTTTCTAATAGTAGAGATTCATATAATTTTTGAATAGAAACGTATATAAATAACTAACAATCCATAGTACTACAACTTGTTGTAAGTTTGTCTAACTCTTGAGTTTTTCAGTTACATAAACAAAAACTATACAAATATGTATATAGTACGAGTAGGGTAAGGCTAGGGTGTGTTAATGCATATCTTACATCAACTATGTCATAAAGTTGTAAAATGAGTCTCAAAAATAGTAATATTAATCATCAAAGTTGTAATGTGAGTCTTTAAAGATGTAAAATTTTAGTTACAATATTAGTCCTTATGTGTCGTTAAATGGTAATTAAGTCTTCAAAGTTGTAAAATGAGTCTCAAAAGTGTAATATTAATAATCAAAGTTATAATGTGAGTCTTTAAAGATGTAAAATTTTAGTTACAATATTAGTCTTTATGTGTCGTTAAATAGTAATTAAGTCCTCAAAGTTGTAATAACTTTTTTTTTATCACTTTGAAGACTCAATTATCACTTTAAGTACACATTTTACTACTTTAACCACACATGAGGACTAATGTTGTAATTAAGTTTTTTACAACATTAAGGACTGATATTACAACTTTAAGGATTGATATTACCACTTTAAGGACTCGTGTTACTATTTTATAACAAAATTGATATATGACATGCATTAACTCATTGTAGAATTTTCCTAATAGAAGATAAAACATTCATTCTGGGTTTATCCAACAAAAAAACAAAAACCAGTTCAGGAATTCGATCGATGCTTTGTATATGAAAGAAATAATCATAGAGGTTCAGAATCTTGAGGTTCAGAGTTTCGAGCAACATACAATGCATGTATACGTACAAACTACATCATCGAGTCTGTATACATACGCTATCGTGAGGTACAAATACAACTTGAAGTGTACGTAGCATTTCATAACAGAAACGCCTTAACCCGCCCAGCAGAATCCGTTGCCCCAAAAATCCTCTCTCTCACGTATTACGTATACGTGTCCCGTTCCGTTCTCGTGCCTCGCGTGACCCTGCCGTCATCATTCCCACGTGCCAAAATAATAACCAACCTCATCTGTCTCTCTCCGTCATCTCCCCCCATTATAATACTCGGATAAAATGGCCGAGAGAGAGAGAGAGAGAGAGAGAGAGAGAGAGAGAGAGAGAGAGATATTAC
>NC_020493.1:19548495-19559736 GCF_000184155.1 Fragaria vesca subsp. vesca | reverse complement strand
GAGAGAGAGAGAGAATTATCCTTTACTTGAGAAGAGAGGAAGAATTCTGTGGGGGCCGAGAGGAAAAGCCCACTGAGGCGGCCCAAGGTGGGATTTGACAGAGACTGCTCCTGCTCTTTACTTCCTCTAGAAATGAGATGATATTCGTCTCGTAGCCCGTATTGTGGCTGCCACGTGTCGGGGTTAGGGAATCATCATCGCGGGTCCCACCTCTTGGACCGACCATATCAGCTCCTTCTCTGACTCTCTGGCTTTGTCCTTACTTGTTTCTTTGCTCCTCCCAAGTCCCAACTTCGTTCACACTCATGCTCGACGGCTCGAGTCATTATTTATTTTTTTATTTTCATTAATTATTTTAGTAAAAAATTATGAACCCAAAATATCCCCAATATATGATGAATATAGTTTAAGGAGCTATGCTAAGGCCGGTTTTCCGTTATGCATTATATAGTTTCTAAATTAATTTATTAAAATTTATTAAGTAATTTAGATATCTAAATAGGGTAGTGTTATTAACACACTCATTTTTGCTATTAACACACTTCATATATTTTTTTATCTACACATTTTTATTTTAGTTACAAACTTGCCACTTGAATTTGATTGATGATTGGTTCTCACCATATAAATGGTGTGTTAATAACAAAAAATGATGTGTTAACACCACCCATCTAGATAAATATTAGACGATTATATGCCTACGAAAAGTTTGATCGGTTGTCTAAGATAGAAATCTTATTATGCACCCCTCAAGATTGGCTATGAAGATATGTTTAGTGTCGTAGATAATAACTAAATAAATAATCTAGTTATCTTAAATTATTATGGTTATCTCATTGTGCACTCTTCAACACCGGTTTTAAAGACAAATTACGTGCTCAAAGATCAAAATAACTAATTAACTACACCGAAGATAACATGTTGATCAATGAGGTTATGAGATAAACATTTTCCAAATTATTTGACGCATTTGAAAATTCACTAAAAATATATATACACATATATACATATATATAGAGAACTCTTCTAGTGAGGACTCTTAAATTGAGGACTAGTTGAGGACTTTTCGGTTTATGGTTTAAAAGACTCATTTTTCAATCACATTTTGACATCTAATCCGTTCAGTTTTTAGGTTTATATGAGTAGATCATTTCTACAAATTTTCAGCCAAATTGGTGTTCGTTAAGATAACAAACTAGATCAAATTAATGGACGAACCAAATCTGTCAAATATGAACCGTTCAAGTTTATAATTGATAAATCACACTTATGAATGTCATAACAATTTTCAATATAGCTGAAAATTTAGAGGAATGATCTACTCATAAATACCTATAAGCTGAACGGTTAAGATGTGGATATAAGATCGAAAGGTGGGATAAGCCGAAAAGTTCTCACCAAGTCCTCAACTTAAGGGTCCTCACTAGAAGAGTTTCCTATACATATAATGTTAGGTGCAACAAGTTCACAACGACAACCCATAGCGGTCAAGACTCAAGACTTAAATTAAAAAATACATATAAAATAAAAAAAGTGGTCTAGACCTCAGATTTTGTATTATATATCTTTGGACATCACATCAATTCCAAAAGACTAAAACAAATTGACTCGTGTTCCGATGAGAAGATTTTTAAGAAATGTGTATCATGCTACTTAACTTGGCCATCAAGACATTACCATCCAAATCGAACAAAGATCCTGATATGTTAAAATACTTGTTCACATCAAGCATGACATATGTACGTGACCCTATAAAACAACTATATATATCATGCTACATATACTTTTTCGTTATTTAAACATGACATAAGAGAAAACCACCAAAATCATGGCGTTCTACAAATAGAACTCGATTCTACGTCATAATATAAAACATGATATAACAATGCATTAGTCTCGTTAAAAACTTGATTGACGTATGAAATAAATATCATGTCCTAATAATGCTACTCCATCAGATCAAAAGTAGAGACATTATTTTTCAAGTAAAGCTAAATTCGGCTTTTAGGTTGTCGAGATTAAACTTAGGGGGCTGAAATTTAAACAACTCTTTTTACAATCCACATACCCTACCCCACTTTTTATAAAGAAAATATCTAAAATGTCCATATCCCTGACAACTTGAAGAGATTAAAACATGGATAGTTTAGACATTTTCTTATAAAAAGTGAGGTAAGGGTGTGTGAATTGTAAAAAAAAAACGTGTGTAAATTTCACTCCCCTAAACTTAATAATACAACCGTAGTTGGAATTGAGATTTTATTTAGACCGATATTTCAATTTGTGACAACTTCAAAACGTATACAAATAACTTCATTACTCTCTTCGACTAAACGCTAAACCCAAAACTCACCAACAACGAGGATGAGATCATAGGACCCAAAATGACCATATAAGTGGAGTCATCCTTCTCATTCCCTTTCATTTCCGAAAATCACTACGGAATCCCCCAACAACCAAAACCACGTCGTCGTTTAAACTAATAAGCCGCAGCAGCAGCAAGAAATCCCAACCAAATCTTAGGTGTGAATAGTTGGGCAAAATCCCAAGAGATTCTCTCAAATCTCTCTAGCCTCTACAGCTAGAGTGAGAACGAGAAGGCATGCCAATATTCTTTACTTGACAGAAGACGCTATTCTCCGTAGAGTCCAGTCAGGCATGTTTCCCGGCACGGTTTCCCACCTCACCGGTCCCCACTTTCAGGCTTTAACGTTGGGCCTTGGCTTCCCCCACTATTGTGTTTGACTGAAACATTTTGACCAGTCAACTAACTTGGACTGATCGATCAATCCCCATCCCCATATCTTTCCCTTGTCCCCACATTTGATGCATCATCCCTCTGCAAGGCCCCAACGGAATTTTTGTCGTTGTACTCCCGATCTGCTGTGTTCTTACTTGTGAATTGTGAGATTAACATCAAATAGGGTTAGCGATCTATGTTTTTGGGAAAAGAATATTCTGTTAGAAACATCTTCTGTTTTAGGTTTTAAGGTTGGGTGCATCAAGGACACCTCAATTTAATTGAGTTTAATTTCTTATAGAAAAAAATTAAGCTAAGCAGTACTGTTAATTTTAGAACTAAAAGGAAAACAAAAAAAATTAAGATTCACATGTATTAACTTTGAGCTTTGTATTGATCGACAAGTGACTATGATGTAATTCAGAAGTTTGTCATACTTGAACAAAGATATATAACAAAGAGTTAATATCGTCTTGTTTCTTAAATATTCGTTATTGTGTAAGAGGTTGGTTTTTGGTTACATGTGAATAGAAAGTGTTACGGTGGAAGTGTGGATGCACCGTAACCACTGATAGAGTTTCATACAGAGCAAAGAGGGCCATGACACTCCTTGAATGTCTACCTTCACATGTATTTGATCTTTGAAATCTAGCTAAATTGGAGACTTTATTAACAATGGCACCTCTCCTTTCTCCTCTCTAGCTCCGCCATTGACCGTAACAATATGTTACGTACAAATGATGATTTTTTATTTGATTTAACTTCTTTTGATAGGCTAAATCAAAATGATGATTTCAATTAGGTTTTGTAAATTGTTAACAATCGAGCTTCATTATTGGTGTATTGTCTCCATTCGTTGCACCCCTGGTATGGAATAATTTAGCCCCCGACACTCAAAATCTCTTCAAAGTGTATTGAGTTTTGTCTCACTTAGCCTCTATTTAACGTTAATTGTTTAAAACGATCGATCATTCGTGATCTTTCTTGGGTTCTTGGAGTCTAAGACAAAATTCTCATAGGATCCAAAGAATGGTGATCGATCATGGTGGTCTCAATCATTGTTTGTTTATCATTTTCTCCGGTGTATGTCACATTTATCTGACAGGTTATAACATGCAAATAGAAAATTGCGGTTGGTACATTGTGTTTCCCGCTTAGCTACTCCAAGATTCTTGGTCCATATGTGGTAAACTTCAACACTTGTAAAGCTGCTCGAATCTTAGCCGTCGGATCCCGATTTGATTGAGCAATCGACCCCCATAATGGGTTGCATGTGAATAACAAAGTAATGATGCTGCTTAATTTGATTAAGAAACAAGTTAATTAACTAATTCTGCTAATTTTCATTAGCTTTATTCACATAGAGGATGGAAGAAAAGCTGGTGTCGATGATATGCCTAGCTAGTGTGAATGATTAAGTAACAGACCCTTTTAGAACGACAAAGATGGCTTCGTTTTCTTGGTGTGACATGAAAACATTGCCTAGGTCATGTTGATCTTGATGTTTAAAAAGAAGATAGCCCACCAATTTATGCAAGAAAACAAAATGGGAATCATGATTGTTAATTTGTTCTTGGTCTTGGTCTTCGTACATGATGGATTGGATTTCTAAGCTAGCTAGAGCCTTTGCTTTATCGGGGGAGTAGGGCACTATTTACCGGGAAAATGAAAGGAAATTGGGCATGTACTTTAGGAGAAGCAAGAAGCATCTTGTTGTTAGTGGGATTAGTCTTAAGCATTAGCATACAAGGATGAACACAACACATCTACGAGGTGATTTAATTTGATGAAAATGTTATTGCGAACTTTCCTCGTTAAGAGAAGCAAATGTAATGGCTCGAGCAGCATGAAGAGTTAGGGAAAGTTCATATTGTCAGAATTCACACTTAATGTCAAGTTCATACAAGAGCGCGCGCATAATATACTGCGACGAGTCGATAACACTACATACACTACGAACAAAACACAGCAAGCCAGGTTTTGGTACACGGTACTTGGTATAAATACAATGGGATGTGAATAATGGTACGTAGTAGTGTATTGCTCTGAGGAAAATTAGGACAAGTCACAAAATGTTCCCATAGATGGACAACGAAGCATGACTACGTACCCACAGCAACACCAAAGCAAAGAATTGCAGAGCTGCTTTCTCTAAATAGCTCAGTATCTCTAGCCATGTCGTCCATGTACGAGTTACAATAATAACCAAGAGTGATTATTCGGAAGTAGTAACTGGGGGAAGAAATATTCCTTGCCTTGTGTCCCAATCAAACCCTGTCCCCTTCCTGTCCCCAACCATCATTACCCTGTCCACATCATCAATCCCAGTAACAACAACCACTATAGTCCAAAACCAAGTGCCAATATCTCCTTCTTCTTCTTCTTCTATCCTCTCCAATTCTTGCTTGTACCAAATCTCTGTTTTCCTTTGTCTTATTATTTTCTTAATTCTTCGTTTTTGGAACACGAAGTAGGCTAAGGAATTGGACGCTCGCGGTGGTGGGGACGGCGGTGGTGCACTGGTGGTAGTGGCGGGAGGGGTCAGCCGGTGGGGACCACATAAAAATAGTTGCAATCCACGCGAGAGGGGCCCCACCTGCGTAGGAGAGCGAGCTAGGTTTTCTTGGCTCTCTCTCTCTCTCTGAATCAGCATCATCATCAGCTGCGCCGGGTCGGCTAGCTTGGCTCCCATTATATAAACAGACCGTTCCGGAATAGAAGAGGGACTTGTGGGACTCAGCTACTTCTTTCTTCTTCTTCTTCATCATCATCTTCTACTGCTACTCGATCAAAGCTTTGTTTCTTTGTTTCTTTCTCTGCGTGCAAGCTACCCAGCCTGAACCTCCATCCAAACCTCCTCTCATATCCATTTTCATCTTTCGTACGGCAAGACCCATCATTTTTTTTCTTACGTAAGTCCTTCTCACTCTCTCTCGAAGCCTCTCTGTCAGTCTCTTGTTGGTTTGCTTTGCTTTATATATTTCCTCCTCGCTTTGCATGTGACTACTGCCTTTCCCTTTCTTAAAAACCCAGAACTCTCTTCTTTACTCTTCCATCTTCCAGTTCCTGTTCGGTATACACAAACTCAGCCATTCTCTCTCTTTCGATTCTGAGGAAGTGTTTGATCAGTGCATGAGCTTATGGATCCTTCAAGTGGACAACAACACCACCAGGTAGGATATAGTTACAATCATGCTTGTGTTTTGATTTTCAGTAATAGCATGATCTTGTTGAGGAGCTTTCTCCATTTCCTTCAATTTGTAAAGAAGTATTCATTTTCCACAACAGGAAAATGATGATGTTCGAGTTTGTTTTCCTTTCCTAGCTAGCTATGATATATAATGCATAATATCCCTCTCCTTCTTCAGTAGTTCATCTTCTGCTTCTTCAATTCTCTTTTGTGCTTGAGAAGGTAAAGTAACATGGAAATAAAAATTCCTGTGGGTTTTTGTTTCTGATTTGCCCAAAATTCTTGTTTTTGCTTTAACCTGATCAGCACAACTAATTTGTTATTAATTGTCCGGTAATTTGTTATTAATAAGTTGTGATAGTTCATCAAAAGAAGCCAACATGAAATTAAACGTGTTGTGATCATAATTTAGTTGAATTCTCTGGTCTGATTATATGATGATGATGATGATGATGAGGAGCATTACATGTCATTATGTCAGTTATATACTTAATTACTTTGAACACATGTATCATGAACTATCAGGTGTTCAATCATGTGACCTTATATAACTTGAAAGCCAAGATTAAAATCTAATCCATCATCATATTGTATGCTAATTAATTAACTTCTTTGATCCACTTTCAGGAAATGCAAGCTCATAATTCCCTAGACATGCTGGTCTGCTCAAAATCCCAGCAGCAATCTGCAGACCAGAGAAAACCAAGGCCACAGCCAGATCAAGCCCTCAAGTGCCCAAGATGTGACTCCACCAACACCAAGTTCTGCTACTACAACAACTACAGCCTCACTCAGCCCAGGTACTTCTGCAAGTCCTGCAGGAGGTACTGGACCAAAGGCGGCACGCTGCGCAACGTTCCGGTGGGCGGTGGCTGCCGTAAGAACAAGAGATCCTCTTCGAAACGATCGTCGCAAGACCCTCAACAGCCACTCACTCCCAACTCCAACCCGCTGCTCCCAACACTCTCCTACGACTCAAATGACCTCAGTCTTGCCTTTGCTAGGCTCCAGAGGTCATGTGGGCAGATGGGTTTCGATGATCACCTATCCATGTTAGCGAACCCAACCACCAATTCCCAGAGCGACATTTTGTCGAACAGTTCATCTGCGTCACCATCGCCAGGGTTTCTCGATGCTCTGCGGACCGGGTTTCTCGAAACCCATAACAATGGCTTCCCAAACAATTTGTATTATGGGTTTGGATCAAA
This sequence comes from Fragaria vesca subsp. vesca, assembly GCF_000184155.1. NCBI lineage: Eukaryota > Viridiplantae > Streptophyta > Magnoliopsida > Rosales > Rosaceae > Fragaria > Fragaria vesca. Next base: position 19,552,598 of record NC_020493.1, on the reverse strand, counting down.
TGGGGGCAACAACATGGTGGGTGAGGTGGAAATGGACAATGGGGTTTGCGGAGAAATGGGGCTGCACCCATATGAGGAATTGAGCAATGTAGCAGCCACAACAGCTGTGACAGTCACAACTATGAAGCAAGAGCTGAGCAGGGATATTGAGACCAACAACAACAAAGTCTTGTGGGGATTTCCATGGCAGATGAACAATGGAGATCATCACAACTTAAACATGGGTGGTGGTGGTGGCGGCAGTGGTGTTCATCATGAGTTTGATAATTCAGGAAGAGAGAGCTGGAATGGACTTGGAAATCCATCTTGGAATGGACTTGGAAATCCATCTTGGCATGGACTTCTTCCCCTAGTTTAAAATCAAGTGGTACTCATCCAGACAATTACCAAAACTAAAAGCATAGGGTATTTTAAATTTAATTTGTTCACTTAGTTATCATCAAAGACTCAAAAATGTCAGTTTCGGTGCTCTATTAAGTTTTGTATTAATATATGACATGATATGATATGATCACTTCTTCTGAAATCCCAGATTTTGTTTGCTAACCAAGACAAGAACCTTGCAGAGGTTGCCATGGAATTTTCATTCATTCACTTCCATACAAATTTGTAAGGGATAGAGAGAAAGAGAGCTAGAGAGTGAGGTTTCATGGTTTGGGCAGTCTGAACTCTCTGACGAGTTTGTTGATTACAGGCTTTGGATGAGTTCAACATATTCTGTTATGATTACTTCTTAGATTTTTCAGGTAGATTTTTGTGTTTTTTTATTGGGAGTATTAAATTAGAGAGGAAAATTTATAATATAATTGGGGTGGTTGATGGGTTTTCTTCTGTCTAAGGATTCAAATTTCAGTGAAGCATGACTCTGCATGAGCACAAATTTCATGGTGGATTTTTCTTTATTCTTAGCAAGACCAAATCCAAGTTTTATTTTTTATTTTTTGAAGATAGACCAAATCCAAGTTAGGATTTGGGCGTGAGAGAATAGTCAGCAGTTTCTATTTTTGAAATCTGCTGTGTCTAGTTTGTTTATTGGTTAATTTGAAAAGAAAATGGACTGACATTTGAATTTAAGTGGGACAAGATTTTCAATCAATATATAAAAACATGGAATTTCATACTTAATTCTATATAATATGGTACTAAGTCTTGGATGTGACAATATGTCCTATGGAAAATGACAGTGCTTGCCATACAGTATTGAACAATATGGTTTGGTTGTTGGGGGCTTTGGGGCTATCGTTACTTGTAAGAGTTATTTTATTTGAAATTAAGTCCCTCTGATCATGAGATATATCTTTTGTCTATGCATTCTCGTTTTGATTCTATTTTACATTTTATAAACTAGCAGAAAATTAGGTCAGATTCATAATGCTTAATATTGTGTAATTGTCCAGTATCATTTGGTCTAATGACATCAGTCCCTTTTATGTAAACTTGTTGTAGTATTTCAGTTGTTTGTTTGATAAATAAAAAACAAATATTATGTAATTAAAGGGGAAATTCTATGGTATCTACCCGTATGTGATACCTACATTTACAAATGTGACAACATATTTGTAGTCAAAGTGGTAATACTGAGTCGTATTATTTGTAATCTTGTTATAATAATTGTAATTACAAAATGTACAACCATTTTACAACCTTTTGAACAAATTGTTCTCATAGTTGTAATTTTGTTTAACTTCATGTAAATAGTGTAAATAAATTTGCTAAATTTGTTCTCAATGTTGTAATTTGATTCATAACATTGTAATTTTTGTTCAAGTATATGTAAAATAAAAATAAGATATACATCCCAGTACAATAGCTTGTCTCGTAATTAAAGACTTGCATTTGAGTGAGAATTGAGTTAGATGAGGCTAATTTGATTAATTCCAGAAAATAATAACTCTCTACGTAGCTAAACAATTGTAGCTAAATAATAACTGAATCAACATTAGCTTCAAGCAACACAATGCCAAGGGTAATATTATGGTCGCAACTTGCATAAATTGATTACTTCCCCAGAATTTTCTCAGCAAGATTAGACCATGTTACTATTTCTAATCTTTTGTGTATGGGTAAGGTTAGGGTGTGTTAATGCATGTGATGCATTAACTTTGTTCTCAAGTTGTAAAATAAGTCTTCAAAGTAGTAATATTAGTCCTCAAAGTTGTAAAAAAAAATTAGTTACAACATCAGTCCTTAAAGTGATAATTGAGTTCTCAAAGTTGTAATAGTCCTAAAAGTTGTAACAATTTTTTTTTAATCACTTTGAGAACTTAATTACCACTTTAAGCACACATGATGACTAATGTTGTAACTAGAAAATTTTACAACTTTAAGGACTCATATTACAACTTCGAGGACTAATATTACTAGTTTAAGGACTCAATTTACAAAGTTGATGCATTATATCATTCACATGCATAAGCACATTGTAGAATTTTCCTTTGTGTATAGCTTCTGAGAGTTCAATTCTCTTCGTGTCTAAATGCTCCACTATTATATTTCAAATTTCCATGAGTACTTGAAAACCAAAATGGTTTCAGCATCGATCATGATGTCTCTACTTTTATGCTTGTATTTTATCATCCTGTGGTCATGTAATGTTTTAGTTTTTTGTTGTTGTTGTTGTTGTTGTTGTTGTCAAATACATAATTAATGTGCTACAATAATATAATGTGAGTCGAACTCACAACATTTCATTTATAAGAAGAGACTTATGCAACTAGACCAAACGGTATTGGGCGTAATGTTTTAGTTTAGTTTTGTTTTGTTTTTAGTTTTTTTTTTTTTTCGTTTTGTTTTGGGTATGAAAGTTTAGCTTAGCTTTTGAAGATATATGGTCAGTTGCATGTATTTAGTTTCTTGCATAAGAGGATAAACTTTCCATTAGTTCTTCTTCAGAGATGTGAATAATGTCACCTCTCCTCATGCATCCTTTGTTGCTGAGGTGATTAGTTGGATTCCTCCTGCCCGTAACTGGATGAAGCTTAATTTTGATGGGTCAGTCACTTCTTTGTCTTCTACAATTGGCTTTGTCATTAGAGATTCGGCTGGTAATCCCCAAGTTGTTGGCGCTCGTCGACTCTCTCATTCAAGTGTTCCAATTGGGAATGTTATGCCTTAAAAGATGGTCTTTCACTCTTTTGGCTGCTAAGAGGTTCAATTTCAAATCAGTCGTGATTGAAGGAGATTCCCTCTTAGTTGTCAACCGTGTCAACAAAACTTGGGAGCCCCCTTGGCGTCTCAAGTCTCTCATCAGAGATATCCTCCTCATTGCTGATGGTTTCAACAATGTCAAATTTACCATATTTTCCATGAAGCCAACTTCCTGACGGATGCTTTAGCTGATATCGGTCATAGTCCCTCTTCTTCGATGATCTGGATTGGGAGCATTCCCTCTCAAGCCTCGCAAGCTCTTCAATTTGATTTGTGTAATTTGGTTGTTCTAGAGGCGCCTCACTGTAATCTTTGTTTTTGTCTAAAAAAAATAAAAGGATAAACTTTCCAATGTAGCATACGCAAGTCGAAAGGCAACACACAATATTATATAAGCTTGAAATGAAGAAGCTAGTTGGCCAGGTTATTGAAACAACAAAGCAAAACCCATTATCGGATTTTCATTATCTAAACGAACTCGAAACAAAGAATAAAGGCTTCTGCAAATTTCAAGAACAAAAGATCAATGAAGAAGCAAAGCTAGAAGTGGTAGTTAACACCCTGTCACATATATATTATAATATATAAAATTATAAATAATAATCAATATCTATAACTTGGGTTTTCGACAAAATGTACAAGTAAAATATAGATCAAACAAGACCGGGTCTGTTAAAATGAGCAAGAAAGAGATTCATAGTCAATCACTATTAGACTTGCATCCAAGAGTTAAAAACAAAACAACTTTACTTAAAAATAATTCTCCCCACCATTAAATTTACATGGAGAAATTACTGGTCACTCCATTAACTTTCATGCGCTCGACAGTTTACTCCATTAACTTTCAATTTCAATCGATCACTCCTCAAACTATCCAATGTCACACAATTAGGTCCATCCGCTAAGTGGTCGTCCAAATCACTGGTTAAGTTGCTGACTGGACATTATTTTTCAAC
>NC_020493.1:19547949-19548475 GCF_000184155.1 Fragaria vesca subsp. vesca | reverse complement strand
AGCTCCTCGACATCTCTCTCCCGAACACCAAAAACTCAAACCCACCTACCCCGCATCTCTCTCCTGAAGCCTAAAACTCAAACCCTCACAACAATCTTCTCCTTTCGCCGCCAACCAAACCCTAAACAACACCATCCACGAACCCTAAATCCTCTGTATCGATGGCCTGACAAGGTGGTGGACCGGAGCCTACTGAACAATTGTCAACCAACTACGGACCAGACCTCGCCGGCCGGCCACCGCGCAATACCTCGCCTCGATCGATTCGAGTGGAATCAAGGTCCACTAATTCGAGCTTCTCCAATTCGAGCGGCTGGGTTCGACTACCACCGGCAAGACCAGTTTTTTTTTCCCTTTTTGACAACCGCCGGTGACGTCCAGACCGGAGTCCAAGTCGACCGGCGGACCAGTCGCTAGGACTCTGCGTCGCTCGCTGAGATCAGATCGGATGACCGGTCACTAGTTGGTGGCGCTTCAACCGATAGTTTCTGAGTTGTGGACGACCAGTCGTCCAAAGTAGGTCCAC
>NC_020493.1:19528039-19547833 GCF_000184155.1 Fragaria vesca subsp. vesca | reverse complement strand
GAGAGAGAGAGAGGTGGGGTGTTAAATGGAATTTCCAATTGAAAAATATGTCCAGTTAGCAACTTAACCATTGATTTGGACGGCCACTTAACGGATGAACCTAATTGTGTGACATTAGATAGTTTGAGGAGTGATCGATTGAAATTGAAAGTTAATGGATAGTAAACTGTCGAGCGCATGAAAGTTAATGGAGTGATCAGTAATTTCTCCTACTCCAATTTACATTTAGGGGTGATTGACCATAAATCTCTAAGTCACTGACTGACCAGATGAACATGGCTTTGTATACTGTAAATTATGGAGGAACACAAAACTCTCTTATGATATTCTCCAATGAAATGCACTATTAATCAGTATCCAAGTTACAAGTTACAACCACAAGAGCTAAAACAATTAGGATAGCAACTTAGTTAACAAATTCACTGCCTTTTCCGCTTTCTCCCAGTCTCAATTTCCAGAACTTCATAACCATGGACAATGATAGCTTGCAGAAAAAAGAAGTATTACAGTATGTTGTATTATCGACATCCATACCAGCAGGATGGTTAAACCAGCTCGTAGCATGTTTTCAATTAAAAGTTTTCGATCCAAAGCAAGGACATTACATTCTAGTGATTCTACTATTACATATCACAAATGCTACCTCGATTTTTTTTTTTCGCCATCCTGCCGCGACAGAGGTAGTCATAGACACAACATACAAAAATCAATTAGCTTATTTCCACATAGCCCAAAGGCCCATATTTGCATACTCATATATCATATCACTAATCAAGCTAGTACATGCAATAGAATGGAACTTATATTGCTACAGGACAGTAATACTGAAAGATAATTCAGTTTATATTGAACCTTCTAACAATGGCTGTTCCAGGATCTACTTTCACTTCAGGGAAAAATTCAGCTATCAATCCCTCAGTAGCATCTGCAGAGAAACCCCTCTCCACCATATGTTGAATAAGTTTCTTTGCCCGTACTGTCTCTTATTCTTGATCAACCCCAGGATAAACGTGTTATAACCATCTAGACGATATCCTTTCACTTTAGGGAAAAATTCAGCTATCAATCCCACAGTTGCATCTGCAGGGAAACCACTCTCCACCATATGTTGAATAAGTTTCTTTGCCCGTACTGTCTCATTATCCTTAATCAACCCCAGGATAAACATGTTATAAGTACAACCATCTGGACGATATCCTTTCTCTTCCATTTCTTTTAGCAACTTCACTGCGTCACTCATTAGGCCTCCATGACAAAGCCCCTTGATCAATATGTTATATGTCCGGACATCAGGTTGAAGTCCCCTGGATGATAACCCACAGAAGACTTCTTTTGCATATTCAATCTGTCCATCTTTGCACAAACCCTGAATAAGAGTATTGTACACTACAATATCCAGATACAACTTTTTGCCTTCCATCTCTCTAACCAATTCAACTGCCATTGAAAGCTGTTGGTTTTTACATATGCCTTCCAGTAAAATAGCATAAGTTTGAACATCTGGAAGTTGACCACAAGCTTGTATATCCGAGAACAACTTCTTTGCACTTTGTATCCTCCCGACTTTGCAGAAACCATCCACAAGAGTGTTATAACTAACAGTATTTGGAACAATTCCTTTGTGAGACATTTCCTGAAAAAGAATTGTTGCCTCATCAATCTCTTTCTGCTTACAATATCCATGTATCAATATGTTATAACTGTGAACGTTAACCAGGTAGCCGTTGCTAACCATCCGATCAAAAACTACTTTTGCCTTGCTCATTTCTCCGCACAAACAATAACCATCCATAAGTGAATTGTATGTAACCACATTAGGTTCCATATCTGTGCGAATCATCATTTGAATCACAGTTTCAGCTTCCAGAACCTTCCCTGCTTTACAGAAGGAATCAACCAAGAGACCGAAGGTGTGAACATTTGGAATAATATTTCGACTCACCATTTCATTCAACAACCTTGTAGCCTGTTTCCAGTGTCCTACTTTGCAAAGTCCATCAATCAAAGAGGTATATGTAATGACGTTTGGGGTAATTCTCTTACTGAGCATTTCAGAGAAGAGGTTCAGTGCGTCTACAATCATGGCATTCTTACAGAGACTATCGATGATCATGCTGTACACAACTACATCAGGCTTGCAAGGTCCTCCTTCCATTCTTCTTAACAATTGAATGGCTGCAACATTGTTACCCTTGCTGCACAAGCGCTTTATCAATTTGCCGAAAGTGAACACATTGGGCTGAATACCTGCCTCCACCATTTTTCTGAAAACTAATGCAGCATTGGCCTCTCTGTTCTGAAGAAGAAAGCCTTTGATAAGAGTGGTAAAAGTCGTGTCATCCGGTTGGAGACCAGATTTGAAGAACAGACCCAATACGGATAGACTGAACCCAACTCGGTTCAAATGGGAATAGCAGTTCATGAGTATATTTAGAGAATAATTACTGGGACTAATTCCAGAGAGACGCATTTGTTGAAACAAAGTGATGGCTTCCGCATAGTGCTTCAGCTCCACGACTTGACACAAGACTTGATTGAAAAGAACAACAGAAGGCCGAGGACGCCTGTGAAGCAATTCATTGAACACCTTGCGGGCATATTCAAGATTACTGATATTGAGCTCTGTCCCGATCTGGGCAACTTGGGTGGTTGTAGACTTTGGTTTAGAGGTTTGAGAATGAAACAAGGCCGAGTTATGGCTGACTAAATCATCAAAGAGACGGAAAGGCATACCTCTTCGTCCTCTGCTGCTGCCGCGCATTATCATCATCGTCTTCAGCAAATCTGATTCTCTCACTTCAAATGGTAGTAGGGAAATAAATTTCGAGGATTGAATCTCTAGACAGAGCTCAGTTCAATTCGACAAAGGTTGTTTTCATTGGAGATTCATTCTACGGGCACACCCTGTTCAGTTTCATCTTCATATATATATATATATATTGTTTTCCTTTTCCTGATTTTTGTAATTTTATTTTGTTCAAACAATTATTTTTATAAGAAAGACAATGAAACAAAAGCATTTTAATAATTTAATTATGTGTTGAAAGTATGAGCTAGCGACCTGAAACACAATTGCTGTAAAGCACAATCAATCCCCTCTCTGCCGAAGGGTTTGCACGACCAGCCCATTTGATGTATTTCTCGTTGAGTTTATACAAGTCATTTTCAATCAAAAAAGAAGAAGAATCTGATGGTATTTCATGTCAGCCTGTCATGAAATACAATGAGAGCTCCCCACACATGATTATGGGAGGGAGGGAAAACCTGTGAAGTAGTTAACTGACCCAGACTAAGACAGCAACAGTTGCAGCAGTCTTAACAATCTGGGTGTTTCTGGTCTTGATTGGATTTGGAGGTTGAGAATGACACGAGGCTAAAGTGACTGCTGAAGTTAAAAACAATGGAGTGAAGAGAAGACATAACGTCTCTTCTGTTGCAATACGAAGCAGAAGAAGCTGTGCGCAGCAACTCCCTTAGGATCGACAAAGAGTTTAATTTTGCTACCGTGTTATTTAAGCTTATTTCCACCTTCAACCCACACATGAATCCAATCAACTCGGATCAATTGGCAAAACAGATTGCTCATGTGGTCAACAATAATTGACGCGATTTAGGGTTGCAAAATTCCAAACATTTATCATTTCCGACTAGATGAGACCCTCGAGTTCAAGTTTAATGGTGGCAAGAGCATTACATAAATCAGATTTGGGTTCTCACCAGAACAGCCGACATCTTCGAAAAAGTCAACTGAACCAATGTCAAACTGGAACGAAGATTTTGAAAACATGTTGAGCTACATAATGACAAGGATATAACATTTGAACACAGAATAGAGTAAGAACCGAAACAACCACTGAAATTTCAAAAAACAAAGCATAAGCATCTGATTGCCAAGCATGGTCTTAAGAGTGATGACAAAATTGTATCTGAATCAAAACATTTCAGTAGCTCAACTCATGAACCATAAACTTAAGATCTAGGCTTCTCCTTCTTCTCCTTGAAGAGAGCCAAGAGTGACACACCTGAGACCTTCACAACCTTAAACCTAACTCCGGGAATATCACCAACAGCATGACCCTTACGTCCAAACCCAGCAATCAACACCTCGTCCTGCATGTAGACACAATAATCAGTAAATCCACAAAACATAATTCAATACTGGTACAACACGAAATACTTCTCCATTATACTCACATTTTCTTCAATGTAGTTCAAGCAACCATCGTTGGGCACAAAGGCAGCAATCTTCTTCCCGTTCTTGATAAGCTGAACCCTAGCACACTTCCTAATGGCAGAGTTAGGCTGCTTAGCTTCAATACCACTGCAAAATAATCACCAAAACCAGTTAGGACTACATGCTCAAATATTCCAACTGAACAAGTTGGTTTAAAAAGAAAATTCCATCAAGACTATTTCCCATACATCTTCTCAAGAACAATTCCCTTAGCATGAGAAGATCCAGCAAATGGCTTCTTCCACTCATTTCCAAGATGGGACTTCTTGTATGACTTGTCAGCCCACCTTTGCCTTCTACGGTGGTTCTTCAGCTTGCGAGCTGCTCCCATTCCACGTGTTTTCCTGTAAAAATTGGCTAGCAGTGTTAAGTAAAGTAAAGCATTTCAAGCAGGGCTCAGAGCAAATACAAACCAACAAAAAATTCCCACACAATTGATGTTTGAAGCATTGTTATATTCATATAATCTAAGAACTGATGGATGAAGATAGCCTGGCATTCAAATCCATTAGCAGTTATACAATTTGAAGATTAACAGTTCAAGCCCAAACAAACAAGTTTTCAAGCCGAGAGCTTTTCTACAGATTAACTCAACACACCAAAAACATAAAAACTCAATCTTACAAATACAAAAACACAACTGGGCAAACCGTAAATGGTTCATACTCCTTTCAAGGATGAAAAGCTCAATAAGCTTTGGCACACAGAAATAATTTCACAGTTGACAAAATTCCCAACAAAACCTGAAAAGCAATTCACATTTGATGTACAAAACAAGGCTACACCTTTCATTTCATTAAACTCTAAATTTTACACTACCACTTCATCAAACTGACTGTTAAACATAATCTCAATAACTATAAATCTATGTATTCTCACTGCACATGGATTCAAAGGTATAAAATCTTCGACAACGAACAATCTAGCAACCTAGCCACTACAAAATTTCGGTACTCAAACTAATTACTCAACAAACACCGAAGAACAGTATACAAAGTTTTCAAATATTCAACATCAACTACTAAAAGAAACTGTACTAATTCCAGACAATTCTACCATCTTATTCAACTAGGTAACTGAAACTTGGGTAGATCCTAGACGAGAAGCTTTAACCATGAAATAATTTAAGAGAAGAGAAACAAAGAGTGAGAGAGGATCGATCTGAAAGGAAGGAGGAGGAGACTGACCCCATGATGATGAGTGAGGGCGAAGAGGCTCAAAGCAGCGACTGCGACAGAGAGAGAGAGAGAGCTTCGGCGCGGCAGGAGAGAGCAACCAGAGCTTTAATAAGGCGATGGGAAACCCTAGTGCCTTGTTCTACCCACTTAAATATACCTCCTTCTTTTGGGCTTTCGATATAGATTTACTAATGAAATGGGCCTTTATCAGCCTCGACCCGCACCCACTATCCCTGATCCCCTGAATCTTTTTATTTTTTCACAAGATAATAGAGATATTACAAATGTCTCTAGAGAATTTTTGGTACATCCACACATAACGATACGAATGAGATTATATGTGTATATCTACATAGGCATGATATTATTTTTGCTCACTTATTTGAGAGTCTACAAGTTTATTTTTTCTTAATTTAAATCTGATTTGAAATTTAGGTTATTTAAGTCGCTAAGACTCAATTTTTTTATTTTTTTTTGTCCCTCCACTATTAAGGTCTCTTCTTGGCTTCCTACTGTTTGTTTGTTTTTTGTTGCCATGTAACACTCTGCCATACAGAGTTTCACTCTATTCTATAGTTGTTGACCATTAACCACCAAAGAAAGAGGCAAAGCCAGCAGGAGCAACATTACATGTTGAACTAAACAAACATGTTTGAAAGGGGTTAGACGACCCAGAAATGGAATAACAATTACATCAAAGATTTTGAATATGGTGCAAAACGAAATAACAGGCACTACATATACTCGTATTATATTTTAATCAATAATAGTGAAAGTGATATTCCCATATATGTCTCTTGATTCTCTTCCCATATAGCACCTCATGGTATTGGGTTACTGCAAAATGAGGTGCTAAAATGAAGATAGCACCCCCAAATGAGACTTCACGGTTCGACCAACTCCAATAGACCTTCCTAAATAGTAGACATCCACATTGGTAGAACAAGCTGTCGCAGTAGCTTTCATCAGAATTTCTTTTACGGTCTGACTAAGAGTAGCTTTGCTTCCACCCTTTCACCTTGTTGGTGATTGAATCTTTGATGTAACCCAAAGCAGCTTTCTTTGAACGATGCTAAAATGTAGGGAGTCCTAAACATTTCCCCGGATCGGTCACAGTTGAGATTTCAGATTTGCATGATAGAACTAAGCAGATGACCTGACCTATTCCTGAAAGAGTATTCGGACTAAAATAGATGAAAGATACTCGTCGTGTACTTAAGATTCTAATAAAAACTAGTGTTAAAGTCTCCTCCTTGCAAATACAGTAGTTGCTCTTAAAATTCTTGATTCCAGTTTTATCCAACAGGGGCTTACACTCTGCCATGTCAAAGCTGAAACTACAATGGACACGACCATAATCAAGAACAACAGCTCAATACTTTAATACATAATTGTCTTCATAACAGCAGAATTTGTCTTACCGATACATACACAGTACCATGTACCTTCGATAACTAATGGCTTAACAGCTCAATATCCATAAAGCAGAGAAAATTCATCATTACAGTACTCTGGTAGAACAGAATGAACCAAAATAATCATCATCTGTGTAGTACATAGCCACCACACTAATTATAGTAGCCTCAGCAAATTACCTGCAGCTAAACCAAATGACTTCAGTGTACCCAAAACCACATCTGTCAAAGGATAGAGAGGAAGCCTGTTAGAACTTAGAAGAACAAGAATAATTGCAACGATCAGAACCATAGTGTTGATGTAACCAGAGCGAATATTAACCTGCCTGGCAGAATTTCTATTTCTGTGGCTTCTTCCAAAAGACACCAATCTTCTTCAGCATGTTCCCATTTTTCTTTTTCAGCATCTCGTCATCCATATCTTCTGAGTACGGTGAGCCAAGCTTTCCAGGAACATGATAGTTGCTATCCATGGATACAGTTCTCTCCATGATCTTGCCGTTCCCTGAGGAAAGTATGGCTGCAGCTGCCTCAGCAGCTTTCCTCCACTGGCCAGACTGCACCTTCAGCTTTCTCAGTTCCGCCTCCAATTCTGCACTGGCCGCCTGTGCTGCCTCCAGCTGTTCAGTCACCCTTGCTACCTTCTTGCTGCTCTTATCTGCCTCCTCCATCACAATTCCAAGTTTCATGAGAGCCTCTCTCTCGGCACATCTTGCTGCCTGTACTTCTGCCACTACCTCCTCATTCGCTTTGTTCTTGTCCATTTCGGTTTTATTGATTTCCACTCGCAGCATTTCATTTTCTTCTGATATACTCTGCAATTCTGTTTCTTTATCCATCACATGAGCCTTCAAATCTGAAACAAGTTTTGTCAGTTCTTTCACTTCCTTTTCCAGTTCATACTCTCTCTGGCATGACAGGCTCTGCTGAAGCTTCACATTCAGCCCCTCGTTTTCCTCTGAAATGCATTGTAACTCAGTTTCCTTATCCATTAGGTGGGCCTTCAACGCTTCAACACCAGCTTTGGTTCTCTTCAGTTCATCCTCCAGTTCATCCTCTCTCTGACTAGAAGCAGATCTCATCTGCTCTACCAGTTCATGAGCACTTCTTATCTGCGCAGTGCTCTGAATTTGTTCTTCATGGTATTTGGTCTCAGCAGTCTCAAGAGTAGATTTTAGTCGTTTCACTTCAGACTTCAAGTTGTAAAGCTCTGCCTCGACCTCATTTGGTCTCATGGACTCGTGCTTTTCTCCAAATTCCCGCTCAAGGTCATTGTTGCTGCTAACATTATCCAGATCAGCCTTGAGTTTGGCAACAATTTCTTCTAGTGAATTTACCCGCGCTTTTGACTGATCTAACTCAGAAGCAACCGAGTTGTAAGCTTCCATGGCTTTCATGCCATCTGAACTGAGTGTCTCCACCGTTCTTCTTGCAGATTCCAGCTGCAGCAGGGTTTGACTAACCTGTGCTTGTGCTTGAGCCTCAGCTTCCTTACAGTCATTCAATTCGTTTTTCATGTTCTCTACAAGTGAAAGAGTTTCTGCCAAGTTTACTTTCAAGCTTTGGAGCTCTACATTGACTGATTCAGCATGCTTCGTCTGATCAGCCTCAGTTACAGCTACCATTTCAAGCTGCAGTTTAAGCCTTTCAATCTCATCAATGGCAGATGCCAAGGCAGCTGCATCGACTGAGTGCTGCTTCTGGACAGCCTCAAGCTCTGACTGCCATGCTTGATCTTTTTCTTGTGAAATCTTTTGGAGCTTGATAACACGGGCTTCCTCAGAAATACAAAGATCAGGAATCTGCTGCTGAGACTCTTCAAGCTTTGATGACAAGGCGAGAAATTGCTTCTTTGATTCCTCAGCATCTTGCTGAGCTTGTTTCTTGCATGACTCAGAAGACTGAAGCTCGTTGTTTGCTTTCTTCAAGTCCTCCTGGAGTTGAGTAATCTGAGATTCCAATTCAGATACTCTACTTGGGCCTTTCTTCTGGTGAAGGGTAGATATGATTATAAGAAAAGCATACAAAGAATGCCACACTAACGCTTCTATGTACAAATAAAACGTGTACACGTGATGAAAAGGGTAAACGTGCAAATGATGTGTGGGGAAAGAATACCTTCTTTAAAATTGATGAAGAAGAACTGACAAACTAAAACCAAGAATCTACTGTACAAATAAAATTACTGAAGATCATGATGTGTAATAGTTACACACACACACACACACACACACACACATATGGCAATGTGCATCAATAACACAGGAGACAAACAAACTTTTTGTTGAGAAATCAGAAACATTCTTAACATACACCAGAGTTGCATATAACAAAAATTACTGCTATGTGGCATACAACTTTAAAGAACCAAAATTTCACCCAGAAAACAACCTAGATTATGTGAAAACCAAACAAGTTCTCTTCCAATCCAAGCAGTACCGCTCTGGCATCAAATTATCCCTAGACCACAGTCCTATGGTTGTACAGCACTTTATCTAAATATTGTGAAACAACTGAGAAATCAATGTGGGTAAAATCAAAAATACCTCAGGCAATGGACTTCTGGGTGACCGCCTCTCATTGACTTTTGGGCTTCTGTCTTTAGATAGACGTCTAGCTTGATTTGAAGTAGATGCAGGATCAGTCTCCAAAGCAGTTGGCTTAAGTTGGCGGCGCACTACTCGAGGAGAATCTTTTTGAGTTGGGGATACCCTTAGAGGCGGTGTTACCCTTTGAGTGGGGGATACCCGTTGAGGTACTTCAGAGGCACCACTTCTGATAGACGATTAGCAAAATAACAGTCAGGTCTCATGATCAAAAGCTTCTTGGAAATAAAGGAGGAAATAAGAAAAGCAACGAGACCAGAAATGGAGAAATTGTGATCTGAGGTAATCAAGACGACAGGTGATGTATCATGTATGTATGACCCTAGATTATCAATAGATTAAACACACATTCCAGGGTGACAAGTGGATCAGTCACCACCGAAAAAATTACAAAGGTAAACATGAACTGGTACAGTTGAAAACTGTAAAGCCACAGAGCTGGAGCTATCAAGTTCCACTCTAAAGTCACAATAGAAAACTGCATAATACAGTAAGAGTTTAGAAAATTAGATATCTTCCAGAATCCAGAGGAGGATAATACATAGAAAGAGAGAGGGGAGGCTAATCTAAGCCCTTACTATCTGGCATTGCTGTCATTTATCCCAGTTCACATACCAAAGGTCCATAGTCATGCTTTGTTATTTTTTCCTTTCACCCGTTACAATTATATATACTATCACAAAAATATGATTCTTATTGTTCATGGATGACCTCATATTGTGAATATTCTACTAGTTGGAAGCCTTGTAACATTTACTAATGGAAAAATCCTGCATTAACAACAAAATGACATACACCCACACCCACACCAAAATAGAAACCACACACTTCGTTGCAACACTGATTTGAACGGCCAACAAATTCTGCCGTGCAATGACCATCAATAATTGAAAATCCACTATATAGCACATGTGAACACAATAGAGCATAATAGACACACTGAAACAAAGATTTCAAAAGTCTTATATGCTACCAGAAATATACTTCACTTATTTGGATACTGATACAATAAAATTAAAGGTTGTGTTCTCTTCAAATGTCTGATAGAAAGAAAGACACCATAAAAATCAAATTTGCCAAATTAATAAATCCTCAGTCTAATGTGGCCACAAGATTATACAACTACAGTTGCTCAATTGATCCTGAGAGGAGTCCTTTCAGATCCTCCGGTAGTTCAAGTGGGTCCTGCAGGCTGCATTATAGCTGCCAAGAGGACCCAGCAAAACCGCAAAGGAAGAAGACAAGAGGTTGTTATATCTTTATAATGACACTGATAGAAGAAACTTGTACATTGCCTATTGCCACTTGCATATCAAGCAGTGAAAGTTTCTAATGCAGTTGCAAACAGATAAAAGGATACGAGAATGACATTCTACATAGATAGAACAATCACGAAACAAAATGTGAAGCTAAGCTTACAAAAACATGAGAGGCTAAAGTCATACAAGGAGCTCACAAGAACATCAGTATAGCAACGACGTAAGTACAATATACCACACACAGTTACCTTCTGCTCAAATAAGCGTTTGTTCTATCATGCAACAGACCAACAAAAGCCTATAAGGCCAAAGGAGAAGAGAATCATATATAAGCCGGAGTTACCTTGCTTTTGGGGTTTGCATATTTGGCTGCTTTTCTAGGAGCAAAGTTGAGAGGGAGCTAGCAGTAATCTAAAGCTCCACTACTTGAATGCCTCCGACCCACAAGACCTGAAAAACAGTTAGATCATATCACAAGCTGGGCCAGGAGGATCCAATGTTTCTATGCAAGAGAAATAAATAGGTTTCATGAAGGGCATGTGCTCCTTATCATCATGAAAGAAAAAGGCAATTATGGCAAAGATGTGCCAATCATAAATTGCACCAAACCATTCTCTATTCCAAACCCACAAAACCAACGATCAGTTAATTTTCTTTTTGTATATCACAGAACAAAAATGAATGAAGAATATCTCAAAAGCCAATTAAATGCTTACTACATAGTTCCACACTCTATCCATGCTCAAAAGACCCATCACTGTAATCTGCAGCTATTCGCGTGTAATTACCCCCCCAACCCCCCCCCCCCCCCCGAACTCACCGAAACATGGCTGATATAGAGAAACACATTGACTCCTCCAGTCCCCCCCCCCCCCGAATCACCGAAACATGGCTGATATAGAGAAACACATTGACTCCTCCAGTTTTGCCGTGAAGTATGGGGCACCAAATTGAAAATGAAGAACACAAAATGATTGCATTCAACTAATCAAACCTTTTCAGATAGTGAGGGGAGTTGGAACAACCACCAAACAAGCTTGTTTCTTGACTTTAACACACAACACTATTTTCTCAAAAAATTATCATTTTTATTTTCCATCGAAACAAACAAACACAAACAGATCTAAAACCTACCCCAAACAAAAGAAGATGGAATCAGCATTTACAGTAAAATACAAGCAATGGAGCTATTAAAAAACCTAAAACAATGGCCTCCTCGGAGGGAAAACAAAAGTAGATTGTGTAGACTTTTCGAGATTCGCTTTGCTTTTATGTTATCCAAAATTAAAATAAAATAATAAAAACCAAAAGAAAAAAAAGCCTGCAACAATGAAGCTCTTGAACAAGAAAAGAAGAGCTACACTGTACCACTCAGCAGATGAGCTTCTTTTCATGCCCAGATTTCAGCCAAAAAAAGCTTGAAAGAAACATCATTTACCCTAGAAAGAATCCAGTAAAAGAAGTCAAAAATATCAACACCCAAAACAAAAACAGAAAACAAAAAACACCAACCCAGTTTGGGTTTTGCCATGAAACAGAAACCCATTTGGGTTCAGAAACAAAATGCTGAAAAATGCAAGTGAGATTCTGTGGTTCCCCTCTTCTCTATCTTCCCACATTTTCCCAGCAAGCAGAAACCAAACAACATGAACATACAACATACAAGAGCAAATCTACAATGGGAGTTCTACTACCTTGCTACCTTACAGTGTGAGCTTTGTGAATCTTCTTCTTCTTTGTTGTTGTTGTTCTAATCTTGTCGCAGTTTCCGAGGCTTTGAAATATGGATAGTGGAGTGAAGTGTTGGAAGGTCTCACTGTTTGAGGAGCGTGAGTGAGTGATGAGAAGCACTAGATTACAAAACGCAGAACACAGAGGGAAAGCACAAGGGGGAGAGAGAGAGAGAGAGAGTACGCTATATTTGTCGTTTCCTGAGCAAGATATTAAACTGGAGTTAAATCCGGTTTTACGTCCGTCAATATGATATGTTATCCAACTTTTCAAATTTCAAAGTAGCAGTAAAACATTGTAGCCGGACAGTAGTAATTTACATTTTACTGTGCCGGTTTGGTCCAAGTTGTTGTCACCACCTAAATTGAAAGCTAATTTACTATATTAGGACTTTGTTTCTATTTTTTGGTTCTTTGGTGCTAATCATTTGCTCATTGCTAATTCTTTTTCACCAATTGGGTAGGTTGATTGATATTTTGGAAGTTAGTAAGTACATTCATCAAAATGGAAACCCTAAGCTGTGGTCTTGCGAGTTTCAACAATTAGTGGCCTCAAACTCTATAAGTGATTGTTACCCGATTTATGTCTTATTTGTTGAAGTCCCTTCATACTTGTCTTTTTTATTTCAATCATTTCTTTCCACGAAAGCTCTATTATGTATGTGTGTATGTCACGCACACACTAATCCAACAATGCCTCAGCCCTTGCAATGAGTGGTAGATACCCCTATGATGCCCGCACATCGTTGGATCAATGCGGGCATGGTATGTAGGCATGTATCGTCAACAATGTACAAGAAACATCCACCGTGGGTTAACAAACTTTGGTAGCTTATTCGAGGATACAAGTAGTTCTACTTCTACCATGTCATCAGGTAAAGTGAGAGGGAGAAAAAGAACTATGACACCTTCTGTAGCCATCTTACAAAGTGTCAAGGTGTTTGCACAAAGTTTGTTACTTGAAGGTAGTAAAACATAGTATCCATGTGTATTATAAATCCTTTGTTGACCAAGTTAGACGCATGTTCTTTACACACACACAGTTATACGGGCCTGGTCTCATGCTGTTGAACAAGTTGGGCTAGCCGATTTTTGTTTGTTTTGGGCTTCATTGTTTCCTTGCTTGTGAAATGTTGGGCCTCATTGTTAACCAACAATGAAATGACCTTTCGTGGATTTGATAAAAGTGTTCACCACTTCACCACTCCACAAAGGCATGGAGACTTTATCACCGACTGGTTTTGTAAGGTTCTTGGTACTCTCTCTTTTGGATATTCCAAAATGAAAGTTTTTAAAAGCATCATATCGATCTTCCTTTCTAGCTGCTTTGTACGTTTACCCTTCCAATTCCAAAGCATCATTATCCAAATCCAAGGTTTTCAGCTCAACACAGTCTAGAAATTATCCATTCAACTCCCGCAAATCCCAACTTGCTAGATAGGTCGATCCTGAAGATAAAAACGGTGGTCGGCTGTGGACGGCCACGAAGATCAACGACGCCGAAAGGAGAAGCTAGTTGACGTCCAACCCTATCTATAGTACAAGTCATCTTCCTTGCTGGTTCGAGGAATCAATTGACGTATGCGTCTTGTATGTGTATCAACTATCAAGTCTTAAAGAAGATGATCGTGCCATATGTCTAATTATTTTTTAACTAACCAAATTGATACAACTAAAATTAGTACTTCATGTAGAAAATGTCAAAAATATCCATGTTACCTATGTTATCGGAGTTAACTCAAAATTAAACAACTTAGTCTAGTCGATGAAATTAGCAACCTCATATTATTTCATCACTCACCATGAAGATGTTTCGAAAGAACTTCACCTAATTTCTCCTCCTACATCTTTTTTCCAAAAACATTATAACAATTTTTGATTATCTGAGTGTCAAGAGATCAAGCTTGAGAGGTGTAAGTTTTCATTTACTGCATAAACATATATTTAGATTAAGCTATGTCAAATATAGATCAAATGCATCTAAGTTTTGCTGTACTAACTTGTTTGAATTGTGTTCGTATCCATCTTGATCTTCTCCTAGATCCACTCAGTTTTCTCTCTATTGATGGGATAATATTTATGAGAATGATTAGTGTTCTAGCAGGGATCTAGATAGGCTTTATAGGCTGCTGCAGTTTCTTAACTGCTGCAGTTGGTTACATGACAGTTCCTTCCATCAAGGAACTGTCAATAACTTCCCTTTGTCTTAATCCTTATCTTGTCTTAATGATTCCACTTAGAATTCAAATTCGAATTCTAACAGATGTCCAACTTATATATATATGTAACTAATTCGATTAATACACATAAGAATATATAAGTTATATTCAGTGTTTTGCATTCTGTACAAAAGCTTCTTCAAGACTTATAAATATAAGTCTAGTTCCATATGCAGCATAGCTGCATCTTACAATCTCCCACTGAACTAGAATTATATTTATCAATCTATGAATAAGCTTGACTGAAATTGCACACTTGAACAAAATGTAAAACTCCATCTGCTTCAAAAACCTGTCAATCAAGTTCATCCATAATGAACTGCAGAAGAACATGATATATCTATAAAAATTACCAGTCTCTTGCAATCACACTACAGTAACCTCAATCACATGGATTACCACTAGTAAAATCATGTTATATATTAAGTAATCGAAAATAAGTATATGATCCTGATGGCCTAATTGAAAACTGCATATCTTACTGATATAAAACCAGAAAATATATGAAGGTATATACACACACTTAATTATGCAGCATCATTCTTTGAATAATATTTCATCCAAAATATATAAAGTACTTGATGAATCCTGAAAAGATTAACAAGTGCAAACACTGATATATTGCCATATATTATTGTCTTACAACAATACTTCATAAGTTAATCATTAAAATCACTTAAAACTCCCATGTTCTTCACATGATCTATAAAAGCTGATACTGGTAATGCCTTTGTCAGTGGATCTGCTAGTTGCTTCCTTGTTCCAATCTTAATCACTGCCACTTCATTATCTCTTACACTTTCTCTCACTGAAAAGTATTTCACATCTATATTTCTAGAACCAGATGTCCTTTTATTGTTCTTTGAAAAGAACACAGCTGCTGCATTGTCACAGTAAAGCACCATTGGCCTTTCAATTGAGTCTACCACTCTCATTCTAGCAATAAAATTCTTAACCATAGGGCATGTGCAGTAGCTTCAAAAATGGCAACATATTCTGCTTGAAAAGTTGAAGTAGCAGTCAGTTCTTGTTTGTTGGTTTTCCATGAAATTGCTCCTCCAGCAAGCATGAAGATATATCCAGAAGTCGATTTCAAATCATCAAAGTCTTGCTTATATGATGCATCAGTGTAACATTCAATTTCTAACTCTTGATTTTCCAACTTCTTAAACACCAACATGTGATCTTTGGTGCTCATCAAATACCTCAACACTTTCTTGCCAGCAATCCAATACTCTTGACCAGCATTTGATTGATATCTTGAAAGCATATTCACTGCAAAACTAATATCTGGTCTTGTACACACTTGCGCATACATCAAACTCCCAACTAAAGCAGCATATGGCACATTTTCCATGCTTTTCCTCTCCAAATTATTCTTAGGACACTGTCCCTTGTGCAACTTATCACCTTTAGACATAGGTACACTACCTCCTCTGCATTTATCCATTCCAAATCTTTGCAGCACTCTATCAATGTAATTTTTCTGAGACAATCCCAACATGTTTCTCTTCCTGTCTCTTTTGATCTCAATACCAAGAACATAATGTGCTTCCCCCATATCCTTCATATCAAAACTCTTCATTAAAAACTCCTTTGTGGCTTTCAGCAAACTGAAATCACTGCTTGCTAACAGTATATCATCAACATAAAGAACCAAAAATATGAAATGGCTCCCACTGATCTTGCAGTACACACATTCATCCAACTTATTCTCTTCAAAACCAAAACTGGTAATCACTGCATCGAATTTCAAATACCATTGCCTTGAAGCCTGCTTCAAACCATAAATGGATTTTTGTAACTTGCAGACCTTCTTCTCATCTTCCACAAATCCATCTGGCTGCAACATGTAAATATTTTCCTCCAAATTTCCATTCAAGAATGCGGTCTTGACATCCATCTGATGCAGCTCAAGATCAAAGTGTGCTGTCAACGCCATTATCACTCTAAACACATCTTTTGTTGAGACTGGGGAGAATGTCTCATTATAATCTATCCCTTCTTTTTGATTGTATCCCTTTGCCACAAGCCTTGCTTTGTATCTTTCTATCTTGCCTTCTGCATCCCTTTTCGTTTTATAGACCCATTTGCATCCAATTGGCTTCATATCCTCAGTTTTATCAACTAAAATCCAAACTCCATTCTATGACATGCTTTGAAGTTCATCTTCCATTGCTAATCTCCATTTGTGACTATTCTGCGATTTCATAGCAGCTTTAAGTGTAGTTGGATCATCTTCCCCCAAATCAAATTCAACTGCATATAAATGATAATCACCAGAAATTGCAGGTCTTCTAGCCCTCTCTGATCTCCTCAAAACTGGATATTCCTCAGCCACTTCTTGTTGTTCTACTGTATTTTCTACTTCTTGAGTCTCCATATTAACTTCTTGAGGAATTTCCTCAATTATTGGTGCTGTTGCAGTGACATCTTGAATTTGATTTTCCACAACTACACTTGGCACTTCACTTTGAATAGTAGCACTAGTATTTTGCTGAACCAATTCTGGATATACAAACCACTCATCCATGTTGAAGTATTGTTTCTTCTGTGCACTATCCATCATCTCATCATTTGTGTCAAAGAACTCATCAAAGAATGCAGCTCTATTAGTTTCAAATATTCTGGTGTGCCTTGAGTGATTGTAGAACTTGAAACCCTTTGACTTTTCTGAATAGCCAATAAAATATGCTGATTCAGATTTTGGTTCAAGCTTGTCATTATCTCCATTATAAACTCTTGCTTCTGCCTTGCATCCCCACACATGCAAATGATTCAGACTTGGCTTGTAACCATTCCAATTTTCAAAAGGAGTGTTGTTGATGTACTTGCTGGGAGTTTTATTGCATATGTAGTTTGCTGTCTTTAAAGCCTCTCCCCATAAGAACCTTGGTAAACCAGACCTGGAAAACATGCTTCTCACCATATTCATGAGAGTTCTATTTCTTCTCTCACAAACACCATTTTGTTCTGGTGTATATGGGGTTGTATATTGAGCAACAATGCCACATTGTTCTAAATATGCAGCAAAGGGTTCTTTATGTTGCCCTTTTTCTGAATATCTCCCATAATATTCACCACCACGATCTGATCTGACAACTTTAATAAGCTTTTCTGTTTGTCTCTCAACTTCAGTTTTGAAAATTTTGAAAACATCTAAGACTTGTGATTTTTCAGAATCAAATATAAAATACAAAATCTGGAAAAATCATCTATGAATGTCACAAAATAGCTGTTTCCACATATTGTTTGAACTGGGAATGGGCCACATACATCTGTATGAATCAAGGCCAATAATTCAGTAGCCTGTTTAGAGTTAAACTTTCTCTTGTTTGTCATTTTTCCCTTCAAACAATCAATGCATGTTTCAAAATCAGTAAAATCTAATGCAGGTAAAATCTCTTGCTTTACTAACTCATGCAATCTTTGCTTAGAAATATGCCCTAATCTCTTATGCCATAGAAAAGAAGATGTGTAAGAACTATGTTTTCTTTTGACTCCTATAGTTTTAGAAATGCTGCAGATATCATGCTTGACATTTTGAGTATTTGCATTAACACAATTCATATGCCAATAACCTTCTATAAGATCTGCAGTACCAAAACATTGAGAATTTTTATAAAAACACATAGACTTATTATTGCCAGTAGAAAAGTCATAGCCATTATTCGATACAAATTGAGAACCAGAGATAAGGTTTCTCTTTATTGAGGGAATACAATACACATTATTTAAGACTAAAACATAGTTATTCCTAAACATCAACTTCACAGATCCTACAGCTTGAACTGTCACCCCTTGTCCACTTGTAGTGCAGACTTTGGTTTCATTCCTTCTTGGGATTGTTTGACTGAATAATCCCTGCACAGAATTGATAACATGAATAGGTGAGGTAGTATCGAACCACCATGAATTTTCAGTAACACATGCATGAGACTATAATAAGAAAATCGTTTTTAACAGAAAAGTACCTTTCTTTTTCAGCCAGTTTTTGAAACCATCACAATCCTTCTTGAAATGTCCAGTTTGCTTACAGAAGAAGCACTTCATTGGACCATTGGTTTTGTGAGGCTTACCCTTATTCAGAGCCTTTTTCACTCCAGAACTGGAAGCACCATCTTTGTTACCATATTTGTTGCCAAAATGCTTTTTGCCAAATTGCTGCTTCTTGTACTTTGGCTTATCAACATAGTTGAAAGCAACCTCTTTCCCCTTTTTGACTTTATCCTCTTCTTCCTGCACACAAATGGAGATCAGTTCATTGACACTCCATTTTTCCTTTTGTGTGTTATAGAGGCTTTTCAGATGCTTATATTCATCAGGGAATGAGTTCAGCAGCAAAAACACCAGTAATGGTTCCTCAATGTTCATCTTTAGGCCCTTAAGTTTTTCAGCAATATCAGCTCCTTTCATGATATACTCCCTGATGCTTCCCCCAGTGTAAGTGAGTCCAGTCAGTTTGTTCATAAGCCTCCCTATCTCAGCCTTGTTAGAAACCTTGTATTTCTTAGCAATCGAAGCCATATACTCCCTTGCATATTCAGAATCAGGAATGCTACCCATGACAGAGCTATTCATGCTCTTTTTGATGCAGATCAGTGCCATTTTATTGTGCTTCATCCAAGTCTCATATTTCTCCTTAGTTTCCTTGGAAGCATTTGCAGCAGGTGCAGTGGGTGGATCTTCCTTGAGGACATGATCAAAGTCCAATATAGCCAAGTTCAGTTCTATGTCTCTTTTCCACTTCTGATAGTTGTGTCCATTGAGCAATTCAATTTGATTGATGCTCATAGGATAATTCAGGGTAGCTGAAAATGAAGTTTTTGAACTTAATATCAGTGATTCATCACAACTGTAGTAGCATATATATTTATAAAGCTTCTAGTTCATCTTAATACCAGAAAATGCATATACATACTTATCCCAAATATTAATTCAACAAAGAAATAATATTTCACTCAATGTCATATAAACAGATAACAAATGAAACAATTACAAGATATTGGCATCATGTGTGATACACTTATCTGCAATGTTATATATATGAAGATATCATCTGATGTATACAACTGTAAACTAGAGTTTTAGTTCAAAAATTTAACTATTGTGGCAGTCAAATCTTATTCTAAAATTCCAGTTTTTATTAAAAA
>NC_020493.1:19519472-19528019 GCF_000184155.1 Fragaria vesca subsp. vesca | reverse complement strand
TTTTTNTTTTTTTTTTTTTTTATTCTACTGCATATTGAATGTTTATTCGGCTACTGTGGCAGCACTATGTATTCATATGGATTATGCAGCAAGTTATGAAGTAAGACTAGATTTTATCATATAGATCTAGAAGAATTACAGGCATGCTGATAGTCATACATATGCATTGTTATCTAATTCTCACAAACATATCAACATATAGCAATACATAAGAATTATTTCATATGAAAATTGAAAATTTCAAATTGCAGCAATACTGATATGCATATCAAATTCCCAGGATGTCAAAATGAATAAGAACTTTCAAAAACACCAATCTATATCTGAGCATAGTAGCTCTGATACCAATTGTAAGTTTTGTTTACTGCATAAACATATATTTAGATTAAGCTATGTCAAATATAGATCAAATGCATCTAAGTTTTGCTGTACTAACTTGTTTGAATTGTGTTCGTATCCATCTTGATCTTCTCCTAGATCCACTCAGTTTTCTCTCTATTGATGGGATAGTATTTATGAGAATGATTAGTGTTCTAGCAGGGATCTAGATAGGCTTTATAGGCTGCTGCAGTTTCTTAACTGCTGCAGTTGGTTACATGACAGTTCCTTCCATCAAGGAACTGTCAATAACTTCCCTTTGTCTTAATCCTTATCTTGTCTTAATGATTCCACTTAGAATTCAAATTCGAATTCTAACAGATGTCCAACTGATATATATGTAACTAATTCGATTAATACACATAAGAATATATAAGTTATATTCAGTGTTTTGCATTCTGTACAAAAAGCTTCTTCAAGACTTATAAATATAAGTCTAGTTCCATATGCAGCATAGCTGCATCTTATAAGAGGTACTTAAATTATTCTTTGAATTTCTTCATTTCAAAACTAAGAGCAAGTTAACCCGTTGAGACGTTACTCTGAAACAAATATTATACTGGTGTTTATTTTCATCTTTTGCGTTCCTAACTCACTCGGTTTCCATCGTTTATGACCTACAAACAGTAAAAAGTGACCAGGTCGGTACGGAGGTCACAAAACTTGCCTATAAATTGACCTAAACTGTGGGAAATGGAAATAAACACCAAAAAAGCAATGAACAGGACGTAGAGGCTTTTGTTTTTTCAGAGAAGGAATAGTACTTGAGATATGTACAGTAGCCTGCATACAAAATATCCAAGGAATGAAGCTCAATTAATCCAGTCTCTACCTCCCGGGATTCCAGGCTCCACATGGACAGACAAACACTTGAACCAGAATCTATTCAATGATAATTATAGAAAGAGAGAAGTCTGATGAGCTCCATTCACATGGTCAAAATATCTTGGTGTAGTCTCATCGTATCATCATCATCAATTTCATGAACAGTTTCATATTGTAATATCTTTGATTTAATTCTGGGTTTGATATTCTTCTTTTTCCTTAATAAATTTTGAAGTCATTGTCAAGAGAAACCTAATTAATTATAATCTGCAAATCCATTTCTTCACACAATAACCATATCTAAAGGAAATGATCCCAATCCTGGGAATTAAATCCACAGAGTCAACAAGTAGTTCCTCTACTAAGCAAAGCTAACTTAAATGCGGCAACCACTTTCACAAGTAATCTGAATCTGAAAGTCTGCAAATAAATAATGGACTTCCATTTTTACCCCAAAACAGAAAAGTGGAATCATCCCCTTAAACTTCTTACATATATCATGATTTTAGTAAAACTATGAGACTGAGTATTGGATGATTGAGATTATGAATGTTGTTTACTGTGAAAGATAGTAGTCTCATGAAGCTAGTGAATGACCAATGTTTTAGATTTCATGATACTGGACTATAACATATTACGTATTCAAGTAAATTACTAATTAGATATAAAAAAAATATCAAATTTCTTACATTTGCGTTATCATGAAACATGAAATCCAAAAGTAAGTTATGTCAGCTCATCTTGGAATTTATATTCTAACAAGACTCATAAGATATATCATCATAAAGAAATAGCCAATCTCTGTTTATTTAACTGAGTTTCTATAAGATAATTAAACTAATAAGTTTGTCCGACCGTCCAATTATTTCTTATTGAGTTTTTAATATAAAATTACTTTCGAGTTAACTTAACTCGCAAGACATAAAGTATTTTTGGATATAGATTTTTAAAACCTCTGCTCTGAATTTTGGGTGGTAAATATTAGAAGTAATTATCTCATACTTTGATCTTAAACTTATCCCATCAATCCAATCTTAAACTTATCCCATCAATCCAATCAATCGTTACTAAAGAAACACCGAGATGAACTCAAACACAATGGGCACTTGAGTCATTTTGCAGGAAGCATGCTCCAAATATACACACGTCTGCAACACAGAGCGAGTGCGTCTCACACACTTCATCTCCTTCCCCATAAAGCCACTTCAACTGCCCAAACCCTTATAATAAACAACACCATCTTCATCATTTCACACAAACCCCAAAGACTCCCAACTTCTCTTCCACCACAAAACTCCAAACCCAAAGCACTTCCAAACCCAAACAGGAAGAAGAAGAGCTAAGAAGAAACCAACCCAGAAAAGATGAGGTCCAGCAACCACTTGATAGGTCTGCTCAACTTCACCACCTTCCTCCTCTCAATCCCTATCCTCGGCGGTGGAATCTGGCTGAGCAGCCGAGCCAACAACACTGACTGCCTCAAGTTCCTCCAATGGCCTCTCATAGTCATCGGAGTCTCCATCATGGTGGTGTCTCTCGCCGGCATCGCCGGAGCTTGTTACCGCAACACTCTCCTCATGTGGGTCTACCTCTTCGTCATGTTCTTCATCATAGCTGCTCTGATCGGCTTCATCATCTTTGCTTACGCCGTCACGGATAAAGGGTCCGGCAGGTCGTTGGTGAACCGGGCTTACAAGGACTACTATCTGGAGGACTACTCCGGCTGGCTGGAGGAGCGTGTAGCTCGTAATAGCTACTGGAGGAAGATTGCTTCCTGTGTGAGAGACTCCAAGGTTTGCAAGAAGATGGACACCAGTGTTAATGGTGTGCCGGAGACTGCTGACATGTTTTACAACAGAAAGCTCAGTTCTGTTCAGGTATGTAGATTTTCACTTCACTAATTCTTTGATTGATTTCTCTTTTAGCTATAGCTAAATTATGTAGTAAAAAGGGTATTATGATGATGGTTCTATTATAGAAAATCCATAAAGCTTGAAAAAGGTTGATCTGATTTTCGAACTTTCTGTTTTGTTTTTAAGTTCTTAGCTAGCGACGATGTTTTGGCCCGTACATATCTGATATGTTATGCTGTTAGAGATTTTACGATTTTAGAGGCCAACTGGTTTGATTCATGGCTTAAGTTTGTCTGATCAATAGCTTGATGGGTTTTTGAGGTTGAGCTTTAGGTTGAAGAAGGTAGATCTAGTTTGGGACTTAGATCTTGGGTTAAGGAGGTTATTAAGGCATGTGGCAAACCAGTGTGACAAGCTTGAGGTTGAAGTGAGTTGGAGTCCTCCAATTATTCTATACTTTACACCCCGAAATATGTGGTCTTTGGACCAATGAAAAATTGCTATGTGGGTCTTTTTTTTCTAATTTTTTTTTGCTTGATGGTGATGGAAAACCCACCATTACCAACAGAGACCTTATTACTACCACTTGTACACTATCCTTTTCTCATTACCCATTTTTGAACCAAAGAAAATAAATCATTTCCCATTGTTCAAAACCAAACCAAAAAAATATAAGGAGTGGACCACCAGGAGTGATGACCTTAAACGATAAAGAGCACATTCCAATAAGTATGTCTCACATAGGCGGTGGATATAATAGTGTTAGGAACTTGGCCCAACAAGAAAATAAGAAGAAAAAAAAAAAAATCCACCGGCCTTTAGAGTTTAGATTCTGTGGTAAGAGTGAGACTCTTTGATGGTGGAATACTAGGCTTAATTACTTAAATCCTACATGAAAAAAGAAAATGTTGAAAAAGAATTGAAAAATGAATAAACAGCAGCATGTAATTTAGGTATAAAGTGTTACTCAAGAAAATATCTGGACCCTCTTCCAGTGTTGCTCAAGCCAAATCCTCATATGAAGTGAAAAGAAGGTTTGTATGATGATATGTGGATTATTAAGAGAATTACAGTGAAGTACTTGTTGTGGTGGCAGTTGTTCAGTAGGTCAGGATCCTCAAAAGAAAAGAATGTTCTTCTGGGTGGGATGTCTAAGTCTTTTTTTTTTTTCGTCTGCTTTATCCTAACAGAATATCTTTTAGGTGGGATATCCTTTTCTCATTTTTGTCTGGTTGTTTCAAACTGAAACACAATGATATAACCTTGAACAAACTTGAATTACTCCGAGTCATGCTTTCACTTTCTTATTGGTATAGTTTGTTTGACATGGTTGCATTATTGGTGAGTCCAAATTATTGATGTAGAGGTTAGTACAATACATACAATGTTCCAGGTATAAATGCATGTAATCAGACCATGACATGTTCCATACTTGCTTCACATGCTGAATAAAGACGTAGAAATTTTAACATGTACTCATTATAAGAAACTTTGAAGCTTGAAGGGAGGGTAAAGTCAACTTAGTGATAGGCTTGAACAAACTTTCTAGCTCTGGTTAGCATGTATTTGCTGGCACAAAGTAGTTTTTAGTTGCAGTCACTAGTCATTTTTATCCCTTTGTTGCTTTAGAAGATTGGTTGCAATTTATACTTTGCCAGATTGGATTTATATCAGGAAGAAAGTATTATGCGAATGGGTTTTCAGAACTAAGGTTAATTTTATGATACATGTAACACTGCTTGAGTGTCGACTGTCACATGTATATAGTGCATATTAATTTGACACTGTATAGAACCTAGTAAACGCTCTTGGCCACTGGACTTGCTACTAGAGCTACGAGACCCAACTATTTTTCCATTTGTGTTGATATATAACTTATAGCAAGTGGAATACTAATTTTCTCTCTATCATTTGATCAATAGTCTGGCTGCTGCAAGCCCCCTACTGAGTGTGGCTATACCTATGTGAACGAGACGGTTTGGACAACTGGAGGAGGCTTGGTGGGAACAAATCCCGACTGTTCTATGTGGAACAATGATCAGCAGGAACTCTGCTATTCCTGTAACTCTTGCAAGGCTGGTGTGCTGGCCAGCATTAGGAAGAGTTGGAGGAAGGTCTCTGTGATTAACATTGTTATATTGATCGTCTTAGTCATCTTCTATGTGATTGGCTGTGCAGCTTTCAGAAACAATCGTCGGATTGACAATGATGAACCATATGGTGAGGCTCGGATGACAAAGGCGCAGCCTAGCCATTTCCACCTTTAGTGGTAGAGATCGAATCTGATACTTAGAAAAACTTTGTGAAAAGTGTATTCTAAAGGTTTTAAGATTGTACTCATTAGGGCTTTTCTGTCTTAGACAAGTGAACATCATGAACTTGGCGAGATTTTTGAGAAGCTCATTGCCTGTATATGTGCTTTATGTGGTCTTAGACAAATGTTTTAGTTTCAATTACTTTGATGGACAGTCATGTTGCATGTATAACTCTCATTAGAAACTTAACAAGTTGAAAGACTAACTGAAATATGAAGACAAACCCCACCCCCCAGCAATTAGGACACCCAAGTCACCAGTATTTACCTTACGATGCATTAAAGCTTGAGGGACATGCCTTTGCACTAATCACTGAGCAAGCCCTTGTGCAATTACAGTTTTCCAATCAACACTGAGAATCTGGATGCACC
Organism: Fragaria vesca subsp. vesca; assembly: GCF_000184155.1. NCBI lineage: Eukaryota > Viridiplantae > Streptophyta > Magnoliopsida > Rosales > Rosaceae > Fragaria > Fragaria vesca. The sequence continues at coordinate 19,522,277 of NC_020493.1, read as the reverse complement.
TGTGTATTTCATCATTTCTTCCTATTACCGGGTGAAGCTTTCCTGCTTTTGCCAAGGCTGTCATACTCGTATCTATGCCACCCCTTTCAAGCCTCATCATATTTCTTCTCAAGATTTATGTCTTCTATAGCCGACATCAGACATCTCTTGGATATTTGAAAATACTTAAAACTTCTGCACCAGTGTGGTGTGCGAAGGAGTCAAGGACCCTTTGACTATCAAGTCAGAAATCTATTCAATAAGCTTGGAATAGGGCTTTTGATTCACAAATACCTACTTTATTTCCTTGTAGAGAAGGTAGGACAGTCCTTAAACTGTGATTTTGGATCCTTAACAAGGCAGGAATAGCCCTTAAATCCTGTTGACGTAGGACTAATTAATCATCCTGCTTACTAAAGCAATTTTCCTACACGTATTAGGATTAAATCACCTGAAGGTTAAGAGACGCTCCAAAAACAGGGGCGGAGCCGGAGGTTATAAATGAGAGGGACCAATATGGTGCTGAAACGTGGTGCCACTAATATATAATTAACTCAAGTTCGAGTTCAATTGAGTTGAGTTTAAGTTCCAAAGAATAAAACCATATACATCGTAAATTTGGAGGTTGTCGTGGCCCCTTTGGCCCTTGAGAACATCAAAACCATACTAAGGAACCATTGTATTGGAGTTTAATTATAATGACTTAACGAGCAAAATAGAGGTCTCATCATCTTAGGGAAATAATGGTGTCATCATAACTAGCAAGAAACTCCAGTTCAGCACCCCTCGGAAATGTCCATCCGGGCATATCAATTTTACTTCTCCTTACGATTTTCAGTTTCATATCATATATACGCACCCATACATGTGTCAAATCACGTCTAAATGTATCTCTCCCTGTGAACATCGTCGAACTTTGGAGGATAAGCTCACCGGTGCGAAGAGTACAGAAGGGAATGGCGTATCCTGGATCGCACCAAGAAAAGGGATATATGATTGTCTCTTTGACCCATACCTGATCATCATAGTCCTTCAAGGAGGTAAGTGCGTTCGTTGCGGTTGAAGTTTTTCCGGTTAGTGGTGATAAATAGAGGGTTGCGGGTGAGAGAAGACCAGGACTTGCATACGCACCTGAAACGCGTAAGGGACTTGGCAGGCAGCCTTTGGTAGTATATGAAAAAATATGACTTCATCTGGGAGCCCTTGAAGAGATCCCATGTGTGGAGCATTTGTCAAATCTTATGATATCAAATGCAATAGATTCTCTGTGATATATTGTTCTTCGTAGAGTTATATATATCCACGTGTGAACCACCACAAGTGGTCGAGTTGGTAAGAGCCTAGGTGTGTAACCCTTATATTCAGGTTCGAATTACAGCCGACGCTAATTAGAGTTAAATCTCAATTTATTTTTGGTGGCCAGGGGGGAGAAAGCGTTCTGATATGATCCCTCAGCGCGGATTAGTTTCTGGGCCTAGAAAGCTTTTGAGGATACCGTCGTTGATACTATAAAAAAAAATATATCCACATGTATCTTGCAAACTTATAAAATAAATATAGCTGGCCTGCATTTCATCGTTATATGTTGTCTAAGCGACCTAGCTTGGCTCTGAATAGAGACAAGTAACATAGTCCAAAGTTTCTTGAAATATACGACTCGATAGCATCAAGAACAAAGAAAAAGAATATGCAGCAAGCAAACCAGAAAAACAACAAGAAAGCATGCAGAAAAACCGGCCACAAGCTAGTCACAGAAAAAGAATCTGCCAATATGTAATTAATTGGAAAATTCTCATCAATATATATAATTAGTGGGAAGAAATAGTTACTCAGAAATACTTAAATAATCTTTCTTTGAGCAGAAGGAACTTGCTTCTCATTCCCTTGCTTGAAAATGATTTTGAAGCTAGAGATGATTTTGATGCTAGAAATTTACTTACAGTAAAACTTTGATAAATGAATATTTAATAAATTAATAATTGTTGTAAAACAAAAGGAATAGATTGAGAAAGGAGAGAAACAACTAAGAAAATGAGAGAATATGTGTATATTATTGAATAGGGATGATGTAAATTACAATAACAACCCTAGATGGCTAATTACAAGAATGCCCACTAAATAATAACTATTTACAACACTCCCCTTGGGTATTCTCTGTCATTAGCTTCCCCTAATATGTGTTTCGGTGTTGCCTCGTCAAAACCTTGCCAGATAATAAAAACCCTATGGGACAAAAACAATCCTGGTCGAAGGAGAAAAGAGTACAACGCACAAGTAGCAGTGATAGTCAGAACCTTTGATTTCGGTGAAGCGGTTTAGTCTGGATCATAAGATGTGAGTCTATGGGAGATAGATGCATAATAGTTGCTACACCAAAACCTTGCCCGGTAAACCCAGTGGGACAAACCCGTGGTCGAAGGGAAAAGATGAGCAAACGCATATATTTCAAATAAAGGCATCTTCAAGATGCACCATGAGGAAGGTGACCAATTACATGTGTGCCTCATTAAAACCTTGCCAGGTAACAAAACCCAGTGGGATAAAATAACCCTGAACGAAGGACAAAAAGAGTACACAATGGTCAAGAGTATACTTCAGGATACTCCCCCTAATATTGACTCCCCCTGAAAACTACACACTAGGTAAAACTACTACATTGATCATGCTTCTTGAATAACTTAATAGTCAGCATGATTTAAAAAGGTTTTGTTTCATATACCTTTAAGATTATTGTATTCCCTATAGTAAAGACATAACCAGTTGGGAATAAGCCTTGTGTGGGTTTACATAACCCGTGTCAACATATTTAACAAGGCAAACATCATT
>NC_020493.1:19516614-19518486 GCF_000184155.1 Fragaria vesca subsp. vesca | reverse complement strand
AAATTACCACAAATTATAAACCCGGAATTTGTTCCTTAAAACACGCATGGGCATAGTCCATTTGTTCATATATCCCACCCCAAACAAATATTCACTTAGACGGTTATACCAACTCCGTCTGGATTGTTTGAACCCCTAAAGTGAACTACTCTAGCAAATGGAGAGCATGTTCTGTGGTCTAGAACTATTTGCATTGGGTAACAGAAGTCCTACAGGAAACTTCATGTATATCTCTATATTCAGATCCCCATAAAGATAAGTTGTTACCACATTCATAGACTGTTTATTCAGTTATTTGGAAACTACCAAACTGATAAGGTAGTGGAACGTTATGACGTCCATTACGGGAAAGTACGTCTCCTTGTAATCAATCGCAGGGCGTTGAGAAAATCCTTGCGCCACTAAACAAGACTTATATCACAATCTCGTTTTTCTCATTACGCTTCCTTACAAATACCCATCTAAACAATATAGGTTTAACATGGGTAGGTGTGGGAACAACAGGCCCATAACACCTTTCTCTTAGTTAAGGAATTTGATTTGACCTGGATTGTTTCTTTCCTTTTTAGCCAGTCGTCTCTTCGTTGAGATCTGTCAACGAAGCAAGGTTCGACATCATTGCTTATTATAAATTCGGTAGCCACCGCAAATACAAACATATCATCGATGAACTCTCATTCCGATTCAATATCTCACAAAATTTACCGAAATTTTATATTCTCGGGAGTGGGTTTAAATGTTGGAGCGTCCCCCAACATTGTCTCTTCTAGGACAAACCTATAATCCGGATTTATCTCGTGAGTTGAATTGGTTGAGATTGCGATGGCAAAAAGATTCATTTGTGCCAAGTTTACCCTCTTCTAGGGATAAGAATCGTTCGAACCTAATGGTCTACCTTGCTTCTGGGCAGGGACTATAACTGGTTAGCCGCCATGGCCGTACCTCGTCCAACTAGGACAATACGTCCTACGGGGACATTTATCCTTGCAGGTTTGCAGCAGGTATATATTATCTCGTCACTTTAACTAGAAGTAAAATTCTTCGCACTTCAATTTCACATGTGCGGTTTGGGGATCAAGATGAGACATTCTACACGTCGTTCATCAGGAACGCTCACATTCTTATCTCCTCCTAACGGTGGGAAGATTGTCTCATCAAAGTGACGACCGCAAATCTAGCGGTATAGAGATCTCCTGTCAAGGGCTCTAAGGAGCATATAATGGATAGGGTTCATAATCGACATATATGCTCATCCTTTATTGAGGACCCGATTTTGTACGTTGTGGCGGCACAATTGGCACGGAGACTGCAAACCCAAATGCGTGTAAGTGCAAAAACATCAGGTTCACACCCAGTCACCAACTATAACACTAAGTAAGACGGGTAGCAGTGGGCCTCAACTGGACCGACATGGCTGCATGCAAGATTGCATAGCCCGACGCAAACAATAGAAGCTTGGTGCGCATTACCAAGGTTCTATATGTGAGACCATCTTAGGTTTGAACATAGGAAACTATATGTTTTACAAAACCCAAGGGATATGCAATAATCATCGAAAACCTTCGATGTAAACTCTCCGGCATTATCAAGTCTTATAGACTTTATGGGATAATCCGAGTGGTGTACCCTTTATTTCATAGGTGAGAGTTTAGCAAAGGCATCATTTTCTTGTGGACAATAGTGTGACATCTGATCACTTAATTTGTCGATGCATCAACCAAAACCATTAATATTTAACTGGTCTGTATGGTGGTTGGATAGGTCCACATATTTTTCCTTGCATTCTGTGCATAAAGAGATAATGTATATTCTAGTCTTTGCATGTGATGGTCTAGTATTCAACATTCTTAACGAGCAGCTTGATATAATATG
>NC_020493.1:19513731-19515885 GCF_000184155.1 Fragaria vesca subsp. vesca | reverse complement strand
ACTAGGTACGAAATCCAGTGTCATTAGATTATTTCCTTTGTTTGATTCTGCTGGACCAAAGGAATTGACTGAAATTAAAGTGAAATAAATAAACCTAGCCTCTACATACTTTACAAGCCTACGGAGCACAATCTGAGAGGTATGCTAGGCTTTTAGGTCCTGTAGAGGGAGAGTAGGCCTACTGGGCTAATAATGGTCTACCAAGAAATGCAATGTTATTAATCAACCCTTTCGGTAACTCCAATTGTATACGACCAGGTAAGCCATGATGAGGTGGTGGAGCGAGGCTCACTTAAGTACACATCCTCAAATGTACTTGCCTAGACATCGCATCCAACTGGGTGAGCCTAGTTTGAGAAGAGTTATAATCATTGTCATAGATTCAAGGCGACACATGACGAGCTTATGTTCTAGCCTTGGAGCTTAGGTCAAGCTTCTGGCTCAATTTCATATATATTCATGTTTGATTTAAGTTTCTGACTTAACATCATTAATATTCACCAATATAACATAAACCAATGGAATATATGTTATTAAATCGTAACATACAAATTTAATGTGAAAGTAATTATATGAAACCGAAATAAATTAAATTATAACGGAAACAATTTAATTCTCATCGACATAATGTATATGCAATAAAATTACTAAACCAATAAATGTCAATAACGTAGCGGTTACTTGCAAAACTAACTCATTTGCATCTCCAATTGCTTCTGGCATTAATGTGTCATTACATACTCATAATAATTATCGATATAAACGATAACATAGTTGAGAACTAATTGAATAAAACTGACGCGATTTAAATTTGGTAACCGAAAATTAATATATGGCATAAATTACTAAATAAATATCATTTATGCAGCGGTTAAGTACCAAAGGCAATGAGTTCAAATCTCATTAATGCTTCTAGCATTACACATGTCACATCCCGACCCTTATATTTTTACTTTTTTTACTAGCGTGATTATAATAAGAATTTTACCGTCTCGAACATTGAGTTAATAGTTTAATTGGTCCCTAGAGAAGTTTTAGGGACGATTATGTGCGGAGGATTATTCGTAAGAGGAAAATACGACGACGGTAAAAATAGTAAATTTTAGCTAGTAAAAGGTAATTTTTATTCGGGTATTATTTTTCGGGGTGTTTCATTTTTGGAATTGGGTTGTTTAAAGGGTGGACCGGTTTGGGGTGTGAGGCCCAAACCCATTTTCTCTTCTCTCTCTTTTCTACCCGGTTCTCTCTCTCTCTCTCCCCGATTTTTCCTTCCTCCCGCTGCCGTCCGTCCGGCCGTCCTCCTGCCGCCGTCCGGCCACCAGCTGCCGTCGCTCCACCCCAGTTCGGACCCCCATCTCCTCCTCTCCCTCCCCGGCCTAGCCCCCGAGCCTCTAACCCGCCGGAAGAGGAGAAAACCCGCCGGAAACGCCGGGAAGCATTTCGCCGGAACTCCCTCCTTCGGCCACCAATCCGGGCAAGCTTGGTATGGTTTTGTAGGTCTCTAACCCAGCAGCCTTGCCCTAAAAGGACTCACTCCGGTTTGCTTCAGGTAAAGAGAAATTTGAGGTGGAAGCTCTAGGGCGTTTTTGATGTTTTTGTTCGATTGGCATAGCTAGGCTTGGATTTTAGGTTTGTGCTAGTTAGGAAAGTTGTAGAGCATGATGAGAGGAAGATGCTGTTAAAATTTCATAGGAATTGGAGGTCGCCGGAATTGGCCTCCGGCCGCCGCTGCCGGCGGAGCCGCCGCCGGTTGGGAGATTTTAATGTTGTTAAATTTGGAATATTAAGGGGAGTTTATTGAAGTGAGTTATGGAATTTTTGGATGAGTTTTGGATAGGTTTATGAATTTCCGAAGTTAGTATTTTTGGCGGTTAATTTATGTAGAATCCGGCCGTTGGATTAAGTTGTTTAATCTGTGGGAAGGTGTAGTTACGGCTGCTGGTTCTAGGGTTGAAATGTGGACCATTTCGAAGTTAGGCAATGATGAGCGTGTTAATGGCTCTCGGTTAATTTCTGCCTATTTTGTGTAAATATTGGAATTTCGGCTGGGAACTTAATATTATATTTGGAACAAGTCGTGAGGAGGCTCGAGCTGACGAGGCCCCAGATCGACATCAGGCTTAGGCCTAATTTGTGAGTGGACTTTTGTTTTAA
>NC_020493.1:19511622-19513711 GCF_000184155.1 Fragaria vesca subsp. vesca | reverse complement strand
ATATATCCATATGTGGATGATTATGAGAATAATATGTATATGAGAGAATGCTAGCTAGCTATACGTGCTTTTCCACTATACTGAGGTAAAATTCCATTATGGTGCAACGTGAGCGTTAGACGCAATCGTTGTAGCCCTATATAAAAATAATAATTTATATAGGGGATATGCGCGTATATTTAATACACCGTCTTTTCCACCATAATGAGGTAAAATGCCATTATGGTGCAATGTGAGCGTTAGACGCAAGCGTTGTAGCCTTGTGTGAATTTTCTATTTGTTTTAGTTGTTTCAAGAAAATTCATACAAAGGATATGACGAGTGTAATACATACATATTTTATTTTAGCCTGAGAGGCTGTATTTTATTGAGCGTTGGAGACTGGCCGGAGCCAGTCATGAAATTCCAGTTTTCGTGTTGAGCGTTTTGAGCTGTCGCATGCAGCATATTTTTTTCTATGGAAAAGTAAAATTGGGAAAGCATAAAGAATTATTTCCTTTATTTTATTTTTGTCCACTCACTCTAACGTATTCAAATGTTTCCCCTGGGCCCTTCGTTTTAAAATGCCCAGTCTGTAGAGTTCGGGTTGGACCTAGTAGGAGACGAGGCATAGTCACCTGCATTTCCATCACTTTTCATCAGTAGGTTACCTGTTTAACCTACTTGTGGTTTCATTTTCCGCTAGTGTTTAGTAGCTCTGAATACTTGGGTTTAATGTATATTATTTCGGTTATGGGTGAAGACTTGTTGACGTCTTAGAATATTTGTTGGAGGATTTATGTTATCTTTTGGATAATTATATTTGATGTTGGATAATGTTGTGTTGTTGGGGGTAGTTGTTTTTGGGGAGCACGTAGGCTCCCGGAGTTAAGGTTGGATTAAAAATTTTTGGAAGTGTTTGCAGGTTTTCGTTAGGAAGGGTTGTCCATTTTCAAGGGAGGTTATGCCGATTTTTCGGTAATATCTTTCTTGGAGGTGGTCCCCGCACGAGTTACTCCGGGTTTCAGGGTGAAATTCGGGGTGGGTCGTGTCAACACATAAGTATTAAATTGGATAAATGCTTCTGGCATGACATTGATGTAATAATCGCGTAATTAAACCTTAATACTTCAAGCACAATTTATGTGGTTATAAATGTGTAATTGCTTCTGGCATTATACCCTCATAAACGTCAAATTGAAATGAATATGATTCTAATTCGTAATTGACATTAAATTAGGATCGAACATAAAGTCAATAACAAATATCATTTATGTAGCGGTTATGGGTTTAAATCCCATTAATGCTTATAACATTATGTATTACTGTATTAGTAATAAATGAGGTAAATGCTACAGGCATAACGTTTATATAATAATTACGTAATTAAACCCAAAATTCATGCTTCTAGCATAATGAATTATAATGGAAATTATTCAAATTGACATAACTGAATATTAAATTCATAACGTTTGTATCATAATGTGCACAATAATTTGGCCCATAATGCTTGTAGCATAATGTGGGTTGTAAATTGGTAAATGCTTCTGGCATTGCATGTCCTTAAATGACATATTGAATTTGACACAAATCAAATTTGTAACTGACAAAATATACATATTAAGCTACAATTAAGTAACATAATTAGCACTGAAATGTCGTTATACCATTGACGTAACATTTACTAACGGATTTTATTTAAACCCCATTAAGAGCAATATTAATTCCTTCTTATCACTAAATGCTTCAGGCATAATGAATATGGAATATATGTAACGTCTGCTATCATTGACCAAATTAATAGTAAAACCTTAATGGTTACAAGCACTACTTCCGGAATGCATGCATGATCTTGAGTTTGGATATCATGAAAAACTATACTTTTTGCTGATCCATGTGCCTCCTTGTCTGCACTACTAGGCAGTTGCGAAGGTTGATTTCGATGGCTACTGGCTTCCGTAATGATTTCCTTTTTTGGTGCTATATTTTCCTTTTCCAATTCTCATAACATAAGAAAACTTATATGACATTTCATGTTCATATGTATTAACCAAATAGACTAATACAATATATTTGGTGCTCATGCATCGTAGACGGATTTTTCAATATG
>NC_020493.1:19480970-19511602 GCF_000184155.1 Fragaria vesca subsp. vesca | reverse complement strand
GCAATCAAAAGTTAATAAGCATGAAATCATAAAATACGAAACATAAACAACATATGGTTCATGCTTCAGGATGGTTTTTCTATGTAATCAAGGTTTTAAAAGAAACATGAATTATAATAGAGTTTAGAAAACTTTACTCGATGCAAAGCGAATCAATGAGTGTTCATCTTATGTGTCAGAACCGAGAATATTGGTGGACTAAACTTCTAATCCAATCCGAGAGCTTGTTTGTGATTGAAATTTTGAACCATGTTGAATGATTATTCCATTGATTGATCAACGGTCTCTCTTCCATGCTGCATAAAAACTACTTTAGCGTTAGAACTATTCGTGCTGATAACGTGTTGTAAAACAAAAGGAATAGATTGAGAAAGGAGAGAAACAACCAAGAGAATGAGAGAATATGTGTATATTATTGAGTAGGGAACCATCTCTTATATAGAGATAAGGTCATGATGTAAATTACAATAACAACCCTTGATGGCTAATTACAAGAATGTCCACTAAATAATAACTATTTACAACAACAACCTTGATTTAATAATAAATTTTTTCGATCCTCACTCATGACCAAAATATTATTAGAAACATCACTAAATGTGTACCTACACACTGTGCATAGAAGAATATATGTTCAAAATATATAATCTTCGTGATCAAATTTGTAATATCACTAATATGAGCACAAAACCGGCAATGAATAGGAAAAAACAGTTACATGCTCAAGTGGACGATGCTATCAACGAAACTAGGAAATAACCTCAACTTAGTGTGAGAACTCGGAAATATCCATTCCGGCAAGATTATTTCAATTGTCCTAAAACTTTTACTCTTCATATTGTATAGAAGAACCCTCACATTAGAAGACTCAAGTTTAACCAAAGCTGGTGACTGGAACAGGAGCTCCCCGGTGTGAATTGTACCGAAAGGAACCGGCCGGAAAGTGGACTCCCACAAAGAGGGAAAAATGATAGTCTCCGTTACCCACACTTGATTTTGGTAGTCCTTCAAAATCCACAACCTCAACATACTTTGGTTCGACTCCTTGTCATCTATTAGAGCCAAGCATCCACCCACTTCAACTATACTCCCAAAAGTAGGGCTAAAATAAACAGTATGATAATTATAATCTTTAGGAAATGGGATCACTCTAAACCTCTCGTCTTTAAGGTCGAAAACCACTATAAGATCTTGTGTCCCATGTAACCAATGCAAGGCTCCATGGATGCACACACTTCTCCTATGGAACTGGCACGTGTGAAAATCGAAAGGCTGATCATTGTGATCTACCTCTATCCCCCTCCAGGAATTCATACGCAGTATGAAGATCTGAATAGAATTCCCAAATATTGTACGAGAATCTTCCATCATATCTCTGTTCAAAAACTTCTTCACTTGAAGAACATGATACTCATTTGTAAGAGGACAGAACCCAAAGTGGTTTGTCTCATGAAAGGTGCCAGATATGCGTATAGAATAAGGAAGAACAATGGACTCCCTAGTGCAGGGATTGAATAGATGAACACGGAAGTCATACTTGCTTCGATTGGGAATCGATGTGTGCGGAAAGTAAAGACAGACTAAGCCATTGATAGTGTGGGCATTGTAGACAGTAGGATACTTGGTCAGTGGTGTTGGAAGTTTCAGAAGGTGGTTGGTACCTGGTAGTGGACTTCCTTCTTGGTCGATTTGTATAGAGAAGAACTGCTGTTGCTTTGTGGCTCGGTCCCAAGTGGTGAGGAAGAGATTAGTGTGGTTTCTGCCATTAAAGTTTCGGTGTGTTTCGATGAACAAAGGGTTACAGGTGAGAGCAGACCAAGACTTGCATACGCACCTGAAACGCATCAGGGACTTGCCTGGTAATCTTGGGAGTATCTGAAAGCATGTAATTTCGTCTGGGAGGTCTGGAAGCATATTTTCTGAACAACTTTCCTGGGATATTATGCTTCAATAGTATGAACTAGTTTCTAAGCAGTGTTGTGGTGTATGGAAAATCTTTGCAGCTTCATAGTTTTCAATACTTATATCAGAAGGCAAAGATGTACCAGACAAATATGCCGACCGAGGCTATGTCGCTTTGTGTTATCCGTGCGACTCCGAACAGAAAAATAAGACCAAATAAAGAGAACAACCAGCTGCTTAAGACGAAACATATATACACAAGGATGTAAAAATATATAATTATACATAAAAATTTCAAGTTTGAGGAGCTCCACTCCAAAACATCCCTATAGGAGCTCCACTCCAAACATCCCTATAGCTGTGTGGGTGTGTGAAAAGAACCTTAATATATTGCAACATTATGTGATGATATTGAATAGATTATGTGAATTCTAAATGACTGCTCCTAATGGAACTAGTGAAATTTACAGATGATATTTACGATTTGATAACAGATGACCAAGTGTATAAATGAGAGGTGGCATTACTGATTTGATCGATAAGGGTGGATAACAACTCCATGAACTGGTAACTGACTTCGGCGTGAAGTTGGTGAAGGCATTGGTTCAACATTTGGAGGTATCGGAGTTTCGGGTGAGTGGCCTGAAATGCAGAGGGCACCGGAATCATCTTGCACCCAGTAAACTTCTACCATAACCCCTCTTGGATTTTCTGTGGATTCTGTACCTGGAATCCCAATAAACCTAGCTCCTACAGGTATCTGCAAAAGCATTGAGATACATTAAGAAGAAAAATTAAATATTCAGTGGTTTTATACTGGTTGTGACCGTGTCTTGCTACAGAAGTAACTAAAAGAGAAAGAAGCTGTGCTTACCTTGACTAAGGCACCGGATGTTAATGTGAGAGTGGCCAACCTCCCCTCTGCTGTTGCAGTTTCTAGCTCTGCTTGCCTTGCGATATTCAAGAAAACTTCTTCAAGTGTTGTAAGCCCCAATTGGATGTCTGAGATACCGAACTCACTTTCTCTATCTTGAAGCTCCTTAAAAAATTTCTGGAGGAGATTATAAGAAAAAAGAATGAGAACAATGAAACAATTACAGACTTCTATAGTGAGACTTCTTTGTTAAGAAACAGTCGCTCTTACTATTTTCTTTTAACAAATATAGTTTTGAAATATGAGATATACTTAACATAGAGAATGCAAATACAACTCTTATGAATATAACCAATAAGAGTTATTGAGGAACTTTCACATGAAACTAAATAATAAACAATTGAAGCATATTGGAGAGCATGTAAAGTGTACTATTAAAGTATATAAGCAGTATAAATCAGTCAATATCAAATTACTTGATGCCAATATTTACATTATCTTATCTTGATTTAACAGCCACATTATAGGAGGATAGTTAGCCATCCTTCATCTACTGGGTTTCAGACTTTCAGTAGAAGAAACCAATACAAAAACTTTGAAAGGAAACAGTAGGTTTGAAAAGTATAAGAAAAGAGTAGAAGATTACCATCAGAAGTGCCTCTCTGTCATGAGGAATAACAAATGTCAGAAAGGCTTTGTTCTCTTCTTTTGGTAAAACATCCAAATGCTGTCAAATATTTTTCATGTTAGCATTAAACTTTATATGCATAGAAAGTAGAACCATTTTCGAAATAAACATACATATTTAAAGAACTGCTTCACTGCCTCATGGTGAGATGTAGTAAGCGCAACCCCATGTGGAAGACTTTGTCCATTCGTGCTTCCATTATTGAAACTAACATTAGCAATAAAGCCAGTACCAAACCGTGATTTCAGCCTGATTGAGGTGCCAATGCAACGGAGCCTACCCTTCGCCATTATTCCTATCCTATCACTTAAAATGTCAGCTTCTTCCATTGAGTGAGTGGTTAGGACAATTGCACGCCCCTTTTTTGCATCCTCAATAATGTCCCACACATGTCTTCTAGTTATTGGATCCATACCAGTTGTCTGCATGAGAGAACTATGTTACAGAAAGGGGGGGAAAAAAAAAAGATCAGATGAACTTGTAAATGAATAATAACAATTCTGACTTCCATACCGGTTCATCTAAGATGACTAACTTTGGATCACCAATAAGGGCTACTGCCACACTTAAGCGCCGTTTCATTCCTCCACTGTAACTCCCAGCTCTCATTTTGGCTGCCTCGGTGAGTCTTACTTCTACCAATGACTTCTGAGCAACCTGTAGTTGAGAAAGAGCATTCAAGTTACAGTACAGAAGATCATTCTTGTCTAAGGAACAAAAATGAAAAAAACCAAAGCATGTAAAATCCCTTTATTCAAATCAGTGTGTAGTCAATATGCATGCTATAAAAGAAATTTAGTGAAGCACGTACCACTTTGATTGAAGCTGGGGATAGGCCTTTAATACTAGCAAACAGGTGAAGGTGCTCTTGCCCAGACAATGCATCCCAAAGAATATCAAACTATGACAACAGACACAATAACAGACACAATAGAGATAAGTCGGTTAATTTTATAAAATGAGTTGTTACAAGAGGGGTTAAGTGATAACTATATAATGCTAATATGTGTTCATGTAGGAGGAAAGGGCACCTGCGGACAAACTCCTATAACTTGCCGAATTTTTGCCATGCCAACAGAGCTACGGACAGAGTTCCCATAAATCAATGCTGTTTATGAGACAAAAGTCACTATAATATCATATGACTTCACCTCAGTAAATTTTGGATTGATGAGCCAAAAGTAATGTAACTATAATTCTTACCATCTCCACCAGTAACTGGTGTGATGCCAGTTAAACAATTGATGGTGGTGGTCTTCCCAGCTCCATTTGGTCCAAGTAAACAAAATAGCTGATCCTTAGAAAAATTCACCCATAGACCCTGTATTTAGGAACAAATGAATTGTTGAGATTATGATTCCAGTTGGCAAAGCTATGATCATGGTAGTTGTGGTAAAGTAGGCATGGGTATCAATGTCTAAGCCCACAATAAACAAATGATGAGCCCAGATAAGAAATTCAAGAAGACCTATATTGACTAGATTACTTGGTTGAAAAACCTCACCCTATACACTGCCACTAATATACTTTTGTTGTTAAGCGGTAACACTAACGAGAATTGAGAAACCAGGTAGAAATATTGCTTATGAAATAGAGACTTAAACAAGGTGAAATCCTTTTGTGTCGACATACTTCCTCTACAAAAAGAAAAGGTTCTTTACCTTCAGAGCATGGTAAGGTGACGTCCTGTTGCATCTACAGCAACCAATTTTTGTGGTCCCTGGATATGACTTTGAGAGGCCATGTATCTGAACTGCAATGTTTGGATCAACTACGCCCTCGCTTTTTTGTTGTTTTACAATGTTCTCTTCTTCAAGTACATCTTCGTCATCTGGAGTAAGTGGCTCCTGTTCCCGAACTGAGCCTATGCAACTGCAAATCTCACCCTCTATGAAAGAGAGGAGAAGCATGAAGTAATCAGTACCACTCGACAAATGGAAATTCAAGCATATACTGAATTATAGTCTTATTAATACCTTCCACTTTTCCACTCTTCCCTAGCCAGTAGCCAGGATTTAGAAAGTAAAAAACTGATTTTCTGACACCAGCTACGTTTGGGATGATATTATCAAAGTAGAGAGCCAATACGAACCAGAGGAAGAATGTTGCCGCCAGCCATTTAAATATGTCACTCTGTCAGAATTTATAGAGAAATATTTATGAACTACTCAAATGGACTTATGCTATAGTTTAAACTTTAAAGCTTAAACTTGACTGACAATATGATTACATACAATTGTTATAACGCAGTCCGTTTCATTTGGTGGACACTCTGTTATTCCACTCCATTTTATGCCCATATCATGAGGAGGAGACGTTGCACTGGAGAGTATCTCTAGAGCTTTGGCAAGAAGATTTGGCGGGAAGAATGACCAGATTATCCTATACCTTTTCCTGATGTTATCGCTGTAGGGAAATCCAGCGGCTGTGACAACCTGCGATGACAAAATGGATTCTGTTATTACCATTGAGCCAATAACCCCCAATCTATTAAATAAAACCTGAGGAAGCTTGCCTGGGTTACAGATCCAACAATAAATATGGAGAAACCCACAGTTGTCGATGAAGATGACTTGCTTATGAATGCCGATAACATAAAGGCAAAACCAATCTGGCATCAATGTTAGAGAGAAGGGATAAACAGTCAGCCAAGGCTTCGCAGAGGAACAGAAAGGACAAGCGTAAACTAAAGCAAGTGACTGCAAGAAACTGACTTACCATACTGAGTTGAAAAAGAAAGAAAATGAGGAAGACCACCGCAAAATTGTTTTTCAGGAACATATCAAACTGAAATATCATTCCAAACAGGGTAATGAAAAGTGATGAGAAAAGTGTAATAATTCCCTCCCATGTGAGCCATGAAAACCAGTATGCAGAGTCATAAAGACCCATCATTGTCATTGCCTGCAGAACAGAACACAGAGCACTAAATAACTAATTGGTTTTGTAAATGGGAAGCAAAGACAGGCATACTTAAGTCCATCAAACCAGGCAATCATTCACCAATTGAAGTTGTTTACAGCCATTACCTGTCGAAGCTTTAGTTCTTTTTCTGTGATCAAAGAACTCATTTGAAACACAAATCCAAACATGGAAGTTGCAAGAAAGAAGGTCGGTCCTACGGTCTGCAATACAGAGGGAATCTCCTCCGAAGGGTGTGCAAATTCTTTTAGCGCAACAATCCAGCTGAAGTTTGGAACTGAACACAAGTAATTATATGAGTGCTAAGCTCATGGTGACAGTCATTCAAAGTAAGACTTCCTGCAAGATACATTGGGATTATTGAGAACAGAACCTAGTACCTCCAATCAGAGACCTAGCAATTTCACGCTCTGCAGCAATCTGAAGGGGAATTTGAAATTTGAATGTGGGATCTTCAAATTGCCCTCGTTTTCCAACAGGAGTAGAGTTGGTCTGTATGCCGTAACTAATAACACTGGCATTTCTTTCAACAAAATGCAAAGCCCCAGGGCAGTACATAGGATTACTAAATAGCCATACATCTACATCCTCTTTTGTTTCAAATGATTTGACCTGCGCATAAAGCACAAGTAGAATAACTAAATGACCTTTAATGATCTTTCTGACATGGAATTTTTCTTTTGAAAGATCTTCATTTCTTCCTTAAAAAAGAACATCGACACACTATCACACAAGCTATCAAAAAACATAGAAAGACAACGTATCAGCTCAGCTTTGTTTGGTTAACCAACCTACCTATTTCCAAGAAGGCTAACGATAAATTATAGCATTTCAATTTTGGAGCTTCCACCTCTTTTACTATTGAACCAATATTGCTCACATTTTCTCACTAAACAAAACCTGCGGAGACAACAAAGCTTCAACTCCTACATTACATAACACCTGCTTTACTACATGTTTCGCCATACAGTATTCTTTCGCATCCAATGACGAACCTCACAACTCTCACTCAAAATCAATTTCGACAAATGCTAGTACATTTTCTTGGACAATGCTAAGTAATACACTTCCTGGTATAAAGTAATACGAATATATATACAATGCTACCAATCATTGACTTTTCTTCAAATATTCGCAAGTTTTGACTAAATCAAACAGATTACATGCATTTTCGTCTAAATCACAGCAAAGACAAAATCAAATTCAGCCACACAACTAACGTCACTCCCTGCTTTGAAATTACAAAATAAAAAATAATAAAAATATAAAAAAATAAACAGAAAAATAAAATGTTCAGTACCTTCGTGGACGGAATCGGACGGCCGGGATTGTTAGCCATGATAGCAGCGGCGATGGTCCGAACCCTAGCGCTACCATTTCCGCTCCAGACAAAGTCATAGCAGGGCTTGTGAATGTAGTACTTGTCATCGCACGGCGGGATCGGCGGCGCCACCAGAGCCTGGGGATCGGCGACGTTCTTGTAAGTGGTGGAGGAGGCAAATCGAGCCTTCATGGCCTTCTGGATACAGAAGAGGAGGAAGACGAAGAAGAAAGAGGAGAAGAGCTGGAGGAACGTCGCCGGCTTCTTCCGCCATGCGAGCAGAAGGTTCTTCCTGAACAGAGCCTTGAATTGCTGCAGCAGCAATGGGAGCCCGCTCGGCAAATCCATGGTGGATTTTTTGGCTGTGGATTTCAGTGATGGATTTGGGAGAGTTCGGACTTTTTTTGAAGTGAAGGAATTTGGGGTTTTGGGGAGTATTTATAGTAGGGGGAGTGTGGTTTTAAGCGCGTTGAGTAGGCGTTGATTTGTGATGGATTTACGGATTTGCCACTGAATTTGGATGTTATTTTAAGTTTAGTCAAGGAAAAGTGAAATTTCGAAGAGGGGTCACCTCTTGCGTGACCCAATGTTCAAGAGAACAATTGTGAAAAAAAAAAGAGCATAGGGGAGACCAATATGCTAGAATTGTTCTATCCATACCTCTCTTATCTCTATTATTAGAAATCAAGACGCCTTTTGGTGTCAAAAACTTTCACCATTTTTTTGAACTCTCCATATATTACTGATGACATATATACAGTATATTGAAACAAAACAGATAATGGCATGGTTAATACCGTAAAACGCCAATAAGATGAAAGGAAATATATAAACGGAAGAAGAGAGATTTGCGGAAGAGAAAGGAAGAGAATTGCACGCACACACACAATCTGCGTTGATAACCGCTGGGCACACGAGAACGAACGTGGGTGGTTATCGGAGTACATATAGCATCGAACTCAGAGAGAAGAGAAGACCAAAATTGGTCCGATGTTTGTTTGGGTCTCTTTCCTTTCGATCATCAATCATCCTGGCATTTTGTTTTTTTGATTTTGTCATTCAGGCTACTTCTAATGCATCGTTGTTGGTTTTTGTTTGGGTGTGTGCAGCTGATCTTCTTCTAATTCAGATAGGAAGTGAACCCAAAAAGGGAGCAGCAAATCCGAGATTGTGTTCAGTTCGATGAGTTTCGGTCTTCTCTGTTATTTTTGCAATTTGGGTGGGAAGCAAGTGCTTCGATCTCATATCTAGTGTTTGTTTTTCATCGCTATCATCCAAAGTATCAAAGCCTCCCGCAGTGGTAAATCCTTGATTCTTTCTGTTTTTTAGTTTATTAATAGTTCTATAGAAGTATAAATGGTCATGTTTAGGAATTACTTTCTATACTTTCATGTGATGCTGTATTGTTAATTTGTGTCCAACTCTGGTAGTAGGCATGTATTAGGCTTCATATTGTCATCGATTTCTGTCTCTTTTTAAGTTGATGAATTTTACTGATTGTATGACTATTACATTAGTGACATTGGAGATTTATGTGTTTCGGTAAATGGAGCTATAAATTTCTTTCACTGCTCAAGTGACGGCTTACTGTCTTGACCATTGAGGATGGAGTTAAGAAAGCTGAAAATGAAAATATATCAGCATTGTCTATGGCAATGCTTTAAAGCCTCTTGCTTTGTCTCCAATGATTTAAAAGCTGGAGCTCTATGTTTGCTGCAGAGTAGATATTATATATTATTGATATTGAAACTCCATATTGCAGAGGCTGCATACAGGTAGGCTCAAGCAGTGGTAAATCCTTGATTTTTTTTTTCTTCATATGTGCAAAAGGAATTACCTTTTCAAAAGGAACAACTGCAATATTTTACTTTTCTATAATGGACATGTAATTGGCTTCCTATTGTCCTCAGTTTTAGTCTTGAATTTTGAATTTGTTTCCTGTTGTTTCATTTCAGGATCAATAGACGTACAATATGATTATCAGCACTTTGGAATATCAATTCTTTATTTCCGAATTTTAGTTCAAACATCTTTCAATATGGCATGATTTGTTTTGTTAACCACAGTACCTAAATTTTGTTTTTCTTTTAGGGGTAATTAGTTAGTTTAATTAGTTTCTTGCAATGTAAGCTAGCGATTCCATAGTCTGTACTTTAGATTCTTGAAATTTAAGATCTAGATTCTCTTCTTCATTTCTTGGGTGCAGGACCAAGGGGAAGCTGAAGGGGTTCGTTTTGGGTGATTGCATTTTGGCAAATTATCAATAAGTTCAGTTTGGCTTGCTATCATCATATGTTGATATTGTGTTCTCTTACTTTTCAAAAGTTTGTCTTCTGTTATTGGTCTTCAGTCCAAATGTTGTATTTTGTTGTTAATTTTTCTTATAAAAATTAGCTTTGAGTGAGAAATTGTGCCACATGCAAAATCATCATCATATATTTGATTTCAGATTTTCATTGACATCTTTAGTTAGAAATTTATTTCATACATGAGGTCAGAGCTTAACTGTCAATATTAAGTGTGGCTTGGTTTGATTATTCTATTCTACTTTTGTTGAAATTACATCATTTATATAGTTATCTTTTTAATGAGAAAATCATAGAGCAAGGGAGGCCAAATCAGATTGCTTTTTGTCTTTTTAGTAAATCCATTTTTAGCAAGGAAGTCGAGAGATAATGAGAAATCACTTCTTTTGTACATGTTATAACCAAGCCATTTTATTCACAGCCAATAATCAGGTAAAAAAGAACATGATAGTGTGACGCCTTGGTAACGTTTTACTTTTCCTTATGGGATTGATGTTCTTTATTTTTTTGGGTAAGGTTTAGCCTCCGAGCCGGGGCCTGACTCTCCCCATGAATGATTTTATCCAAAGCAGGGCTCAAACCTTTGACCTATTACGAGTATCGAAGCAGCAATCGCCCTGTGTAGAACTTAAAACCCAGGGTATGGGTACCCATGGGTAAAATATGTATTGGGTTTGAATTATGGGTAATGGGTATACCCATTTTCAGTAGTGGGTGGGTAGGGTATTTCAAAAAAAACCCATGGGTCTAATGAACTGGGTACGGGTAATACCCGTGGGTACCCAGATAACACCCACAGACCCAAAATCTCTCTTCTCAGTTCTCACTTGCGTTCTCTGGTTCCCAAACTCGTCTTCTCCGAGTCTCCGATCCAAGCTCAGTCTCATACCCAACCGATCCAAGGCCAGGTATTCATCTCTTTCTCTCTCTAGTTCATCGATTTATATCCTTATTAGTTGCTACGAACTAAAATTGATGTCGAGGGATAGTTGCATCCATGCTTTTTAGTTGTATACACCCTTTGTTGAAGTAATGAAGTTTACTAGTTGCCACCACCAATGAAGTTCCAGTACAGGTCATTTTTAGCCTAGACCCTTTATTATCATCTTTTCTTGCCACTTAGGTTCAGTTGCCGATGTATTTCTTAACCAAGTTCTTTTAGGTGGCTTTATTTTGGTGTATCGCTGTATTAATTTCACTCAGGAATAGGAAGGTGAATTATAGGTGTTGTGTTTCACAACTTCTGCAGCATCTATGAACCTCATGGCCCAGCATAAAGGGTACTGATTAGTTTGAGGAATAGCCCTCTCTAAATGACACACCCCAGTGTTCATTCTACATTTATCATTCATCATCATTCATATATAGTGCAATTTTGTGCTGAATATTTAGTTGCTGATGATAAGTATATCTGAAGAAGTGCTTCTCGTTCAACTAGTTTGACACAGAAAACTGATGTTGGAACTCTCTCTCTCTCTCTCTCTCTCTCTCTCTCTCTCTCTCTTTTTTGTTGTTGCAGTATGGAAGAGTATAGCTTTGCTGATAATGAAAACATGAATGAGGATGTGGAACAAAGTTTTCCACGCAAAAGAAAGAGAAAAGCACCAGTATGGGATAATTTTGAAGTAACATTGATCAGTGGGGAAGATAAAGCAATTTGCAAGCATTGCGGCAAGATCCTAAGTGCAAAGGCTTCACATGGAACTAATTCCTTAAATACACATGTTAAATCATGTAAAGGACTACAATCCCAATCAATAAGGAGTGAGGGGAGTCAAGGGACAGTAAGAATGGGACAGTTTGACAAGACTCATGAGACTAATGCAAAGACTGAGCTTGCGAATATGATCATCATGCATGAGTATCCATTGTCGATGGTTGAGCATCTCGGGTTCAAGAGGTATTCTAAAGCATTACAACCTTCCTTTAAGGTTCCATGTAGAAACACAATCAAGAAGGAGATTATGAAGATCTTTGAATTCGAGAAAGAAAAGACAATGAAGCTTATATAGATGAATACAAGTAGGATTGCAATTACTACGGACATGTGGATTGCAAGTAATCAAAAGAAGGGATTTATGGCCATAACATCGCATTTTATCGATGATTCTTGGAACTTGCAGAGTTGACTTTTGAGGTACATAATATATTAAATTGCATTGTTTACTCTATTGCATTTTACTGTCTTGTTTACTTGATCTATATATTTTCTTTTAGATTGTGATGTTGCGTTGTACTTGTGATTGTGATGCAAATAGTTTATGGATCTTTGTTGTTTGCTTTCTTTTAGATTTTGATATAACTTATTGTCATATAGGTTTGTATATGTTCCGTGTCCAGATGATGCTGATACGCTTCATAGGGTGTTGATGGAGTGTTTATATAGTTGGAATATTCATCATAATTTATCGACGTTGACAGTGGATAATTGCACCACTAATGATGCTATGATTGATTTACTTCTTGTGACTTTGAGATCGAGTTCCTTATTGGTCGGTGGAAAGTTATTGCATATGCGTTATTGTGCCCATATATTGAACTTGATTGTTAAGGATGGTTTGGATGTTATTAAAGGGAGTGTTGAGACAATTAGGTCTAGTGTTGCTTATTGGACGGGTGGCCAAAAAAGAGAAGAAATGTTTGCTAGGATGGCTCGTCAAATGGAAGTTGGATGCAGTAGAAAGTTAATACTTGATTGTAGGACGTGATGGAATTCGACCTACTTGATGTTGCAGACTGCAGTGGAGTATAGGATTGTTTTTCCAGCCTTAAAGACTCGGGGGTATAAGGATGTGCCAAGTGAACAAGACTGGAATTTAGTGGTGGAGATTGCTGAAAAGTTGCAATTATTCTTCAAGGCAACTGAACTGCTGTCTGGCACGAAGTATCCCACAGCCAACTTATTATTTCCGAAGATTTGCCAAATTAAGTTGGCTATATCTAAGTGGCTTCAGTCTGATATTTCTGAAGTGGTAGAAATGGCAAAGAAAATGGAAGAAAAATTTGAGAAGTATTGGGGTGTGATCGGAACAATTGCCGTTGCCACTATTCTAGATCCTCGGTATAAGCTCAAGTTGATTGAGTTTTACTTCAAGCAAGTTTATCCTCGTAGGGTTGCGTTGGAAGTTGACAGAGTCAAGAAGTTTGCATATGACTTGGTCAAGGAGTATAGTTCTTGCGCTATATCTCATGCATCTGATAACTCATCTTTGATTGAAAGTACAAGGCCGAGTGATTTTGATTTAGGGGATGACGACATGGATGCTTATGATGTCTTTGTTTCTGGCTCTAGTAAGGATTCTGACAAGTCTGACTTGGAGAGGTATTTGGATGAGACTGTTTTGCCGAGGGTAAATGATAAGGAGTTTGATGTATTATACTGGTGGAAGACAAGTGTGATGAAATATCCAACTTTGTATAAGGTTGCTCGTGACATTTTAGCCATTCCAGTATCTACAGTTGCCTCAGAGTCAGCATTTAGTACTGGTGGACGGATTGTGAGCCCACATCGGAACCGACTTCATTCAAACACATTAGAGGCATTGATGTGTGGTCGGGATTGGTTGTGGAGTGAGTTACGAGATGCTCCTAGCACATTAGAGGATGATATTGATGCTGATGAGGAGTCTTGCCATGATAGTGATGTTGAATTTACTCCACATCAAACGGATGATACTAATACACGTAGAGAGAGAGCAGCTAGAACACGTTCTTCTCCTTTGTTTTAGTATAGGCCTCGTTTATTTATTTTGTTTTAGTGATTAACAGGAAATTTAGTGAGAACATGGTTGTTCTCCTTAATGATTCATGTAAACTTGTAATCTTCCACCATTGATTCACTCCGCTTGAACTATGAAGTGTGCTATTTTGAAGGATGTTGCTGCTCATGAATAGATTTCTTCCTACTCAAATTAGTAAATATTTGTTACAGTAAACAGGTTCATAGTAAATATTTTTTATGTTTGAGAAATTTCTTATGCTTCCCACACCAGCAGCAGATTACTGTATTTATTAAATTGCTAAAACAACATTATTTGGTAAACAAGTGAGCCTCTTCCTACTGTAATAAAGAGATATTTCTTGATTCTTACAACATCTCCCTCAATAGAAATGGGTAATGGGTGTGGGTTTTACCCATTTTAAAGTGGGTGGGTAATTACTCAAACCCAACATTTTGTAAATGGGTATTACCCGCGAATTTTTTTAGGTGGGTATAAACCCACGAGTATTACCCAATGAGATTTAATGCCATCTCTATGTGGAAGCCCATTGATTGACATCCGAGCTACACCACATGGGTTGGGATTATTGTTGTTTTGTACGTGTCATTTAGGTGAACCAAGTACATATCAGATTGTCGTTCATTTTTGTATCTTGTACCATTTTGCTATAATTATACTTATTCTCTTGTGTGGTGATTTTAACATTTTTCCTTTTAATTCTTGAACTGGGTAGTGTTTAAGAACTCTGTCGTGGAAAAAAAGTAGGGAAAAATCTGTGGTTATTTAAATTTGGGCCTTCATTAACAGCTTTTAGCGAAATTAGTAAAGACCTTCAATTTCTAAGCACAAAATTATTGGCCCTTCAATTTGTGGGTTTGATGAATTAGGACTGCAACAATGTTTGAATTTAATTGATGTTGGTCTTCCTCTCATTATGTTTCGTGTTGTTGTAGTGATTATGGTGTTGCTACTACGTACGTGTACTTCACCATGTGTTATCATATCAAGAATATTGCTCCTCCATTTTCATTTTTTGGGTTGCCTTCGTATACGTATGTTTTGACCCACTCTATCAAAGTTTGATTTGAAAACATAACAAGCGCGGTCCTTCCGCACGAGCAATGCTCGTGTAGGAAGGCTAGTATTCATAGTTAGATCTCCAACATTATTTTTTGTAATGAAAATTTCAATTTTATCCGAGTTTTATTTTCATGAGCTACACGTCCCCTTCTTAGTATAGTCTTGAGTCTCCCGATCATGTGCTCCGTCTCCACCAACACAAACATCTCCAGCAAGGCAGCAACCCAGATATCATCGGAGAGAAGCTCCCAATATATAACGAAAATTCGAGATTTTTTTTCTGGTCAATGATGCATGCATGAGACACTAAATATAGAGGGGTTTTGATTATTTGCCTTATTGCCTATATCATTGGATTATCCAAAAGTTCTCATTTTAATACAAAAGGAACAGACGTTATCCGCGTCAGGATATGGGCCGTTTTCCCGCGGCAAGTTTTCACTGAAAAGAGGGCTGGTCTTCATATCGGGGCAGATATACATAGGTACACTCAAGGATTAAAATATATGTATTGGCATATCTATCGATATTTTAAGGAGATATTAGATATATCGGGGATATACCCGAGATATTGGGGAAAAAATATCGGAAATTCGGAAAGAATTTTTTTCTAAAATATTTAATTTATCGGATTTACATATAAATTGCACAAACATCAATTTCATCTACATCTAGAAAAAAAGTCCAAGTGGTTGAAAAGACGTACGGTGGTCCATAAAAGTATTGTATTAAAAAAAAACATATAACCATACGAATTGAATGTAATAGTCGTATATCTATTTGAAGCTGTCAACTGTTCTCCTTATATCTCTTTTCGAATTTCGAATATTGTTGAAAGTGATTCTTCTTTACGCCCAAGTTTTTTACACATACTTCTTTAATATATCAGAGATCTGTCATAAATTTTTCTTAAATATTTGAGATATTTGACTGAATCGGTAGAAGATAAGATATTTACCCCTTTAGATATATCGGTCACTCTAAAAAAGAAGATATCGGGGGATATATCAAATATATCACAGAGATTTTAATCCTTGGTTACACTCACTTATGCCTATGGAACAGACTGAAGGACAAATGAATTTGATAGCTGAAAATAATACACAGTTTTAAGTCGTCGTCGCATTTGTCATTTGATTGTTTCATAATCACACACATAAATCAACGGAAAGAAGTAAAGAAAAGACATGGTGATAGTTTAGACGTCAACCTCGTCAAAAAAAACAATGGACCTAGAGTTACCGATCGACGTATGCTTTTTCTTTGCAATTTACTTCGTTTTCTCAAATAAGTGTGTTTTTTTTCCATTATCTTTCTTTTTTGATCATTGTTTGAAGTTGATGTTTTTTGTTTTTTTTTTTGTTGAGCTTAATGATATGCGTTATTAGGTTGATATATTCAAAGTTATAAACCATATTTGCTATGGTTGAGAAAATTCATGGATCCGCTAAGGTTTAGTTTGGTATAGCTTCGCTTAAAAAAAATCAGCTTCTATCCGAACTTTTAGATTTTATAGTGTTTGGTAAATGAAAGAAAATCAGTTTTTTCTAAAAAAAAATTACAGGTCATTGGCAGCAGCTTTTAGAAGCAACTTGAATGTTACTTTTAAAAGCAGCTGTCACTAAAAACACTAGAAATATTTAAAGTTAATCTTGGCAACACTTTTAAAACTAATATTTACTACACACAAAACTGTTTTAATTCACATCTTATTATCTTTGCAGTCTAGGAACATCAAATTTTTTTTTTAAAGTCATAGCAATACCAAACTAGCCCTAAAACACTTAGAATACTATAGTTATATTGGCTATTCCTATTCAACACAAGAGTTCCTAACTACACTAGGACAGAGTGGAGAGGCTTAATCTCGGCAGGATCAAGAGGAAGTGGAGAGACTCAACCTTAGCAGGATCAAAGGTATCAAGATTTGTCATCAATATGATCCATTCAAGGTAATACGATTTGGATTTCTTATATATGGTAAGTTGACTTCTCTACTTCTTGATTAATGATTTTATTTAAGGAAATATGGTTAATGACTGCATTTACTGAGAATTCCTTATCTGTGAGATTTATTAATAATTAGTACATCGACTAATGTGAAGAGGAAGAGAGATCTGTAAAAATAATTAATATTTTATTAATAATTAGTATACGCTCTTCACATATGCAATCAAACCATAATTATGATAGAAACCATAATTATTTATTACTAATTAGTATTAGATGTGAAGAGAAAGAGAGATCTGCAAAAATAATTAGTATTTTATTAATAAATAATAATTAATAACAATGAAAACAATTGAAGTATTAAATTAATAAGTAAATTTATCATATGAGTTGTTTTTTTAAAAAAATCCACTTGTCAAATTTTCATTGGTCATGAAGGACCATTGGACATGCTGACATGGTTCTTCCCTATCATGGAGGTGATTAAGCTAAATGTGTGAAACAAGAACTCGAGTGCTTGATCATAGTGATTATTTTATGTGTATATCAATGTGTGATTGCAAGATTAATTATGGATCAATCCGAGTTTTTAGAAAGTGCAAAATGATGGTTTGCTAATTGCATCTTTTCAGAAACACAGATTGATCTCGTCATTGAAGTGCATCAGTTGACGGGGTAGAATTTCATTCTCTATAAATTGATATGATTGTTGTTATTAAAAGACAAGTTTTTTATATGTTTGAGAAAAGACTTTGGTTATATTGTCTCTCAGTTGATATTGTGTTCATATTCATCTTACAAACTGCTTGTGTGTGTTTCCTATAGACTAAGTCTCTCCTTATTATTTGTATTCAGGTTGCATTTGAGATTGCAGAAGTTGAGATCTTGTGGAAGAGGAAAGTTGATTGTGTTGTTGTCACACTCTAATTTTCGAAAGATAATTTTTCAAAAATTTAGGCATAATATACCTTAAAATACTAATATCCCAAAAACCTGTTTCAAACAAACTTCAAAGAACCAAAACTTAATGCGGAAATGTAAATGTCACACAACTCAACATTGAGTTAAATATTACATTTCCTTTTTACATAAACTTGAAAATCAAGAAAATGAAACCACTGACATGAGTTTTAATAAAGTCTACCACAAATATAAAAATATACAATGTACAGCAAAACCCCAACAAAAACCCTGCCACTAAACCTCCGCCTCAACCCTGCTGATCCTCACTTGTAGGTCTGACCCCTACACTAAGAATTGGTGCACCGGGTTGTAAACAACAAACCCGGTAAGCTAAAAAGCTCGTACGAGTAATTCTCAAAATAACACAACACCTCAAACAACCAATTATATCACAAGAGCAATTTATATCAATAATTAAATCCACAAATCCAACACATTTTCAATTAACATGTACCCATGAGTCCCAGGTATAAAAAAAATACCCCTCATGACCTACAACAACAAAATGTGTACCTATGGGTCCCAGATACCATACGGTATCTCCCATGACCTACACTGACAGACGGACTAGAGCTCTATTCTTAACCGCAACCAATCACCCGGCCAAAGGTTTGGAACCCGGTTTGACTGTCTAATATCAAGCACAAAAATGATAAATAGCATCTTAACCGCAACCAATCACCCGATTAAAGGCTTGGAACCCGGTTTGGCTATTTATCCAACATTCACAATAACACAACATTTTCATCAACAACACAAGATCACATCATATATTATATCATTCCACATAAATATATTACATGAACAAATATAGATATTCCACAAGAATAATTTATTAATAATCAATAAAATTATGATCACATGAACCTTAAGATAACATATAAGGAAAACTTGTTTTATCTTACCTATGAGCCGTTGGCGATCAAGCTCATATATTTTTAAAAACAAAACATAGCACAGTATTAAATTCAACATCATAATCATTATCATCATCATCATCATCATTTTATCATCATCACAATTCTATAAGAAATTGGTTCCAAATGAACCTTGGTGAGATGTTACTCACCTCAATATCCCGCTGCGTTTCCGCAAAACACAATAACCAAGCTAAACCACAACCTCACAATCACCTAAAATTACACAATTAAAAACCTTTGTAAAATTCACAACAAGGATCAAAGCACCCTTAACTTAAAGGTTGCCCAAAGAAGGGCAATCCTTCCTCCATAACCTCCCAAGGTCATTGGATACTCAGCAACGACCACACTACCTCCAAGAATCAAACTTTCTAAGTTTCCAACCTAATAAACAACTTAGCACCTAAGATGCAAAAACCTAACCAACACTTAGCCTTCACACACAAACAACACCCTAGCAACTACAAGGACTAGCTAACACAGCAACCAAGGCTCTTACACAGCCCGGACGCGCTCCCACACGCCGCCACAGGTGGCGGCGAGTGAGCCTCACGCGCCTCCACCAAACTTCAAAATTCGGGGAAACTCATAACATGAAACTTGTAGATTGAAGCATGGTGAACAACTTTAATTCTTGAGGTTTTAACCAATTCGGCCGGAATCGGCCAAAGCCCCGGACACCACCGAATCCAAACTTCCAAATTTGCATAACCGGGGTTCAAACACTCAAAAACCTGATTCAATCTATGCCTAGTCATAACCAGAAGGAGGAGAGGACCCAAACTCACCTAAGAAGGCCCTTCATCGCCGCCGTATACGGTGGTTCCGATCACCACAAAGCAGCTCCCTTTTCCGGCCAACAGCTCCTTTTCCGGTGTGCCATGCCATGCAGCAGCTGCCCAGCCTTGAATAGGACACTTGTGGGAGTTGAACGGGACCGGCGGCGGTCCAAACGATGGCTGGACGGTGGAGCTAGCTCCGGCGGAAGTTGGGTTCTCGGGAGAGCTCGGGAGAGAGAAGAGAGAGAAGAGAGAAAAGAGAGAGGGCTGACTTTTAGGGTTTCCAAAATTAATCCACACATATTTTTCTACTTATACACTTTCCAAACCCGGAAACAAACTTCCTCTGACCATAACTTCTTCATACGATATCCGTTTCAGGCGTGCCGCATGTCTACGAACTCGTATCGCCAAACTCTACAACTTTCATGAAGGAAGTTTTAGAAGATAGCTTACGGAAAATAAAGTCAACTTTTGGTCTCTTAAAAGTCAAAGCACCTTAAAAGAAAATTCCTGAAACTTCAATTTCGCACAACCAAGTAAGAATTTCCATAAATAATCCTTCATTAAATATGAGAATAATACAAGGAAAATTGATATAAAAATCTAGGGTATTACAGTTGTAGAACCTAGCTGACTGGTTGTGTAGAAGAACCAAGAAATACTGGTTGTGTTAAGAATTAGTAGACAAGAACTCAGAGTGGTTAAGCCTTAGTGTGTAGATGAAGATGAAGTTATAGATATAGATGAAGTTGATGTTTGTATTTTTGTACTATTTATATTATGTGTCATCATTCGGCCTTCGGGCTTTAAAGCCCATGGGCGGTCCTTCGGCCCACAGGGCCTAAGCCCGGCCCGTCGCAAAGCTCGATTCAAGCCCGGCCCTATGGGTATGAGGCAGGGTAAAGGCCGAGTGACAGGACCCACCCCGAATTTCACCCTGAAACCCGAAGTAAATCCTACGGGGTCCACATCTAAGGAAAATTTACCGAAAATTCTGCATAATCTACCTTGAAAATGAACAACCCTCACCTGAAAAATTCCAAATAAACACTTTTATTATAAATTATCCATCCTCAACTCCTGAAGCCTTCCTGCTCCCCAAGTTCATCACAACATGCCCTAGTTAACTAACAACAATCTCAGAGGTAATCAGAGCAATTCTAATAAAAAAGGAAAACATAGATAAGAGCCAACGAAAGCTATGTTATTGACTATGCCTCAACTTCGTGTACGCCCGACCTCTTTTAAGCTAATCTACAATCTGGGCATTTGAAACTGAAGAGCCCAAGAGAAAGTATTTGAAAAAAACGTTAGCGTGAGTGGACGAAAAATAATCAAGTAACTGATCGCAAAATAACTAACCAAACTTAATTATTTCCCATTTTCCAATAATCAAGAAACCCGTTGCATGCAAGTGTTGATAAAACCTTCATAAAGAAAATCCCAAGAAAACGGATTAGCCCCGCTAGTCAAAATAACGACAAAGATAAATAATAACCTTTGTAAAAGAAAGTACCCAAAATGATTGACTAGCCCCACTAGTCAAAAACAACATTAAAGGTACATAAAGACCTTTGTAAAATGAAATATCTAAAAGATGGACTAGCCCCGCTAGTCAAGATAATAAATATTAAATAAGAAGCAGCTATAGCCATATAAGTGAGCCTCCCAGACTCGGTTGCGTCCCTGGCAAAATACTCCCATACTCCCATACTCCCTACACATTCACGTTATGACAACAGAAATGGTGTAGGGCTTGCATGATGTCGTCGACTAGATCACATCACCCGAAAGCGGAAAGGGCTTGAGTAATCCCACTTAAAACATGGAAGCCACATCGCCTCGAAAGGCGGAACAACATGCTAGCATTAGTAATATATTATCCGACAAGTATGACATAAATAAAGAAACATAAATCCAAGTGAGTTTCCCTGAAACTCATAACTAAAGCATAAGTACGATTCCCAACCGTACTCAAAGAATTCAAAGAGCAAAGAAATTCATTAAATTCAATGACGTGTTCCACACGTTAAAATGCTCAAAGAAATACTTAACTTAAATAATTATCATTTTTCGAAAACCAGGCAATATGCAAATCTGGATATAATCTCAAATCCGGAAATCATAAAGAATATTAAAACTCAAATACCAAATCTCTAACCCAAGCTCAAATCATTATCGAAAACATAACCAATATATCAATCTCAAATAAATTCCATAAATCATGGCAAAGGTTAATCAATGCATCAAAATCAAATAAATTCAAAGACCATTTCATAAGCCGAAAATATAATTTAAACTTGGAAAATATATTGGGCAACTTATAAAATCATGCATGCATATTAATTAAAAACCAAAATGTCCACTCACAAATTTAGACATAAGCTTCCCAATAAATAACCGAAATACTCCTCGAGCGTTGCCCCCAAACGAAACCTTAACCTGGAATCAAAATCAAAATAAATTTCCATGCTTTCAACACAACAACCAATTTACTTCCAAATTCATCACATAGTAATCTGGATCCAAATTCATCACATAGTAATCTGGTCTAGATTCTAGAGTTACTATGGACAGTGTTCATATTACCAAAATTATTTTATGGTCCCCCACGATCATGCATGCCCACATACAATACCAACAATTTCCTTCATTTTCTCTCTACACAACTTCACCCCAAAATTTAATAAGGGCACCCAAAAGGGTTTTCATAAAGGGAAAGTTTCCTAAATGGGAACTTTCCTAAATTAGCAAGTTTCCCGACAGCAACCAAACTATTCTATTTCTGAAACTATGTCACCAAAAACAGAAACGAAGAGTTGAAGACTACCTCCACGGCTCTCTGCTGGATTCTGCTACCCTCGCTGGAATATTTTGTCTGATTCCGGCAGCTTGCTGCCGGAATTTGACATGACCTCCCTGTATTCTCCTAAATCACCAAGTTATCGACATGAAATTCACCAAACAACAATTAGCTTCTTCCAAACCCACATAGCAGCAACACAACAATTCAAAATACAACTCTTATCTCTAATCTTCTCCACATATCAAACCACTACACACCAAGACACTCGATCAACAACCACCCCAACACTAAATCAACCAACACAGCAGCTCTAAAAGACACTACCTTTCCTTAGATGACCAACTAACAACAAGGTTATGGCATAGCAGTCCTCAGCCGAGAACCCAATCCCTGTCTTCCTCCATAAACACCGTTGCTGCTTCCAAGACGCCACTAAAACGTTTTTGGGTTCCACCAGAGCTCGATGAGGTCGCCAGAAAACCCAAGAACACTGTCACCAGAGAAGCCCAACGAGAAACCAGAAAACAGAGAAAGAGGGAAAATCATATTAGGATTATACTCTAGAAATCGAAGTTCAAAGCAGCTCGAAGCTGAAAGGAAAGAGAGGAGTTACCTTTTTAAAGCATGGCCTCACCGGAGAAGGAAAGGATTTGGCCGGAATTTGGGTTTTGGAGATTTAGGGTTCTTGTTTCGATCGGACGGAATAGATGATGCCTGGCAAGTTGATGGGTAGCAGTAGAGAGAGGAGAGAGAGACAAGCCGATTGAGGGTTGCTCGGCCAGCGACGGCCGGACGGCGGCGCTTCGGTGCGACAGAGATGAGGGACGAGAGAGAGTCGAGAAGAGGAGAGAGAGACGGTCAACACCCCATTTTGGGCTTTTGACCGAAGTCAACCACCTCAATCCTTTTAAACTTAAATCAACAGCCAAGATCAAAACCTTAGCTGATCCAACGGCCCAAATTAAATTTGTTATTTCCTAATTTCAGAATAAATATTAAATTATACCGGTTGAGGCCACAATCAACTCTCTAACTTAGACACTACGCCGGTTAAGGCCGTAATATCTAAATTAGAGGCCTAGAGTGCAAGATAATAGAGACTCAAGCAAGCTTAACTACAATTAAGCTAGCTAATAGTTGCCACACTTCAAATCCTAGATGCACAAGACTAATAAGTCGTCAATTTATCAATCTATCCATCAAATTGTCCACAACATTATCTCAAAGGGTGATAAAGCCTAGAAACATGCTTCTAAGGACCAACACATTCGGATTCAAAGCATACACAATGAAAATTGCATTTATATCAATCAAAGTACCAACATTATACAAAATGAGTTTAGGGCTTCAATACCCTAACTTCCAAAATTGAATTACTCACAACCCATAAACAAATACATCATCCAATACATGAAAAATTAGAGAAAGGATAGAGTAAAGAGGAAACACAAATTAGATTCACAAATTGCTATAAGCAACTATGAACCCACTTGAAATTAAGCTCCCTCTCTTTACCAATCTTGAATCTCCCTTGTAGTGATGAAGTCTTGATGCTTGTAGGTGAGAGCTTCTTCTTAATCTCTTTTGAAGATGAAGTGGTCTTGAGGAAAATGGTGAACGAGAGAATAGGGTTGGTGATGGATGGGTGAGGGCTGCTGCCCTCCCCTTTAGTTTCCCTCAGTGCGGCTAATCTCTCCCTCTTTGTCTGCGGCTGGTTCCCCTCTCTCTTTACAATTGGGATCCATTTATACACTAGTGGCTGGCGTGAGAAGTAAAGAGAGAAATGGATGTGCTGAGGCGGCAACGCTTCATTGGTTGCCAGGAGATGAGCACGGATCCAGTGTGGTGTAATATGCGTGAGAGTGAGGCTGCTAGCGTAATTGGGTGGCCATGTGCAAGCTTGAATTGGTGAAACCCATTGGTTAATTAGACTAACCATGATTAATAAGATGCTGCACGGGATTTGTACTTGTAAATAGGTCAATTAACCAATGTCTTAATTAAACAATTAAGCATTGATCAAGGTATCCATAAGTTCATCTTTTTGTCGGGAAAGTCCAATTTTCTTCAATTTCGCCCAATTTTCTCTCGTTTCCGCAACTCCGCTTATTCTCTAATGAAAGAAATAAAAATAGATTAATTACATAATAATTGTTATGAGGGTTAGCTAATTTATAGTGTTTAAGTACTAATTACGTGTGTAAAAATACACGTAATTACACCCCCACACTTGAATTTTGCTTGTCCTCAAGCAACTAAATGAAATATAGTCCGAAATCTACTCTAACACACAAATGTACATTGCGCTAGCTAGTCTTTCCAGCCATATCCTCCGGGAACTAAATTATGTAAATGACAATGAATGGATCAAGTATATGTATAGGTCTCAAAAATTTATGAGGCAATTAATATGTAACATGTCAAAGATGCTTATGTGCTAGCCATGTGTCAAACCAATTTACGACAAGTAAGTACGACATACTAAACTTATATTAACCGCTAAACTCACAAGGATACACTAAATTTTTCCGCTCAAGTGTTTAGGGTTAAATGTGTTTCACTCAAATACAATTTTGCAAATTAGGTCCCCATAGGCTTACTCTTTAACCGCATCTCTGCTAGGTAGCTTCACAATTTTCAAGATCAAGAGGTCTTTTATTTGGTTGTAACGGGGCCAAAGGCGAGTGGCTATAAGAAATGAAGGATAAGGAAACACAATGTCCATAGGAATTGGTGAAGCAACTTTCTCTTGTAGAGATATTAGACTTTTGTTTTCACGTGTTAGCTCACTCACTCACTCTAATCCCCATGTACAACCCACTAACAAGGTACAATACTTTTTCTTCTTTTTTTCTACAATTTTTTTTGTATTTTTTTTTTGCTTTTTTTGTTTTCCACACTTTCTTTTCTATACAAAATCACAAAATCCCCACCCCCACACTTATTCTTTTGTACCCTCACACTTTTGACGCTTTCTTTCTTTTGAAGCACTCGAACATAAAGTCATTCTCTCGAGTTGCTTCACCAACTACTATGGAAGGGTAGGATAAAGTGTATAGGCTAGGTAGGAGTTTGTGGTGCTATACGAAGGCTCAAAGTGGCAATCTAGTGGTAAATACTTTTAGGCACATGCTTCTTTGGCCATGATGGTTATTTATCCTAATGCCTCAATCCTTTCCATCCGGTCATGAGCTAACAAGTTGCCTTGAAGGGTATGAAGCAAGTTCTAGATACCGTAATCGCAAAATTGGCACACATGAAGAACAAGTAAATATGAACAATGCATATTTATCAATAAGGCTCAAAATCTCACAATAGGTATGCAAATTATACAAGTCTAGAATGCTTTCCCTAATTGTAATAAACTAGTTTGACATAAGGCTAGCATTCAAGCACACAATTACATGTCACAATCAATTACAAAATAAATCCCAAGACCTAAAAACATTCTCTTTCTCATCCATGTCACAACACATCAAGTCTAAAATTTCATCATTGGGGTTGGAAAGATACTAGGCATCACTACTTATTTACACTACAAATCACAAACAAAGAGACAATTTTTTTTTTTAATATAGGGCACCGAGCCCTCACCCCCACATTTAAAACCAACATTGTCCTCAATGTTGTAAAGTGAGCTCGAAAGCAAAATTCCATGTTGGATTTAGGCATGAGAGTGAAGTCCGGGCGAAGACACACAAATAACTATAAAAATAAAACTCTAAATGCGGAGAAATGATGCGAAAACCCCATTTGTAGAACCTCCATTGCTCACGACCTTTGGAGAAGTCCAATAAGAAACACCCTCCTCAAGGTACAAGGCCTTGACTTCATTCGTGCATGCTCAAGGTGCTCTTGAGAAGATCAACTTCTTGTAGCATTTAGGATGTCCTCAAGCAATGTGTCTCAACAAGGAAGAAAGACAAATGTCCTTGAGCAAGACCATGCTTTACCCAAATCACCTCGACACAGCCAACACACTTCAAAATACCTATAGAATCGCCTCCACAAATGAAATGAAGCGCAAGGAAGTCGAGCAACCGAGTGAACGAAAAACAGTGAGCGCAGCGAACTTTCAACAATGACCTTTTCATATTCAAATGCTCATATCTCAAGCTCTGAAGATATTAAGTAGGAAGAAAGTAGACTCAGAGAGCTTTCTATCCATATGAAGTAGGCCACCTATCGCACAATGCGATAAAACTAAGACATATAGGTTAAGACCTCAGTCGTATAAAGTCCTAAACACGCTCATCATTGCCTAACTTCGAAACAGTCCGCACCTCAACACTAAAACCAGCAGCTTTAACTACACCCTTCCACAAATTATACGACTTAAATCCAACGGCCGGATTCTACCTTATTTATCCGCCAAACTTACCAAACTTTAAAAATTCCCAAATCTATCCAAAACTCCTCCAAAAATTCTAAAATTCACACCAATAATTCCCCTTAATATAACCAACTTAAAACCATGAAATCCCCTAAACAGCGGCGGCCGGAGGCATACTCCGGCAACCTCCAATGCCTACCAAATTTTAACAGCAGCTTCCTCTCAACTCCCTCTACAACTTTCTTAATTAGCACAACACCCAATTCCAAGCCTAACTACGCCAATCAAACGAAAACATCACAAAAAGCCCTAGAATTTTCACTCACTGGTTCTCCTCACCTGAAGCAAACTGGACCGAGTCCTCCTAGGGTAAGGCAACTGGGTTGAAGGCCTTCAAAACTATGTAAGGGTTGCCCGGATTGGTGGCCGGAGGAGGAAGTTTAGGTGACTGGAAGCTTTGGACAGTCGGACCTTTCGGGCCCGTATCTCTCTCACGGCGGCGCTAGGGAGCCTCTCACCGGTTTAGGATGGGAGCTGGGTCTGAGGCCGACCGTTTGAGACCGGTGCGGTGGCGAACGGTGGCCGGACGACGGCGGGCTGGCGATGGAAA
This sequence comes from Fragaria vesca subsp. vesca, assembly GCF_000184155.1. Classification (NCBI taxonomy): domain Eukaryota; kingdom Viridiplantae; phylum Streptophyta; class Magnoliopsida; order Rosales; family Rosaceae; genus Fragaria; species Fragaria vesca. The sequence goes on along the minus strand of NC_020493.1, from coordinate 19,484,423 downwards.
GTCCGGCGAGTCGGGGGACAGCTCGGGGGAGAGGGAGAGAGAGTCTAGGAGAGGGAGAAAAGAAAATGGGTTGGGCTTTCCAACCGGTTCCACCATCCCAAATCATTTAAAACCCACATCAAAATAACACCACAAAATAAATACCCCAATAAAAATTACTTTTTACTAGCTAAAATTACCATTTTTACCGTCGTCACATTTTTCTCCTACGAATAAATCTTCCGAAATAATCGTCCCTCAAAACTCCTCTAGGGACCAAATAAACTATAAATTCATTGACAGAGACGGTAAAATTCTTATTAATACCAAGCTAGTAATTAAGGTAAAAATGGATGTGACAATTCTCCCCTACTTATAAAAATTTCGTCCTCGAAATTTACATACCTGTCAATCGAAGAGATAGGGATACTGCTGCCACATTTGCTCCTCTGATTCCCAAGTAGCTTCTTCTACTTGATGATTTCTCCAAAGCACCTTGACAAGTGGGATTGACTTGTTCCTAAGCACTTGCTCTTTTCGGTCAAGAATCTGAACCGGTTCCTCTTCATAGGTCAAATCATTCGTCAAACTAATCGGCTGCTCTTGCAACACATGAGAAGGATCGACAATATACTTGCGAAGCATGGATACATGAAACACATTATGTATCTTGGATAACTCTGAGGGCAAAAGTAACCGATAAGCAAGTGAGCCAACTCACTCTATTATCTCATAAGGGCCAATATACCTCGGGCTAAGCTTCCCACGTTTACCAAAATGCACTACCCCTTTCCAAGGAGATAGTTTCAAGAACACCCAATCACCCACTTGAAACTCAAGGTCCTTCCTACGGATATCTGCATAACTCTTCTGCCAACTTTGAGCGGCCTTGAGTCTATCTCTGACCACTTTAATCTTCTCATTCGTATCATGAATCAACTCAGGACCGCAAAGCTCTTTTTCTCCTACTTCATTCCAACACAAAGGTGTACGACACTGCTTCCCGTAAAATGCCTCAAAGGGAGCCATACCAATGCTAGAATGATAGCTATTATTATATGCAAATTCCATCAAAGATGGTTTTTATCCCAACTCCCTCTGAATTGCAAGGCATAAGCTCTCAACATATCCTCCAAAGTCTGAATAGTCCTCTCCGATTGCCCATCGGTTTGAGGATGAAAAGTAGTGCTGAAGTGTAATCGGGTGCCTAAAGCCGCATGAAGAGCTCCCTAGAATTTAGAAGCAAATCTAGGATCCCGATCCGACACTATTGATTCAGGTACACCGTGAAGCCTCACAACTTTATTCACATAGAGTTCTGCCAATTTATCCAATTTATACTTCTTTCCCACTAGCAAGAAATTTGCAGACTTGGTGAGTCTATCCATAATCACCAAAATACCATCATGCCCTTCACGGGTACGAGGTAAACTGAAAACAAAATCCATGGTGATGTGGTCCCACTTCCACATTGGAATAGATAACGGCTCAAGCAACCCTGAAGGTTTCTGCCTTTCAGCTTTCACTTGCTGACAGATTAAACACCTACTCACAAAAGCTGCAATTTCCCTCTTCATATTCGGCCACCAATAATAATCCTTCAAAGTCTGATACATTTTTGTACTACCCGGATGAGCAGCATATGACGAACTATGAGCTTCCTTCATTATCTCTTTCTTTAACTCTTCATTCCTCTTTGGAACACAAAGCCTATTCTTGAACAATAAAGTTCCATCTCTTCTAACTAAAAAATCAACGGTGGTTCCACTCAATGTTCTTTCTATCAATCGGACTATGGAAGGGTCAGAATGCTATGCCTCCTGCACTCTATCAACCAAAATTGGCCTCACATGAAAACTAGCTACCAAAGCACCAACTTCATCCACCGATAAATCCACCCTTGAAGCTCGCAACTCACAAAGAAGTGGAAGTCGAACCGTTTTTATATGAGATAAAGATATGGAGGGATTTCGACTAAGAGAATCCGCTACTACATTAGCTTTTCCAGAGGTGATACTCGATAGTGCAATCATAATCATTGATCAACTCCATCCACCTTCTCTGTCTCATATTTAGCTCTCTTTGAGTGAACACATACCGAAGACTCTTGTGATCAATAAAAATCTGACACTTGGCCCCATATAGATAGTGTCTCCACAACTTGAGAGCAAAAACTACCGCTGCAAGCTCTAGATCATGAGTGAGATAATTCACCTCATGCGGCTTCAATTGCCTAGAAGCATAGGCAATTACTCTATCATGCTGCATCAATACCCCACCTAGACCATGTCTAGAAACATCACAATAAACCACATACTCCCACTATCATCTGGAAGTGCCAAAACAGGAGCACTAGTCAAACGATTCTTCAATTCTTGAAAACTGTGCTCATATTGATCTGACCATTCGAACTTAACTCCCTTCTTGATCAATCTTGTAAGAGGAGTAACAATCTTTGAAAAATCTTACACAAAGTGCCGATAATAACCGGCTAATCCCAAGAAACTACGGATCTCCGACACAATGGTGGGTCTTCTCCAATTTGATACTGCTTCCACCTTTTGGGGATCCACACTAACTCCTTCTGCCGAAACCACATGACCCAAGAACCCCACTTTATCAAGCCAAAACTCACACTTGCTAAACTTAGCATATAACTTATCAAGCCAAAACTCACACTTGCTAAACTTAGCATATAACTGGGAATTTTCCAAAGTCTGCAATATTATTCTTAGATGCTTGGCATGCTCCTTCTCACTTCTTGAGTAAACCAAGATGTCATCTATGAATACTATCACGAAATGATCAAGATATGGACTAAACACCCTATTCATGAGATCCATGAATGCCGCGGGTGCATTAGTAAGTCCAAATGGCATCACCACAAACTCATAATGACCATATCGTGACCGAAAAGTTGACAGGACCCACCCCGAATTTCACCCTGAAACCCGAGGTAATTCCTGCGGGGTCCACCTTCAAGGAAAATTTACCGAAAATTCGGCATAATCTACCTTGAAAATGGACAACCCTTACCTGAAAAATCCAACTTACACTTCTATAACCCAAACCAGCCTCAACACCTGGAGCCTTCTTACTCCCCAAGATCAACACATCTCCCAATATAACAATTACTCAACTCTAATAATCCCACAACCAAGAATATAGACTATTAATTATTTATTATTGGACTTTCAGAGCATATCTAAAATTGAACGAAAAACAACGAATAAAGAATAAGCGGAAGCAGCCTCTGACTATGTCTCGACTTCATGTACGCTCGACCTCAAATAACTTAGCTTGCAACTGGGCATTTAAAACCAAGAGAAAATGCCAATTTACACAAAATCAGAAAAGTCATATCCCAGTTAAATGAAAAAAAAAGTCAAAAGCCAATTTACACAAATCTTAAGACAATGACGTTTATACCCTTAATTTAATTTCAACCACTAAACTCTTCTCTCTCTCTCTCTC